>NC_045787.1:100526410-100829535 GCF_009873245.2 Balaenoptera musculus
TATATATATAAAACAAACTTAACAAGAACTGAAAAAAGACATTGCTTCTGAAATGAAGTTCAGGAAAAAAGAAAACAGTAAATAAATTGATTCTGGCTTTCCAGTTCAGACCAAGCAAATCACCAACATTCCATTTTTATGTTAATGGGTAAGTTTGTTATTCTTAAGTTCAGGATATTTGCATCTATATTCACAAATCAGACCAGTTTAAAAATTTCTTGTTTGGAATTTCCTGTCAGTACTTTTTCTTTTTAATCAGGGTTATTCTAGCACCTTAACATGAATCGGCAAATGGTAGGTGTTTTTCCTGTGCTCTGAAAAGACTTGTGAAAGATTGCCATTATTTCTTCCTTGAATGTTTCTTACAAGCCATCTGTGCCCAGAGTTTTCTTTATTGTAAAGTTTTAAATTATAGGTTTAATTTTTTAAATGGTGGAAGGATTATTTAAATTTTCTATTCTTCTGTCAGATTTTACATGTATATTTTGAGGAATTTGCTTCATTTATATTTTAAAATTTACTTACATAAAGTTATTTAATATATCTTTTTATAATTTTGTAGGTCTGCAGGACTTATAGTCAGGTCTTCTTTTTTCATTCCTGACATTGGCTATTTATTTTTCTTTTTTCTTCAACAGCTCCATCAATGGAGCTGATGATTATATGTTTGGTTTGATTTTATTTCATTAGTTTATGTTCTTAACTTTATTTCCTTCCTTCTCTTTCTTTGAGTTTAATTTCCTATTATTTTCTATGTCCTTGAAGTAGACTCTTTTTTTTTGTACTTAGCAGTATGCATTTATATTTCCTCCATGTCATTTAATGGCTTAATAACTCATTTGTTTTTATTGCTGAATAACACTCCATGGTATGGTGTACCACTGTTTATCCATTCACCTACTGCTTCCAAGTTATGGAATTATGAAGTTGATTGCTTCCAAGTTATGGAATTATGAATAAAGATGCTATTAACTCTGTGTACAGGTTTTTGTATAGGTATAAGTTTTCAACTCCTTTGGGTAAATACCTCTTAGAGTGATACCTGGATCGTATGGTAAGAGTATGTTTCATTTTGTAAGAAACTGCCAAACTGTCTTCCATAGTGGCTGTACCATTTTGCATTTCCACCAGCAATAAGTGAGTGTTCCCGTTCTTCCACATCCTTGTCAGCATTTGGTGTTGTCAGTGTTTTGGATTTTAGCCATTCTAATAGGTGTGTGTGTCGGGGGCAAGTATTTTAGCTCTCAGTGTTGTGTAAGCCAAATTCTTCTTTTTATTAATCCATGAATAACAACATTCCTGAGAAGAAAGAATCGTGAAAACTAAGACACAAAGAACTTAGGTTATTATTTCAATTTATTTAAACTAAAAACAAAACCAAAAAAATAGATGCCCATTTCTCCCATCCCTAACTGCCACCTCTGGCAGTCACCATCTGTTCTCTGTATGAGCTTAGTTGTTTTTTTTTGTTTGTTTGCTTGCTTTTTTTTTTTTTTTTTAAGATACCACCTATAAGAGATCATGTGGTACTTGTCTTTGTCTGACTTACTTTCCTCAATTCATCACTTTTTTTAGCCTTTCTTCTTTTATTGCTCTATGTGCAATTAAAATGATAAAATTCCCCATAAGAAGCACAACTTTAGATGCTTTCCACATCTAAAGTTTTGATATGTAGTATTTTCATTATCATTCAGTTAAAAATATTTTCTAATTTACACTTTAGAAAAAGGCCGTGTTACTTAGAAGTGTAGTACTTTATTTCCACAACATAACATTTTAAAAATCTTTTTGTTAGTGATTTCTAGCTTAGTTGTATTATGGTGAGAAAATATACTTTTTATTATCTCATTCTTTTAAAACATATGGAGAGTTGGTTTATGACATTGAATCTGGTCGATTTTTGGGGGGAAACTGTTTCCCGTGTATTAAGTGCATTCTGTCCTTGCTGGATTCAATATTCTATGTATTAGATCAAGTTTGTCAATCCTGCATTTCATATCTCTATCCTTACTGACTTTTTATCTGCGTGTTATAAGGGTTATAAAAGTTACTATAGGAGTGCATTAAAATCTCTCATTATGACTGCAGATAGTCTATTTCTCCTCATAGATCTGTAAATTTTTCTTTATGTGTTTTAAGGCAACTTTATTGAGTGCAAAAAAATCCAATATTATTTTTCAATAAATTGAATTTTTTTGTAATTATGAAGTGTTGCTGTTTACTTCTAGTAATGTTTTTTGCCTTAAAGTCTGATAGTGCTATAACTCACCATCTTTCTTTTGGCTACTGAATGCCTGGTTTATCTTTTCCTATGATTCTACTTTCAATCTATCTGTCCTTATAGTTTAATATATTTCTTGTAAATAGCATAAATTGTTTTTCTAATGAAGTTTGGTCATCTTTACCTTACATAGAATAGGTAGCCTGTTTACACTTAATGTATTTACTTAACATGTTTGTATTTAAATCTAATGTCTTCATATTTTATTTCTATTGGTACCCTGTTTTATGTTCCTCTTTCTCTCTCTTCTTGGCTTACTCTGAGCTGATGGAACAGATATTAGTATTTTGTATTCCTCCTCTACTAGTCTGACATTTACTCATCCTTTTAATACTGTTTCAGTAGTTTTACTAGAGATTACAACATGCAGTCTTGATTTTTCAAAGCCTAGTGTTACCTGTTAGTCTTACTCTCTTTCTGGATAATGTAAACCCTCAGGACACTTTACTTCTATTTGCCTTCTCTGCAGTTGTATGCAGTTCTTGTCATGTATTGTATTCTTACCCCCACAACACATAAAAATCAGTATTGCCTAATAAAATCTTATACATTCAGATTTATCCGCACATTTACATTACCTTTGCTCTTCATTACTTCCTGTATATCTAACTTTATACACTGACCATTTTTCTCCTGCCTGAAGAACTCCATTTGGTATTTCCTGAAGTGCTAGTCTGCTGAGGAGAAGTTATTTTATTTTTATCTGGAAATGTCATTCCTGAAGGATATTTTTGTTCAGTATAAAATTACTTCCTTTCAGCAGTATGCATATGCCATTTCTTTTGACTTCTAGTTTCCATTATCTCTACTGAGAAATCTGCTATTACTCCTTTGGAAGTAATCTATCTTTTCAAAATCTGGATGATTTTAATATCTTTCTCTCTATATTAGATTTTTAAAGCAGTTACACTAGAATTTGCTTAAGCGTAGATTTCTTTTTATTTATCCTGCTTGGGATTCATAAGACTTCTTAATTCTGTGACTTGATGTCTCTTACCAGCTTTAGAAAACTCTCAGTCATTAACTATGCAAAAGTCACTTACAATCAGTGTTACTACAAAATACAGTTACTTTCATTTGTGTGCATTCTTTATGGTCTTTTTCACATGTTTCAAAAGCACTTGTGTGATATAATCATAGTGTAAATTGTATAATTAAAATTACTGATAAAATGTAAGATTAATATAAAATGTATACATTATGTATTGCATGTATGTATTATAAAAGGGATTAGCCAGTCTGTTGGCAGTTATCTTTTGTAGTGTCAAAATAAACAGTGGTGGTATATATTTATAGCTTGCCACTTTTGTTGTAGTTTTGATTCATCACAAAGAAAGAGTGCTTTTGAGTGTGAAATTTCACAAGTATCTAACTTAAAGAGTGCTTACTAACGATTTATGAGTACCAGAGACTACAGTTTTATCATATTTAGGTTTTTTTCTAGTATATCATAAGGAAGTTTTACATTTCTGCTGCTTTTAACATAAATGTGGCTCTCAAAGCTACATTTCAGTGTCATTCAACCCTTTATGTTTTGTCCACTGTGTTAACTTTTTTCCTCATTTATAAATAATGCCTTAGTTGAGTCAAATATTACCTTCCCTCTAACTACAATGAAACTTTGCTAAATTAAATTCATGTTTAGCAAATAAATGCCTAAGGCTTTTGTTGATTATAGCATTTGAATGGTGAGTTTTTGCCTGGAAAATTTCTTTCAAGTGTTAAGATGAGGGTGCAGTCACCTTAGATCACAGAGAGGCACTGGGGTCTGGCTAGGACTCAGTATTGGAATGAAATTACTGGGGCTCTCTCCATCTTTAATGTGCATAGCACGTTTTTTTCTAGAGCTACTTATTTACTCAAAGGTTCTCCCTTCGTGGACTGCCCATGCCAAATTTCAGTGACAAAGTCTTAAAGGAGTTAAAAAGTAATCTTGCCTTTATTTGCTAACCAGGATGCCCCCATTCGCACCCTTCCAGACCTCCTTCGCCAGCCAGAAGAGAAGCAGTAGCACTGACTCTTGTTGACCCTTACGCACGCTAGGCACTGGGGTACAAAAACGAAGATTCGAAGATGCATGGTTCCTGCTCTCAAGGATCTTCAAAGGTAGGATGAGTATATGAAATGGGTTTAAACTATGTAAAGTGACTTTTTTTCATGCCAATCAATGTCCCTGAGAGTATGAGGTGGAGATTCAACCCACTGAGAAAGACTGCAGAAGGGAAATCTCACCTTCATTGAGTTCCTACTATGTGCAAGACACTTGCTTACAATATCCCCTTTAACCCTGTGAGCTAGGGTTGTTAGGAACAGATAAAACTGAGGAATTGAAGTTCATCTGAAACTTTAATATGCCTGTTTCTATGAATTTCGAGTGTGAAATTTCACAATTATCTAACTTAAAGTCAGTGGTCAAAAATGGTTACTTTAGGGAACATAGAAGCATAGTTGAGTTTGAGTATGATGACTGGGAAGGGAGGAGAAGTGGAGAGCCAGTGAATATGGTTCTTGCAACTTAAAGTGAAATAGGAGGTTGATTGAACACTGACTATATTCCAAAAATTAGGGAAAATCTATTTACTTGAGAGAACTAAAGTTGAATGCTATGAAACCCTAATGATTCCTACTTCATCCTGCATTGACCTGAGTGCTGGAGGTGTCTATGTCGACAGGCAACCTTTTAAAAAATTCTTTGGAGGCAATCTGTTATTTAATTGATCTGCATATTTATGTTCGCTCCTATTCACAGTTATTTACTATTCACCAAGGCTGCCAACTTTTACAGTTTGTTCCTAAACCTTTGCAGATAGATGTGTTTTATGTAACAGTTACGGAGTCCATTAACATGAAGCACTAAAGCACAAAAAAGAAATGAAAGAGATTTATAAGCATATGAAATGCCCTCACCAGAGACAGTTGAAATAATAAATCCAAAGTCAAAGGAACATTTGTGAAGTTACTACAAGCAGATTTATCTACTTCAAAACATGTTTTGTGGGACTGAATCATACCATCTATTATGCTTAATTTAAAAGGTAAAATATACAAATTGACTCTCATTTATTGGTTTAACGATATCTCACTGTATTTAAGGAAACCTTACTATTGTAGAATTTTAAATTCACTTTAAATACTTCTCTGTCATTTGCATTCTTGGTGGTAGAATTTGCCTTAATGATTTTTTCTTTAAAAATTGGAAATTTGGGAAAGCTTAAAATATTTGTATTTTTAAGTGACATTAAAAGACTTCCAGCACTACTGTTTCACAAAAATACCCAGTTATGAGCCCAAGTGCTGGTAGCAACAGTAGTCTAGAGGGCAACTTTTCCTTGGCTGCAACTTGAGATATAATTAGTATCTTCAGAAACAACATCATTCCCCCCACCAAAAAAAAAGTTGGCAAAGTAAAATGGTGGCATCTATTTCCTCGTTAAAACATCAGATTGACAAAGTCCATGTACTACTCTGTTTCAAAAAGTTCCAGCTCTTTTAAACACTGGCATTCTTATCATTTTGTGCGTTCAGTGCTGGCCACTGGCTAACAGTGTCTGCATGGATTTCTCCTTGAATATCTTTCTTCCATCAACTGATAAGCCAGTCTCTCCTAGGATTTCTGGTCAAGAGCACTGCTCAAGAAAGAAAGCTGGTAGTACATATTTGAAATTGTTGCAGACAACGTTCCTTCTCTTCTCGTTCAGTTTGTTTGTTTCTATTTGAAGGTAAGTCTAAAGGCTACTTACTGAGCTTTCAGGTTGAGATGGCCCCGGCACCAGAGTGGGAGTTTAATATGCTTTCCTTGGAGAAGAAAGACACTGACATTGTAAATCTAGCCTGTATTTGCTGTCGTAGGGCTAATCCCTGGCCATAAAATTAGAGTCAAATATAAAATAAACGGCAAGCCACTGTTTTCACATCAATCTATACAAACAAGCTAATGTATTATTTTAGGAGTGAAAACAAAATTCTTAATTGCTCCTTAAACATGTGGTAAAATTCCTGTATGTACAAATTTATTTTTACAATAAAAATGTTAAAATTCAAGAAAAGAGAAGGAAAAAATCATCAAAGTCCTAATCTCCCCAAATAAATACCTTTAATGCTTTGTTGTTTTTCCTTTCAGTCTTTTGGTTATTCTGCTCATCCAACTTTGCATTTTATTTTTTCATTGAGTTCAATTAATACAATGGTCTCTGGGATGTCTTTTATGATGATCTGTAAGTTATGAGTTTAAAACACGTTTTTGGAAGACATAAGATGGTTTACAGAAATGAAAAACTGTTAAGTATTGTCTCTCCTGCCACAGCAAAATTGTTCAAAAGAAAAGATTTTTGAATCTTGTAACCACGGCACAGTCATTTTCAAAAGTAGCAACTGAGGGCTTCCCTGGTGGCGTAGTGGTTGAGAGTCTGCCTGCCAATGCAGGGGACACGGGTTCAAGCCCTGGTCTGGGAAGATCCCACATGCCGCGGAGCAACTAGGCCCGTGAGCCACAAATACTGAGCCTGCGCGTCTGGAGCCTGTGCTCCGCAACAAGAGAGGCCGTGATAGTGAGAGGCCCGCGCACCGCGATGAAGAGTGGCCCCCGCTCGCCGCAACGAAGACCCAACACAGCCAAAAATAAATAAATAAATTAATTAATTAATTAATTAAAAAAAAAATAGAAACACTCCTTTAATTTAAAAAAAAAAAAAAAAAAGTAGCAACTGAAAATCGAATTTGAAAAGGAAGTGGGAAGAAGGAAAAAGAATCCCCAGCCCAGGCAGGCACAGGTGTGGAGAGTCGCGCACTTCTCAGGTAAGCCCTGCACGCTTACCTGCTCTCCGGATGATACCAGCTCCTTGCAAACCTCAGCGCTCCCTCTGTGCTGCTGCCACCGACCAGGCCCAGCTTTAATCCAGCGCCTCTCAACTGGACAGATAAGAATGGTGATGGCTGGGGAAGGGAAACAACTCCGTGCAGGGCTGGCTCTGTCACCAGCAACCTGAAGGGGAGCGGCCCCTCAGGGCTGCCAGGAGGGCACTTCCCCGTAGGGGTGGCCACACTCAGTCTGTTCTCAAGCATAAGCCAGGTGAAAGTTTTGAAATAAGGGAGAAGGGAGGATTTTTACTTCTCTTTCTACGAAGGGCCCATCATAAACTGATTTGAATGATCTGAAAAGCCCCTAAGATTTCCATTCAATGAGGGAGCATGCCAGAGACACTTGAAAACTATGACGTTTTCAGTAACAGGAGCCAATAGAGTCCTTTGAGGCTTAATGTAGTTCCTGGAATTCTAGACTCTTGTGGCTTGGTGGGGCTTTTTGAAGGTAATATTTCTGTTATGAGTGGATGACTTTTAAACTACAATTTAAAAAAACTGAGGAGCTTATTCATTTCATTATGAAGTGGTTACTAAAAAGTCCTGCCTTCAACTACAGTAGTGCAAAAATCGTTTTTCAATTTTTCTGAATTCCAAGAAAAACAGCGGGAAATTATTAATCACAATGATGGTTGTGTTTGCCTTGTTAAGAAGATTGGTATTGAACTTGGAATTTCTGTATAATCACTGAATCCTTAATTATTGTGTCAGTTCTGAATTTACCTCCTGTGTGTGATGGATTGTTTAGTGACAACAGATACTGTCCCCCTGCCCCTCCCCCACACCCACATCCCAGGAGGCACTCCCTTTTTTAGTGTGACTTTGGGGCTCATCTCATCCAGAGGTAGTGTCCATTTCTCCACTCCCTTGATTTTGGACTGGCCTTGTTTGCTTTGACCAATAGAATGTGGTGAAAGTGAGGTGGTTTGAGTTCCTACATGGCCTTGCAGTGCTGCCCACACTTTCCAGAGCACTGGGAGAGATGGGTCTCTCTCAACCCGAGGCAATGAATCTAGCCTACAAGAGACTGAGAGACCAATGGAGCAGAATTAGGCAACCACAGCCAGTACCAACTACCAGACACATGAGGGAGGCCAACTTAGACTGCCCGCCCAGCCAACCAGCCAGCTGCATGCAGCTGTGTGGGTGAACAAAAACAAGACCAGCAGAGGAACTGCCCAGCCAACTCACAGAAGAATGAGAGATAATAAGTTGTTGTTTGAAGGCACTAAGTTTTGGGGGTGATTTGTTACGCAGTAATAGATAACTGATACAACCCATCAAACCTTTTAATCTGCAATTATGATATAGGAGCTCATTTGCTTAAGGGAATCCTTTGTAATTCCTCTGCAATTTTCTGTTGTTCCTCAGGTAGAGAGACAGGCTCCCTGTGTAAGGAAAGCTATTTACTTTCTTCCTCTTCTTCTTTTTTTTTTTTTTTACTATTTTAAAAATTGAAGTATAGTTCATTTACAATGTTGTTTTAGTTTCAGGTGTACAGCAAAGTGATTCAGATATATGTATATATATTATTTTTCAGATTCTTTTCCATTATACGTTATTGTAAGATATTGAATATAGTTCCCTGTACTATACAGTAGGTCCTTGTTGTTTATCATTTTATATATAGTAGTGTGTAAGTCCAAACTCCTAATTTGTCCTTCTTAATAAAAGAATACTCCAATCTTCCAAGGTTAGTAATAGAGAGAGAATGTCATGTAGGAAGGGCTACTCCTCCCCTTCTCTCTCATCACTGTCACCACCTTAGCATGGATACAGACCCATTGCCAGGGAAAGCTGGACCTACACACACACACACACACACACACACATGCACACACACATACACATGCACGACACACATATATACATATATAAAACCCAAGGTCACAGAGCTAATGAGGGTGGATCTTGCATTCAGGCCCAGCAGACTGGCTCCGGAGTCTGTACTGTTAACAACTGTACTCCACTGTCACAGAGAGTCATGTATGGTGTCTCCTAGATGTGGCTATCTTAGGAGCCCCTCAGGTACCAAACCATTCTAGCAGATTCCCTGCTGCATTAACTCCTTATCTATCTCCCAGCCTGCCTCCCTGGCCAGACACTGTTTTCCCTCCACCATCCAGGAACATCCTCCTGTCTAGACTCCCAGAACCCAGGCCCAAAGGTGGGAACTCCTTCATCCCAGATGAGTAATGTGGGGAGTTCCCATTCCCTTTAGGGTGGGGTGGATATTGCAGATGCCTCACTCAACACCCTTTCTAACTTCCCTCTAGTGTTCCTTCTTGTTCTGGGAGGCTGGAATGCTAAAACTACATTCCCCAAGACTCCCTTGTAGGTAGTCTCAGCATGTGACCTGTCTTTCACCAAGAAGACACACTGCTTAGGATTAGGAGACAGAGATGACCAGTGTGAGTAATGGCTCTGCAAAGAGAGATCAAATCTGACAAGTGTCATGAGTGAGGCACCTGGACTTCCTGGTTCAGCTTTGCTGGCGATTTTGGAATCCATCCCTGGTGTCCAGGGTGTGGCAAATGGCAGTGGCAGGGAAGTTTCACGAACAGTCCAGTGCAGTGATTGGCCATTTCTTGCGGTTGCTTTGGCACTCGCTAACAACCAAGCCCAGTTCTCTAGCCTCTCCAGAAATTCTATAAAATACCTAATACCTGGTTCAAATAGCAAATGTTGGGTCAGGGCTAGGCTGAGCCAGCAACAAAAAGTCGACCCACAGAGATCTCAGGTCTTACCAAAAATGAGGGAAAGAATCCACGTCTGGAGAGCAAGATCAAGTTGGTTGAAGAAGAAAAGAAGCCAGGATACCAGGTCCAAATCGAGCTATCTAGACAGCATTTAACTGAGTCAGGAACCCTGGCCTCCTACCACAGGCTTGCCATATACTCATTTTAGTGGCACAATATATAGGACATGTCTTAAATATAATCGGTGACCTTTTCCCCCTGCGGCATGAGGAAATGAGGAATGATATCTCCTACCCAGATATCAGAGAGGTTTTTAGAGATTATTCTTTGGATCTCTCACCTTAAGAATGAAATAACTTTCACTCTGAATAAGCTAACGTCAGATCAAGAATTCATTTTGGTTTAAGATATAAAATGAGTCAAAGGTAATTTGTTTCAGTCAGCCAGTATATCATTAAAAAATGTTTCCATTCCATGTGTTACTTTATAAGTAAGATAAAGTAGAGCCAATGGGAAGAAACAAAAGCAAACCAAAGTTAAGTTATTGCTTCTGATGAGGTAAACCCTGTCCAGAGAAATTGTCAAGGACCAGCTTTTCTCTGATTGACAGGTGGGGGTGGGGTTTTGGGAGGGGAGGGAACCTTATGGGGTGAAGGAGTGTACTGCTGCAAAACACAGCTTGTTTGTCTAGGTGTAGCACTGAACCACAACTCAATCCCCATGGCATCCACCTTGGGAGAAGCCCAGACACTTGACCAGCAGTGAGGGATCTTTTTACATCATGCCTGGCATTGGCTGCATCTCCCTGAAGGGAGAATGCCCAGACTTTGAGAATGTCATTCCTTAGGGCTTCCCCTTTATCCTCTTTGCCCATAACAGTGCAACAAATATGCTTTAAAAAAACAATATATTTGACTGAAGATTTTTCATAAACTCTTTCCTCTTGCCCAAATTCTTCTAGCTAATTCTGAGATGCCATTTGCAATGCCCAGTGGCCCAGGTATCTGACACTGACTCTTTTAACAGGTCTCTTTGTGAAACTTAGAGGGGGGAGACCTAAGAGGAAGTGCAGGGTGTTACAGATGACAGTCGTTTGGCACTTTCCACATTTTAATTCCTACTTCTTTAATGAACAGGCACTGAAAAAGTCATTGCTTTGAGGGACCATCTTCTTTCAGTTGTTCACACGAGGAGCCATACATGTTAACTGCATGACTGTAGATTGCAGTGGCTTTCAGCTGTCCTACAGAAATCTACAGATTAATGTGCATCTAAAATATTATAATATAGACTTTGATTGTTTATGTAAAATATAAAAGGGGACTGATCAGGGTTTGTTTATATCAAACACTCAATAAAATGTCATTGATTGTTTATTTTCAACTTTTATTACTACATATATCAGTGTCAGGGTTTTTTCCTGGAACCATCTCTCCCGTTATTTGTTTGGTTGCCCTTTAAGGGGGATTTAGTCTACATTTATCCTTTTTCCACCTAGTCGTTTCTATTTTCTCTGTTGGAAGTTGAAACGTATAATATCACGTACAGTAAATTAAAGTTTTTCTGTTCTCTCCTCCTTTTTTAAACATTCCTTCCCTTTAAAATTTGGTGCCTCTGGTTATTACCTCATGGTTTTATCTGATATGGCTACTTTAGCTGATTAGAGTGGTTATTTATATTAAAAGTATCATAGTTATCTTTATCATATAATCTTGAATTATATACTTTACAAAATTTGTGCAATGTTTTTAATGGAGTAGAAAAAAATCACAATAGAGCTTCCTAGATGATATAACAGATTGAACACATTTGCTTAATTTTGCTCCCTCCTGAAACCCTGTGAAAACTACAGTAAAGTGATTTAAAATAAAAGACAAACTCATCAGGGCCAGGTGGATGCAACAGGAGATAACAACAACAATTTTGCAAATTGGAAAGCAGATGTACAGCAGGCATCTTTAAAAATGCAGGAAACTAAATTCTAAACCTGGACTGGAGAAAGCGGAGAACCAACCTGATTTCTATGCACAGTCGGTCCTCAGAAGGCAGTGCAGGGACTTCTGGAAGAGCCAGCCCCCTCCCAGCCCCGCAGTGCACTGGAGGTTTCTTCCCTGCAGAGAGGAAACTGAGGCTATCTGGATTGGCAGGTGCCAGGCAGTGCTAAGGGCAGGGCTACCATATCAAAACAGGGAAATTAAGCAAATGTTTGTGCTCTGAATGATGATTCAGCTTTTTTCGTATTTAACTCTCAGAATACAGGAAGCCAGATATTGACCTTCTAGACAGGAGAAAGAGAAAAGTATTCCAGCTGGAAACTGCCCAGCCCTAGGGGAAACACCTAAACCTACTGACATCCAAAGTTCTCCAACAAACAACCTCAGCCAGATCATTTTACAGTGAAGTGCAATATGGATAAGCCCAAACCAAACATCTCAAAACTTCCAGTCAGGTTCCCCATATTAAACATAAGTAGACAGTCAAGGATTGCCAGATATCTGCGGGATGTCATGAACCTTGAAGGTAGAAGCTAAAATGAACCAACAGGGAAAAAGGCAATTTGGAGAAATCGGAAGCAGTGCAGAGAAAAGAAAACAACAAAACAAAACACTAAAAAGATCATTAATATCCTCAGAGAGTTAAGAAGATACTGCATTTAGGAAACAAATGCTATTAGGCAAAAACAAACAAACAAACAAACCAAAACCCCTGAAAACCCAAGCACTTTTAAAGAACAAAAACCAGTTTTTAGCAATTAAAAGCATAATAGCAGAAATGGTATTAGGGTTGGAATTAGAAATATTGAAGAGAAAGTTGAATAAATTTTCTGGAAAATAAAGAAAAAAAGACAAAGAAGGGGAAGAAAGCATCAAAAAAAAGTTCAAAAAAATTTCCCAGAATTGAAGAACATGAATCTTGACTTAATGGGCTCACTAGATGTCCAGCATCACAAATCACAGTGATCCACATCAAAGGACGTCATGCAAAAATTTCAAAATAGGAGTAAGATTCTACAAGTTTCAAAAAAGGAAAAACAAGTCGTGTGCAAAGGATCAGGGATCAGAATTATTTCAGACTTCTCACCTGCATCACTGGAAGCTAAAAGACAATGGAGGAATGACTCCAAACTCTGCAGGAAAATTATTTCCAGCCTGGAATGCATTGTCAGCCAAAATATCAACCAAGTGTAGAATAAAGACATTTTCAGACATGAAAGTTCTAAAGAATTTTACCTCCCATGCACTGTTTCTCAGGAAGCTCCTGGAGACTGTGTTCCACCAAAGCAAGGGAGTAAATAAGCCAAGAAAGAGGAAGACATGGTACACAGTGCTCGGAGCTGGATCACAGGAGCTGGTGACGGGAGTCCTCAGGATAAATGGAAACAGGAGGACATCTGCACACCAGGTGAGTAGTGAAAACAGTCCTGACTGGAGCAGCGTGACTCAAGAAATAGAAGTGGTCCTTTATGCTTTCCATTTTTCCTCGTGAGCCTGTTAGAGGCTCTGTCACATCAAGACAAGGGAGTACATCAAGCGTGAGACCAGGAGACCCGGAATCTAGACTTGGAGATCGGCAAAGGCAGGTCAAGGATGACAGCCAAGGGAGAGTGGAGAGTTCCAGGAGGGAGGTCTAAAGACAAAACCAAAACAAATCTATAGATAGATAGATATATTATAGCTATAAATATGTCAGTAAAATGTTTTAAAAGGCTTTTGGAAGATGTCGAAGGAATGAATAAGAAACTAAGCGAAGAAAGTAAGCAAATGAAAAATAAAGGCAATTATTAATTTCAGGAAAAACAAAGATTATACAACGTTGAATATATTTAAACAAAAAGTGTACTATAATGACACAGAGTGGATGTGAGCTGTGAAACAGTTGGATGGTGGTGTAAGAAAACTAAACCCTCAACAACCGTAAGAGAAAGTCAGGTGATAATGTCTAAAACAAGGGAAGCAAAATAGCATAATTTTATATTTAGTATTGCTACATAGTATTTAGGAGTGAAGTGTCATGATGCTTCCAACTTTTTAAATAATTTATCTAAAGTGTATGTATAGTTTTATATGTATATATTTCTTTGACTTTTTTTTCATAATGAAAAATTAGGGATAAAAGTCTATGATATAGAAAATGACGATGTATAAACACTGGAAGCAACAGATCAGAGAGGAGCTCCCGGAATACGGAGACTAGGGCTGTGGTGAGAGGCAGGTCAGGGGCTGGTGTTTTTTGGTGAGAAGGCTTTTATTTGTTACTTTTTGACACTCTAAGCTATGAGCCTGCCTCACTTAGAAAAAATTTAAAATTTGTTTAAAAAGGAAAGGAAAAAAGGACTCACAGTCCAATTACATTCTACCCCTACTAGTTTCATAACCATGGGCAAGTCCTTATCCATAGAAGACCGTGGGGTTCTGAACTATTATATGAAAAAAGTTCAACTACACCCTCTACTTCAAGTCAAAACTGCTGATTCTTTTATCAGACACAAGCTTATTTGTTTATTTAAACTTTGTCTTTCTTCATTACTTTAAATTTTTTACGTCTAAAACTTTTTCCAGATTATCAAATTTTGTTGAATAGAAAAATAATTCTTAATAAACATTACAAAAAGGATTTAGCTGTTTGTCACAAAAATGTGCACTTAGACTTGAGTTTATCCTCTTCACTGTCAACAAGAAACCTGTCTTCCTAGATTCCTGGTCTCTGACATGGAAAAAAATATGGAGCATGTGTAACAAAAATAGCTCAAATGTAGAATCACTTGGGGAATAATTTGGACTTACATAGTTAAACGAAAAATCTCCAAAGTCATATTTGCCAGAATTACATCCAAGAACAACGTTTTATTTAGCAACTAACTGAGATGAATAGCAGCTTCAGTAGCTCTAAGCAAAGGCGCTATTCATCAAATTTAAGGACACAGGCAAAGGAAATTGATTCATTTCTGGACCTGATTGAGTTTCCACAGTTAGATGCATTGGAGGGAGACAGGGCCTGAATGCTTCAATTCTGTGGTCATTGCCTGCATGTAATCTGGTCTGGAACACCCCACCCTTGTGTCCTCAAGTCCAACCAGGCTCCCCCCATGGAAGAGGCTCTTATCTCCATGCCACTTTTAGAATAATCAATGAGATCTTTAATAAATATCTGAGATCTTTCAACGGAAGTACAGCTTTCTCTCAGGAGATGCCGGTGTGCCTGAAACAGCAGAAGCATGAAATATTGGAATACCTTGTGAAAGGGAGGGCCTTGCGCTTAGTCGGTGCTCTATCAATGCTTGTTAAATCAATTGAAGGTCTCATGTTAAACTTATTATGTTTGACACAGTTGTAAGACTTATTTTCACCTCCTCCCTATCATCCTGAGAGTCTGCTTGGGAGCCAGAAGAGCTTACTGCTGTGGCATGTTATCACTGCCACTTCCATAGTTCTTTTGAGTATTTGAGTCATATTGGCTCAGTGTCTCAGCTCACATCTGGAGGGTAAAGCTCTGTGGAGGGAGGCACCACATCTGTCTCCTTCACCCTCACAAGGCACATGGGAGGCGCTTGGAAATACTTGGTAGAGGAGCAGGCTTGGTTCTGCTTTTTCTATTTTCATCACCTAGGAGGTTTGTTTGATGTCAGGATGCTAGGTTCCTTAGTTAACACATTAACTTGGGTTTGTAAGCTTTGCCCTTGGAGTGAAAAGACCTGGGTTTGAGCCCCAATTTGGCTTATTAACTGTGGGACCTCAGACAGTTAAACTCTCTGAGCTTCTGTGTCTTAATCTCTGTAAAGGAGGTGATAATAACCTCCTTTACAGGTGAGAGTTAAATGAAATTATATATACATGTATATGTATATAAAAATGTATATGTATGTAAAATCTAGTACAGCATAAGTACACAAGAATGTTAAATCTCTTCTGTGCACGGATCAAGCTACTGATGTGTGGTGTAGAACTCCTTGGAAGTAGTAATAAGGGGCTGCAAACTATTTGTGATAGCTCAAAAAGGCTAAGGATTGTTATATTTACTTATTATAATAGCAATGAAAATGTTAAGCTTTTTGGGTATCAACTTGCTGACTCATGCTAGTCAGCGATCTCTCTTGGTACATACATGTCTCAGCTTAATTAAAAATGGGAAAATGAACTATTCAGGTATGTAACTGAGTATAAAAACTCAAAATATGGAGTTGATGAGGTGTCCTTGGTTACTTGCAACTACAATGGAAGTTACTCAGAAGCATGTGTTTTGGATCTGGCCCTCAACTCAAGAATTTATGATGAGCTTACAGAATTTGGGGGAGCTGAAAGTGTTTGCTGCTGGCACTCCAAGTGTGTTTAGCAATAAAACTAACCAGTTTCACCACAATAAGAACAACACGTGCTTGGCTAGACTGAGCTGTTGTAACTTTTCTTGAAACTCATAACAACTACATATGTATAGTTCATGTGAGAGGATTTTATTGCAAATTACTAAATAGCGGATAATGAATAATTTTACCACAGGCTTTTATTACTAGATGGCCAGAATCTCACATTGGCATGAAATGACTATGGCATTCTAAAGCAAAATAGAGTTATATTTATATAGTCCAGATTATTTGTGAAATCCTATAAACTGTCAACTCTCTTGTATTTTATCCTTTAAAATGTTTCAAGAAATTATCAGCTAGTATACTTTGGGGAGATAGTGTAGAGATATAAAATCAGAGAAAAGAGACTATTTACTAGCCTCATAAGTATGTTATAAAAATCCTAATGATTTCATCATACTTCCTTTGTTTATTACCACATTCTTACCAAATTCCTATGGGACTGCTGATGGTATGAGAGAAAGAAAGAAAAAGAGAGGAAGAGATCTTTTGATCTTTGGGTAGTATTTCCTAACTCCTTTAGCATGCGGATGATTTTATGTTATTTTGTGTTGTTAAGTCAAATTTCCCATTTTCCTTATCTGAAGTAGACTGAAGCCAGATTGAAATTTGGGAGGGTAGTTTTTACTAAGAGGGAAATTAAACGTTAAGCCATTGCAACCATAAATCCTGTTTACGTTTCCTTAAACTAAAGATGTTTTTACTCCTCCAATCCATATTTTTATCATTACTCTGTTGAATATATTGTGAAAATCTGCTCCACGGAAGATAGATATACCACAGGTAACCATGTATCATTTGTGCCTGTTGGGCATTTAAAATACTCACATTTCTGTCACCTGTCCATTAAGAATTTGTGAGATGTATTTTATCTTCCTCTCCGTGGGTCAATTATCTAATGAGACTTGATACCCTAAATAAAATTTTAAGATGTTGCCTACTTATTTGGATAAGAATTATCTATTTTAATTCTTTGCTTGCAAAATGTGAAATAATTAAAAATAGAACTTTGTGAGTATATTATGGCAACTTGGATCTTACAAAAGTATGAAAGGAAGCTTTCAGTTTTTCTTACTGAGTGTACATTTAAGGACTGTTTGCCTCAATAGCAATTATAGCTAGCATTTTAATCACTGTTACATAATATAAATATGTAATAACAATATCTGACTTTGTTTCTACAATAACCTGTGAAATAGATGGTACAAATATTATCAGCCTTATTTACAGATAAATAAGCCTCAGGAAACTGTGGCAAGAGGGATTTTAAGTTACTTGCCCTAGTGAAATGGCTAATAAGTACTAAAATCAGGGACTCAATCTCTGGCCCTCTTCCTCCTAGTTCCTGTAGTTCTTTTTCCCTTTTTACAAAAAATGAGGTGAAATTCACATACATGAAATTAACTATTTTAATGTATGTGATTAAATAACATTTAGTCCATTCACAATACTGTGCAATTATTACCTCTTTCTAGTTTCAAAACATTTTCATCACCCCAAAAGGAAACTCTGTACCATTAAGCTGGCAACCACCAGCCCCTGGCAACCACTAATATAGTTTCTGTCTCTATGGATTTACCTAAACTGGGTATTTCACATAAATGAAATCATATAATATGTGACCTTTTGTGTCTGGCTTCTTTCACTTACTATAATGTTTTTGAGGTTCATCCACATTGTACTTCATTCCTTTTTATGGATGAGTAATAGTCCATGTTTTGAATGCACTACAATTTCTTTACTCATTGATGGGTGTTTGAATTGTTTCCACTTTTTGGTTTTTGTTAACAGTGGTGCTGAGAATATTTGGACATCTGTTCAAATAATGCTAATTATTGTTAATGACTATTTGGATTGTTTCCATTTTGGGGCCATTATGAATAATGCTGCTATGAACATTCATGTTCAGGTTTTTGTGTGAGCATATGTTTGAATTCTCTTGTGTACATACCTAGGAGTGGAAATGCTGGGTCATATGATAATTCTATATTCAACTTTTTGAGGAACTGCCAAACTGTGTTCCACAGCAGCTGTACCATTTTATATTCCCACCAGAAATGTATGAAGGTTCTAATTTATCCACATCCTCACTGACACTTTTTATTTTCTGTTTTAGTTTTTTTTTTAAATAATAGCCATCCTAGTGAGTGTGAAGTGGTATCTCATTGTAGTTTTGACTTGCATTTCCCTAATGACTAATAATGTTGAACATCTTTTCGTATGCTTATTGGCCCTTTACATATCTTCTTTGGAGAAATTTGTTGAGTCCTTTGCCCATTTTTTTTTTTAATTTTTATTTATTTATTTATTTATTATTTTTGGCTGTGTTGGGTCTTCGTTTCTGTGCGAGGGCTTTCTCTAGTTGCAGCGAGTGGGGGCCACTCTTCATCGCGGTGCGCGGGCCTCTCACTGTCGAGGCCTCTCTTGTTGCGGAGCACAGGCTCCAGACGCGCAGGCTCAGTAGTTGTGGCTCACGGGCCTAGTTGCTCCGCGGCATGTGGAATCTTCCCAGACCAGGGCTCGAACCCGTCTCCCCTGCATTGGCAGGCGGACTCTCAACCACTGCGCCACCAGGGAAGCCCTGCCCATTTTTAATTTGGGTTGCTTCTGTATTTAAAAATAATAATAAATCATTCTTTTCCCCCCAAAATTCCACTTTTACGCCCTTGGAAGATTTACCTTCCTGCTCCATTAGTGTGTCCTTACGCAGGGAAAAAATAGTTAAAGCGTTCTTGAGATATTTTCCTGTGTGTGTGTATGTGATCGGGGTCATTCCTTCCTATGAATAAGATATAAAGTTCTCCACAGGTGATGGAGTTGATAACCTAACATGAAGACTGAGACCATCCATTTGTCAGTCACCATGGTGCTGTCCTCAGACGGCGGTGCCCTTCAGAGGGTGAACCAGGGTGGATGGCAGACTTGGGAACATGGGCTTCTATTTAACTTGGATCAGGAAGAGGAGAAGTTGCCTGGCTTGCTGCCCTGTGTCAGGGGATAATGGGGCGCCCGCTCTGGAGTGAAAGGTCAGGATGGGGTGGCAGTGGGGGTGAAGGGAGAAACCAGACATTCTTCATGTGTGGCTGGACCTCTTGGCTGCTACAAGGGTATTTTCACGGTCAGACAGTTGCCCGAGGGAGTCATGATACTTTTTATGCTGTTTGCATTTTGTGTGCTTGTTTGTCTGTCTTGGTACTGAGTGCAGCTCTTTGTAGAAGTGCCAGCCTGTCTCAGGTGTGCTAAGGAGAACATGGGCAGAGGCTCTGGGCAGATTTGGGCCAATGTTTTGAAGGGGAAGCAGCTCAAAGAGCCGAGTGAGGTGGTGACTGCAGTAGAAATAAGGGTGAGAAGACACCAGAGGGAGGGAGAGGCTTGGGAGCCAGACTTCGGGCAGGTTTTCTCTGGGGCCCCTTCCTGACACTCCTCAGTGTTTACCCCTCACAGGAGCCTCTGTTCTTCTGCAAATGTGACTGGATAATACTTTGAGATATTAATTTACAGACTTTTCTCATATTTCCCCCTTTTACCTCCCCCCTTTTAATCAAATGGTTGACTCTGCTCCCTAATCTCAGGAGAAGGAGGTGACTGGCCAAAAAGCAGACACACACTATAAGTTACTTTTTGTATGTGCTCTGAAAGCCCAAATAGTTAGGGGAGCATAGGAGATTCTGGGTTTGAACAAAATGGTTGGGTGAGGGAGGGGCTTTCCTTTTACCCCCAAACTTGAAGAAAGATCCTCCTGGGCTGGCGTGGGGATGAGGAGAGCTAGGGTGGGTACATGGGCACGAACACAGAGAGGAGTATGGGTCCCAGAGCAGAGGGGCCCATCCCCTGCTTTCCAGGAGAGCCTGGGAGGCCCCAAGGAGGGAACAATCATGTTGGATGTGCTAGGTTGAATAACGGCCCCCCCAGATGTCCACATTCTAATCCCAGTACCTGTGAATATGTTACCTTACATAGCAAAAAGGGACATTGCAGGTAAGATTAAGTTAAGGACCTTGAGATGGGGAAAATTATCCTGATGGGTGCAATGTAATCACAAGATCCTTACGAGAGGGAGGCAGGTGAGCAGAATCAGTGAAGATGTTGTGATGATCTTGCACTGCCGGCTTTGAAGATGGAGGTAAAGGCTGCAAGTCGAGGAGTGCCCACGGCCTCCAGAGGTTGGCAAAAGCGAGAAAACGGATTCTCCCCTAGAGCTTCTAGGAAGAACCAACCCTGCTGACACCTTGATTTTGCTCATCAGACCCATTGTGGACTTCTGACCTCCAGAACTGTAAGGTAATACTTTCTCATTGTTTTAAGCCAGAGTTTGCGGTCATTTGTTGCAGCAGCACTTGGGAACTAACAGTGGGGGTGGAGGCAGGGATGATGGAAGGCCATGCCCTGCATCTCCTGCACCCCAAGTGGGCCCAGCAACAGCAGGACACCGGCAGGAGAGGTTAAGGAACCACATGCAGGCGCAAGAAAAGCCCCAGCTGACTTTGTGGACCCGGTGGGCTCCCAACCCCGTGCCCTGGCATGACAGGAGCACCCCAGAACTTCCTGTTGTAGTCCTAGGGAAGGCTGGAAGCTCCCTCCAAGTGACATTAACTTTCTGTCACCCAGCCTAAGTGAGCACTTAAAATATAAATAAAGGAAGTGATTATTCTTGCCCTGAGCTTGGTAGCTGAAATTCCTACTCTCTATGTAAGGTTTGTTTTCACAACCCAATGAGGTAAGTATGCCTCATTATCAATTTAATTTGCTCCTGAAAATGTGCCAGATAGAGGAATTTTGGAATGAGCGAGACTATATTTTATTTTCTTAAATCTAAAAAAGTAATGAATTCCAGGCTTACCCAAAAATGCAATTAGTTTGCTCCAAATATCACAGAACATCTTAAACATCTAGATAACAATCCATCAAGGATTTCTGCCTCGTATAAAGCCTACAGAACACCAATCATCTAATTATTAAACACATCAGTGGGTGTTTTGTGTTTGATACAAAATACTGTCCAGTATTACATACCGACTATATTTTCATTCTACACTGAAATGAACTATAATGAAAATAAACAATACACATATATGTTAAGGATACAAAATGAATGCAAATATCACAAAATGCAACCCTTTAGGCAAAAGGCTGAGATTATGACTGTGGCTCAGGTGTACAACTTAACTTTTTCTCCATGAGAATTCCTCAAAACTTGGGTGATCATATAATTCAGGGTCAAGTTTTTGTGAGTAAAAGAAGAACTGTTAATAACTATGTTGGGTTAATAGCTGAAACTGGAACTATCTGGAACTATCAAGTGAGATATATAATCATTCTACTTAAAGCAGTTTTGCAATTTGGAGAGTGAATTTTGCAAGCTTTATGGGAAATATTTGGATAGTAAGAGTTCAATGTTTTCTTAGGCCTGTTTTTCAGACAAGAGAAACTAGTACTCAAAGACTGTAAGCACTTGCCCAAAGTGCCACAGTAATTTCACCCATTGTGTAGGAATTCAAACCCAGGTCTGTATGCTTCACACTGTGGTTTTTGTGAGTGGGTTCAAAGACTTTAGACTTGGACCTCTTTTCTGAGACCCCAGAGAACTTGTTCCACCCCCAAAACAGGCATGGAGGGCCCAGGGAACTCCTCCTTCCCACCCCTTAACTCACAACCTCTGGTGCGGGCGGGAGCCACTTGGAATGGTCCTTCATCTTAAGTGCCTGGGTCTGCTTCAGGGGCTTCCCTGCAGCAGGGGAGATGGGACACAGTCATCCCACTGTCATTCATTCATTCTTTTTTTTAAATTTTTTTATTGAAGTACAGTTGATTTACAATGTTTCAGGTGTACAGCAAAGCGATTCACTATATATATACATATATGTTCTTTTTCAGTCTCTTTTCCATTATAGGTCATTACAACATATTGAATAGAGTTCCCTGTGCTATATAGTAGGACCTTGTTATTTATCTATTTTATATTTATCTATTTTATATATAGTAGTGTGTATCTTGTTAATCTTGTTAATGCCAAATTCCTAATTTATCCCTCCCCCCACTTTCCCCTTTGGTCACCATAAGTTTGTTTTCAATGTCTGTGAGTCTATTTCTGTTTTGTAACTAAGTTCATTTGTATCTTTTTTTTAGATTCCACATATAAGTGATATCAAATGGTATTTGTTTTCATCTGTCTGACTTATTCACTTAGTGTGATAATCTCTAGGTCCATCCATGTTGCTGCAAATGGCATTATTTCATTCCTTTTTACAGCTGAGTAATATTGCATTTTATATATGCACCACATCTTCTTTATCCATTCATCTGTCAATGGACATTTAAGTTGCTTCCATGTCTTGGCTGTTGTAAATAGTGCTGCAATGGATATTGGGGTGCATGTATCTTTTCTTTACTTTTTTTTTAACATCTTTATTGGAGTATAATTGCTTTACAATGGTGTGTTAGTTTCTGCTGTATAACAAAGTGAATCAGCTATACATATACATATATCGCCATATCCCCTCCCTCTTGCTTTTCCCTCCCACCCTCCCTATCCCACCCCTCTAGGTGGTCACAAAGAACCAAGCTGATCTCCCTGTGCTATGTGGCTGCTTCCCACTAGCTATCTATTTTACATTTGGTAGTGTATATATGTCCATGCCACTCTCTCACTTCGTCCCAGCTTACCCTTCCCCCTCCCTGTGTCCCCAAGTCCATTCTCTGCACCTGTGTCTTTATTCCTGTCCTGTCCAAAGGTTCTTCAGAACCATTTTTTTTTTCTGGATTCCATATATATGTGTTAGCATACAGTATTTGTTTTTCTCTTTCTGTGGGGTTCATGTATCTTTTCGAATTAGAGTTTTCTCTGGATATATGCCCAGGAATGGGATTGCAGGATCGTATGGTAGCTCTATTTTTAGTTTTGTAAGGTACCTCCATACTGTTCTCCATAGTGGCTGCACCAATTTACATTCCCCCCAACGGTGTAGGAAGGTTCCCTTTTCTCCATACCCTCTCGTTCATTCTTTCAACTGATACCTATTGCTTTTAACCATGATTCTTTTCATGACCCCTGTATTAGTTTCCTCAGGTTGCTCTGACAAAGTACCACAAACTGGATGGCTTAAAACCATAGAAATGTATCCTTTCATGGTTCAGGGCCCAGAAATCTGAAATCAAGGTGTCAGCTGGGTCATGCTCCCTTCAAGGGCTCTAGGGGAGAATCCTTCCTGCTTCTTCCAGCTTCTGGTGGCTCCTGGTGTTTCTTGACTTCTGGCAGCATAACTCCAATCTCTGGCTCCATCTTCCTATGGCCGTCTTTCTGTGCGTCATCGTCTCCACATGGCCTTCTTATAGGGACACCAGTCATTGGATTTAGGACCCACTCTAATCCAATATGACCTTATCTTAACTTAAATACTTACATCTGCAAAGACCTCCTTTACAAATAAGATCACATTGTGAGCTTTCAAGTGGACATGAATTTCGTGGGGCACTATTCAACCCAGCACAACTCCCCCTTTGACTTCTCACAGAATCACTACTTCTGTGCTCTTGCCAAGGCATGATCAAGAGTTATACATCACTGGAATATCCATATGGGAAGAGTCTTGAGTGCCACAATCTGGTGGTAAAAAATGGGGTGGGGGGCAGGGCTAGGGGCCTTGTGTTGAAGCTCTGTTTGCACAGCTCTTTTTATGAGATTGGAGAAAAGTCCATTTCCTTTTCAAAGCCACATGGAATTACACATTCGTTCCTGTTACTGTCTTGTAGCCTCTGCTGGTACCTCTGCTAATATGTTAGCCTGTGATTCATCCCTCCATCTAATAGCTATTGCTGCTCTGTGAACCTTATAACAAAGAGCGTGTGAGCTGCCAGTTAATCATAATCTGAATCTTCTAGAACCCAGGTACATATTCAGATGTACAGCACCTCATAAATGTGTAGAGGAGCTGCCTTGACACACGGCAGATGAGATTACTGCTCAGATTCCGTGCCGGACGGGCACACTGCCCTGCTGTCTTGTAAAATTGCCCTGGTTTTTATAGAAAGAAAATAGTCTCATGAAGTTCACGCTCCATGAAGAGTACAGATGTGCTCCATGAAGAGAAATTATGGGTAATTTGTGAACCAATTCTAGGACAAAAAATGGATCATTAAAACCAGCTTGCCTCAAATCTAAGCTTTCAATACTCACAACTTTGGACTTTTCAAGCAGGCACACTTCAACCATTTCAAATTCTAGTTTTGGGTGGTAATTGTTCCTAGAAAACTGTCTCCTAACTTAGCTAGTTGTCTAGAGAATACTAACAATTATTTTTCTTTTTTAAATCTCTCTCCTTTTGCCCACCATAAATTTTGGTGATAAAGGGATATCCTGAACATTATATAATGTATATTGCATTTCAATCCAGACAAAGAGGTGAAGATGAAGTATTTCAGTCCGTAGAAAATCAAATAAGTTATCTAACTTCCTTCCTCTCATTTTCCTCATGGTAAGCAAGATGGTGACATTGAAGTGGTGGGGTTCACTTTTGGTCTTTCATCTGTCTAGCTTCTCTCCTTGATCCTGTGAGACTTCATGAGGATTCAAACACCAAATGATGATGTCTTCTGTCATTGCTACCACTTACCTCTCTGCCACATTTTACAAAATCTGTATGGAATGGTATTGCTAAGCCTTTGGAACGTAGCTGATCACTTAACCTAAGTGGACAAAGTCTCCACTCAGTTTTGA
Organism: Balaenoptera musculus; assembly: GCF_009873245.2. NCBI lineage: Eukaryota > Metazoa > Chordata > Mammalia > Artiodactyla > Balaenopteridae > Balaenoptera > Balaenoptera musculus. The sequence continues at coordinate 100,551,322 of NC_045787.1, forward strand.
TCTCATTTCAGTGGTACAGATGCAGTCACTTGCACTGGGTCACTCGAGGTCCTGCATGTGGCCCTCGACACTGTGTAGCCATCCTGTGATTACCCAGTGGCACCTGCTGTTCCCACCTGGTGGTGGGCTGAGTGGTGCCTGAGTGCAGAGTCGCTCGCTGGGGACATGGCAGGGCATAATGGGAGATGAAGCTCTGGGACGCCTGCACCTCACGACATTGCACATCCATTCAAAATTCCACAAGTGTTTCTTGAGAGAAGGCACTGTTCTTGGTGCTGGGTAAGAATAGGAAACAAAACAGGTAGAGATTCTGGCCCTCAAGAAGCTTACATTCAATTATGGGAGACAGACACTAAACAGGATAAATAAATTAAACACACTGTATCCAAAATGAAGATACACCCCATGGAGAAAAATGGAGCAAGGAAGGAAGAAATCAAGGCAGGCCTCACTGTGAAGGTGACATTTTCATAAAGGCCTGAAAGGGAAGAAGTGTTGTACCATGAGACTATCTAGGGAAAAAAGCATTCCAGGCAGGGGAAAGAGCAAGTGCAAAGGCCCTGAGTTGGGAGGATGCCTGTTTGAGGAACAGTGAAGAGGCCGGTGTGGCCAGAGGACAGGTGACAAGGAGGAGAGGAGAAGGGGATGAGGTCTTTTAAAGACTTCGGCAGGCATTTAGGATTTCCCAAGGAAAGTCTTATTTCCAGAATTTAAAAAGAAGAGTTGTAAGGTATCTGATGGAATGGAGAGTAGATGTGACTTTGTCTTTGATGAGATCAAGTTTCCTTTTCTTGACTCAAGAGCAAGAATGTTAGAAGAAGAAGGAGAGGGGGCAAGAGTAAGAGGGAAGTGGAGAGAGGGAAGAGAGGAAAAGGAGGAAGCTTGTCCAGTCCAACCTGGCCTTTCCCCCGAACCTGACCCCAGATCTCTGTGTCTGGATCTGTGCAGGACATTTAAAAACCTCAGACAACTGACCTGTCCGGGGTGGAACTCAGCAGCTTCTCTGAGACACATCTTCTGTCTGCCCTGCTTGCAGACTTACCTTTCACAGCTCAACATCTAGCAAGACAGCAGGACTGAGTTACATTTTCTTGACCCTAATAGAGAGAAAGAGAGAGGGATTATAGGGGAGTTTATTTATCCAACATTTGTTCATTGAACAAACATCTGTTGAAGTCCTACTATGTGCCAGCCACTGCTACCTGGGATCAGACACTCTTACTCTTTTGCCCAAGGAACTTAGATGCCCAACACAAGTACAGGACACACTGTTTAGGTGGTGGGGCTGCATCTTTTCATCTGAAGGCAAAATAAGCACAAGAAATGCTTGAACAGCCTCTGTGCACCCCAAAGACCCCAGGCAGGGAATAATTCTGAATATGTGTGTTGGTACTTCAGGTGTAAAAGAAGGAAACTCACTCAGAATGCCTTAAAGAGCCCAGCCCCACTACAGCTGTGCTGTCCTTCAAGAAACAACCCAACTTTAGAGAAGGGATCACATTGTTCCTTCAACGGCTGGCACCTTTCTATTCCTCACTTCTCTACTTCGCTGCTGTGGAAGGACTTAGCTTCTTTCTGTCTTCTTCCAAAGAACCTGCTCTTGGAGACCCAAGATTCTAATTGAAATTCACGCTACCCAAGAGAAATGATCTGATTGGTCAGCCAACCTCCCTCTAACACAGAATGTGCCTCTGGGCAGAGACTGTGATGAGGCTACCTTAGTTATGTATAAATAGCTGTGATAGCGTCAGTCTTCCATTCCTGGTCAGATTAGCAGTGGCCAGTGCACTGGTTTCAGATGATAACACCTCTATGTTACATCTACTTCTTAAGGGGAAGCGATTGAAATGGCAGGTACAATGAAGTTTCCCAGAAGACCCCTAACTTAATTTCCCCACCCTGGCATGCTATTCTTTCAGAGAAGTGAGAGGAGTTCTCTGTTCTTTGTCCCCACTGTTTTCTTTCCTCATTAGACCTCCATCTACCCTGGCCTACCATATTCCTCACTCCACCCCAGTACCGTAACATTCAACTGTCCAGGGTTTCTCTCCTGAGTGTGTGTATTTGCTCAGTTTTGACGCAGAAATCTCTGAATTTGGTGTGTTTAATAAATGAAAATTTCTCCCATTGTTCCAGGAGCTGATGGAGCTTATGTTAATTCCAAACTCTGTATTTCATGTGGAATTCATGAAAGCCACGGAGTTCAAAATTCATTTGTTTGTTCTTTCAGATTATTTGGGGCTTTGCTAGGACTGGCCAAGTTTCTGCTTCTTTCCTCTGGGTTGATTAGATCACATAATGTTTTATACTTAGATTTCTCCACACCATTATTACACTCAACGGACTTCATTTAGAATGTCGTGGCGTCACTCTGGTGTGAGATATGAGTGCATTCTGCCAGCCCACAGACGTGTGCTGGCATTTCCTATTAAAAAGAAAATGGACCACACACTTCTTGCTGTGCTTATGAGGTCTTAATGGGAATTATTAGGCCAGAGGGAAGATGTGATCATTTTATCGGTCATTCTATTTGAAGGAAGGAATCCCTTAATTTTCCTTCCTTCGTTGGAAGAACTGTTTACGAAGGTATAGTTCATCGAGTCCAGACGGCTATGTGAGGGCCATGTGGGAATCTCAGACAAAGACCCTCTTCTTCAGGAAGGATATAGGAGTATAAACAGATACTAATAGGGAAATAATTCAGTTTGTAGTTACTCTTGCCTGGCATTGTAATAGAGTGTGAGCTCTGTATAGCTAGGGCACCAGACAGCACTCTCCTGACACAGGGAAAGGAGCTGGACTCAGACTCTCTCTCCAGGTGTTCCAGCCCCATCTTCTGCCCCTGCCATGGGCTTTGAACATCATGAGTCACTTGCTGGCTTTGACCTTTCTGGTTTTGTCTCTGACAAGCCTCCACGTGGTGGGGCCTTGGGGATAATTCCTTCATTCACTTGTACATGTATTTATGTGTACCCTTGTTCATTTGTTCATTCACTCACTAAGGCACTCATTTGACAATGATTCAACAGTATTTAAAACAATTTTTTTTTAATATTTTTAAATTTTATTTATTTATTTTTCGCTGTGTCAGGTCTTAGTTGCGACATGCTGGATCTTCGTTGTGGTTTCTTTTGTTGTAGCACACGGGCATAGTTGCCCCGCAGCATGTGGGATCTTAGTTCCCCAACCAGGGATCGAACCTGTGTCCCCTTGTTGGAAGGCAGATTCTTCACCACTGGACCACCAGGGAAGTCCCCATTTAACCGTATTTGATGAGAGCCTCTATGTGCCTTGCGGCATGTCAGGTACTGAGCAGTATATCCCTATTCTCCAGAAATTTATTGTCTTATTTGAGAGACAAATCTAGCACATATTTTAGAGTTTAGTACAATACATTGCAGTTCAGAGTATCAGTACCCAAAATGTGACCCAGACAGTAAGAGCTGGGGGAGTTCCTGGGAAGGTGAGCATGAGCAGTGGAGGCTACCTGGATAAAGTAGGACTTGAGCAAGACCCTAAAATAAGGGCATTTGGCAGGTATGGAATAAGGAGAAGGAAACTCAAAGCAGAAAACACAGAATAAGCTAAGGCAGAAAGTCATAAATGACAATGGTGCTTATGGGGGAGAGTGGAGAGACCACTCTGGCCAGAGGAAAGGGGCCATGTCTGGAGTTATAGGAGGTGAATGTCAAATTAGATCAGGGCCAGACTGATGAAAGAATTTGAATGAAAGAAACAGCACATTTGGACTTTATTCAGTACAGGTCTGAGAACCACTGGCACTCTTGAATATAAATGTGATGCTGTTGCAACAAACTTAAAATAGTTTAGGATTTCACTGTTACCCAATAGTCAGTTGGTGTGCCTGCGAGTGCAGGGTGGAGGTGAACCCTGATAAAGATGACCTCCTTGATAGACAATGGGAAGGGGACAGGAAAACAGAACAAGGAGGGTTAATGTCTAATTTTCCTAACCTTGTGTGATACGCTGAAGAACTTTCTGATATACGTTTACATGGGTAAACTTGAATCAAACAGGGTTTGCCAGTGAGAGAAAGCCTTGTGTGCAGTGGCTCATTTAGAAAGGAGTATGTACTGGCTCATATGACTAAACTGTAGGAAGGGCTAAGGATGTGGCTCAGGGCAAAGAGGGAGGATTTTATTTATAACTCCAGTAATTTTACATAAAGTTGAAGACAATCATTTTTATTTGTTTTTGATTAATGTCCCAATAATTCACATATTTAACCAATTATATTTCTCTTAAACATTTAACACCAGTTACATATCCAAATTCCCACAGACAATTTTAAACAAGAACATACTTACTATATACAGATATAATAATGCAATAATAAACACTTATATAGCACTTACTATATGCCAGGCACTGTTGTAAGCACTTTATGTATATTGTTCATATAATCCTCAAAACAACCTTATCAGATAGGTTATTGTCAACCCAATTTTTGAAATGAAAAAAATTGATGCCCATTGTGTTTATACATTTAACAAGTTATATAGATTGGATTCCAACCTTGTCATCCAGACTTCAGAGTTCATGTTCTTAACCATTACACTTCTACTACCTCTCAATATAAAATGTTAGTATCATTATTTAACAATATTCTGGTGATATTAAACAATGCAACTACATATGAGAAAGAAATTATAAACGTGAAACATTGAAAAGCAGGAGGTAAAATAACTATTTGTAGATACTGTGATTCTACACCTGGAAAACAATAAGGGAAGCAATAGAAAAACTACTGCAAATAATCAATAAGAGAATTCAGTTTATCAACTTGTTATAAAATGAAATATAAAATTTAGTCATATTCATATGTAAAAACCACCTAGATAGAAGATATAATTTAACAAAAGCCCCATTTGCAATAGTAAGAAGAAAGCTAAAACTCTTCAAGATAAACCAAACAAAATTTATGCAAGATGCACCTAAAGAAAACTTCAAAACACTTAAGGACACAGAAAAAGACATGAAGAAATAGAAGAGCATACCATGTTCTTGGATAGGTTGTTTCAATATCATAAAGGTGTCAATTCAAGTGTCTTAATTTAAGGATTAACTGGAACTTAGTAAAATTTCAAAAGCTAACTTTATAGTTCATGTAGGAAAACTATGTATATATAAGCAAATATAGCTAGGATAATTTTTCAAAGGAAGAATAATGAGCCTTGCCAGATGTGAAAATTTGTTATAAAGCTATGATAGTTAAGACAACATGATATGACAAGTCAGACATGAATATGGAACAGAATGTAAAGTCTAGCAATGGACAAAAATAAATCAAGGATTCAGGATATGATAAGCCCACATTTGATTATTTGGTAAATGGTGTTAGGATGACTACATAGCTATCTGAAGAAAAATAAAATTATATCCCCACCATATAATTTGTACCAAAATAAATTCTAGATGTACTAAATATTTAAATGTGGGAAATGAAAACATAAAAATACTAAAAGAAAAAAATGGGAGAATTTTTAGTACTCTCAGAGTAAGGAAGCCTTTTACAATGCAAAAACCATAAGAGCACCACTACAGATCTCATAGGAATAAAAAGGATTATAAGAGAATACTGTGTACAACTATATGCCAAAAAATTGCATTAACTAGATGAAACTGGACAATTCCTAGAAAGACACAAACTACCAAAACTGACTCGAGAAGCAACAGAATATCTCAATAGACCTATAGCAAGTGAAAAGATTGAATTGGTAATTTTAAAACTTCCCACAAATAATCCCAGGCCCAGAGAGCTTTACTGATGAATTCTATCAAACATTCAAAGAAGAAATAATATTAATCCATTATAGACTCTTCCAAAAATAGGAGGAATACTTCTTCACTTATATCAAAATTTGACAGACATTACAAGAAAAGAAAACTACAAATGAATATCCCTTTAGAATATAGATGTAAAAATCCTCAACAAAATACTAGCAAACAAAATTCAGCCATATGTGAAAAGGATTATTCACCATGACAAATCTGGATTTATCACACTGTTAAGATTGGCTTAACATCTAAAATCAATCAATGTAACACACTGTATTAATAGAAGAAAGGACAAAATCGCCTGTTCACCTCAATGAACCAGAAAAAGCATTGACAAAATCCAATACCTTTTCATGGTAAACAAACAAACAAACAAAAAAAACCTGAGAAACTCGGAAAAGAACTTAATCAAACTGATAAAAGTCATCTATGAAAAATTCACAGCTAACCTAGTGAAAGACTGATTGTTTTCCCCCTAAGATCAGAAAAAAGTCAAGGATGTTCACTCTCACTGTTTCTATTCAATATTGTACTGGAGGTTCTAGCCAAGTCAGCTAGACAAGAGAAAGAAATATAAGGCATCCAGACTGGAAGGTAAGATGTAAAACTGTCTCTATTAGCAGATGACATGATCTAGTATAAAAAATCCTAAGGACTCATAATAACTATTAGAACTAATAATAATAAAAAAAACTATTAGAATTAACTAAACTCAGCAAGGTGGCAGGATACCAGATCAACATAAAAAATCAACACAGCGATGAATAATGCAAAAGTGAAATTAAGAAAACAACTCCACTTGTAATTGCACCAAAAAGAATAAAATACTTAGAAATAAATTTAACAAAAGAAGTGCAAGACTTGTAACTGAGGGCTTCCCTGGTGGCGCAGTGGTTAAGAGTCCGCCTGCCAGTGCAGGGGACATGGGTTTGAGCCCTGGTCTGGGAAGATCCCACATGCCGCGGAGCAACTAAGCCCGTGTGCCACAACTACTGAGCCTGCGCGTCTGGAGCCTGTGCTCCGCAAGGGGAGAGGCCGCGACAGTGAGAGGCCCGCGCACCGTGATGAAGAGTGGCCCCCACTTGCCACAACTGGAGAAAGCCCTCGCACAGAAACGAAGACCCAACACAGCCAAAAATAAATAATAAATAAATAAATAAATAAATTTATAAAGACTTGTAACTGAAAACTATAAGATGTTGAAAGAAGTTAAAGACAAATGGCAAAACATCTCATGTTCCTACATCGGATGACTTAATATTTTTAAATTACAGTATTCCCTATATTGATCTACAGATTCGACGCAGTCCTTATCAAAATTTCAGGTGGCTTTTTTGCAGGATTTGACAAGCTGATCTTAAAACACATATGGAAATTCAAGAGGCCCAGAATAGCAAAGAAAAAAAAAATCTTGAAAAAGAATAGCAAAGTTTGAAGACTCACACTTCCTTACTTCAAAACTTAAAACCCAGCTGCAGTAATTAAGACAGTGTAATACAAGCATAAGGATAGATATATAATTCAGTGGAATAAAACTGAGAGTACAGAAAGAAACATTTATGGTCAGTTGATTTTCCACAAGGATGCCAAGACCATTCAATGGTGAAAGAATAGTCTTTTCAACATATAGTGCTCAGAAACTGGATTTCTACATACAAAAGAATGAAGTTGGACCCCCCCCCTACCTCACATCAAATACAGAATAATTCAAAATAGATCAGAGACTTAAGCGTAAGAGCTAACTAGAAAACTCTTAGAAGAAAAAAATGAGAGTAAATCTTTGTGACCTTGATAGCAAAATGACACCAAAAGCCCGGTGACAAAAGAATAAATTGGACCTCATCAAAGTTAACAACTTTTGTGCTTCAAAGGTCACCATCAAGAGATTGAAAAGCCAGCCCACAGCATGAGAGAGAATATTTGTACACTATGTATCTGATAGGGACTTGTATCCAGAATACACAAAGAATTCTTAGAATGCAACAGTAAAATCATAAATAACCTAAATTGAAAATGGGCAAAGGATTTAAAAAGCCATATCTCCAAAGAAGATATACAAGTGGCCCATAAACTCATAAAAAGTTGCTTAACATCATAAGCCATCTGGGAAATGCAAATCAAAACCACAACAAGAAATCCATACCAAAAAGAATGGGTTTCTTTTGGGGTAATGAAAATGTTCTGGAATTAGATAGTGATGATTGTTGCACAACTCTGTGAATATACTACGGACTGTTGAATTGTTCACTGTAAAAAGATGAATTTCATGATTTGTAAATTATTTTTCAATAAAGCTGTTATAAAAAAAAGCCATAAGAGAAAATGTTGATTAATTTAGTTATATAAAACATTTAGATTAATCTGCATTGCAAAAACTACCATAACAAATTTAAATAGCACATGATGTTCTGGAGAAAAGATAGGAACAACTCATATCCCAGAATAGGGCTAATCTCCTTAAAATAATAGGAGGCTTTGTAAAAAAAACCCCAAAAAACCCACAATCTGAAGTGGAAAATAGGCAAAGGATATGAATAGAGATTTTTTATTAAAAAAATTTAAAACAACATACAAAAAGATGTTAATTTTCAATAATAAGTGATATATTACAACCTCATTGAGAAACCAATTACACCCATCAAATTGGCAAAAATCAATAATTTTGATAACACTGTTGATGAGATTCTAGGAATATGTTGCTAGTAAAAATGTTTGAAGGGCAATTTGGCTATATATATCAAGATTGCAAATGCACATACCCTTTGATCCAGCAATACCACTATTGGGAATGAATTCAGTGGAAGCTGACCAACTCTCCACCCCCACCCCCGCACCAGCCAAAAGGAAATGGGGTCCTTTTACTTGTAGACTTTGCCAATTTTAATGGTGTGAATACTTCCACCATGGTCAATTTCAAGCTATTCTCCTGACGTCAATCAAGCTCTTGAAATTCCTGAAATTTTAATAATTGGCTCTTGCAAGCCCCGATGAGCCTGCCCCAGCATATCACTGAATATTCACTAGAATTTGCAAAAGGATATATGTATGAAATTGCACGATTATGTATAATGACAAAAGAGTTGAAACATTTTAAGTGGCCAACAATAGAGAACTGCTTAAATTAATGATTAGATAATAAAGTTGTTTAAAAATTTGAGAAAGCTCTTTATTTACAGATATGGAACATTTCTAAGCTATATTTTAAGTTAAAAAAAACTAAGGTGCATAACAGTGCATATCATATAACACTCGAGGAAAGGGGGGATATATATGCATGGAATATCTCTGAAAGGGTATGTAAGGAACTAGAATCATTGATTTCCTCAGGGAAGGAGAAATGGGGGTGATTCACACACATATACTGAGCAGCACTGTGCTGAAAACTCTAGGGGCCTCTGCAAATCTCTGGAGTTCTTTCTCTATTTAACTCTCTCTTGAGTCCCCTGTTCTGCAAACTTTAGCTGTCTTGGACTCCCCAGAATCTTGGCTCTATCTCCTCAATTCAGGAAGTCTGCTGGTCTCCATGTGGTTTCCTCCTCCTCGTGCCGTGTCCTGGAAGCTGCCTCACGGCAGTAGGCTAGAGCAATTAAAGAGTTCATCTCATTTGCTTTTGACCTCTTGGGAATCACTGTCCTTCATGGCCTGATGTTGATATTTTGACAGTAATTTTTTATATATTTTGTTCAGTTTCTCTGTTTTTTTGGACAGGAGGGTAAATCCATTCCCTGTTATCCCATTTTGGCTGGAAATGGAAGTGAAATACAATTTTTAGAAAAAAATAGAATACCTTCATGACCTCAGGATAGGGAAAGATTTCTTAAACATTGAACATTGCTCAGACAAAATTAAGATTTTATTTTAAAATTAAGACCCCGTAAAGAGAGTGAATATATAAGTCACAGAAGAGGAGAAGATATCTGCAATGAATATAATTGACAAACAACTCATAAATAGACTATACGAGACAAAAAAAAAAACCAAACCTCTGCAGATTAAGATCTAAAAAATATAACCCAAGATAAAATAATGCAAAAGCCATTGATAGGCACCACACAAAAGAGAAACTCTAAATAGCCAATGACCATATACAGTGGTGTTCAACTCATTAGTAATCAGGGAAATGCAAATTCATATCAAAATGTCAAAAATTGCCACCAGGTAGACAAACATTTTAAAAACTAACAACTCCAAGTGTTAATAAAGTGTGGTATGCCAAAGGTATGCCTTTGCTTGTGGGAGTACAAATTAATGTAACTATTTTGGTAAACAGTTTGGTACTTTCTAGTAAAGTTTAAAATATACAAACCCTGTGATCCAGCAAATTCACTCATGGGTCTACACCATACAGAACCTCATGCATACATGTAAAAGCATACAGGTTCAAGAATGTTCATAGGGACATAATAACCAAATAATGAAGACAATTCAAATGTTCATCAGCAGTAAAATGGATAAAGTAAGGTATATTCTTAAAGTATGCAACGTTAAAAATGGATGAGCTATGTCATACAACAATGTGGATAAAACTTACAAATATAATTTTTTTTTAAAGATTTATTGATTGATTGATTGCCATGTTGGGTCTTCGTTTCTGTGCGAGGGCTTTCTCTAGTTGCGGCAAGTGGGGGCCATTCCTCATTGCGGTGCGCGGGCCTCTCACTATCGCGGCCTCTCTTGCTGCGGAGCACAGGCTCCAGACGCGCAGGCTCAGTAATTGTGGCTCACGGGCCTAGTTGCTCCGCGGCATGTGGGATCTTCCCAGACCAGGGCTCGAACGTGTGTCCCCTGCATTGGCAGGCAGACCCCCAACCACTGCGCAACCAGGGAAGCCCCTTACAAATATAATTTTGACCAAAGGAGTAAAATTCTAAAGAAAGCATTCATTATAATTCTATTCATCAAGTTCAAAAACAGGTGAAATGAAGTATATTATTTAGAGATGCACTCTTAGGTAGTAAAACTATTTAAAAAAAACACTAAATGTTACCCTTAAAAAAGTAACTCATATCAGGGAGGAGTCAAGACGTCAGTGAGGGAAGACACTGAGTTAGCATCTCCCCACAACTAGGGCACCTGCTGGCCACTGGTGGGGGACCCTGACACCCAAGGAGATGAGAGGAACCCCCAAGTGAACCGATGGGGGTCAGGCCGAAGCTCCTGCTGTGGGAGCTCCATGGTGGAACCACTGGACTAACAGAGAACCTCAGACCCCAGGGAATATTCATCGGAGTGAGGTCTCATGGAGTTCCTCATCTCAGCACCAAAACCCAGCTCTACCCAACAGCCTACAAACTCCAGTGTTGGAAGCCTCAGGCCAGACAACCAGTAAGACAGGAACAAAATCCTACTCATCAAAAAAAAAAGGGAAAATTATGTCACAGATGAAGGAGCAAGGTAAAAACCTACAGACCAAATAAATGAAGAGGACATAGGCGATCTACCTGAAAAAGAATTCAGAGTAATGATAGTAAAGATGATCCAGAATCTTGGAAATAGAATGGAGGCATGGATTGAGAAAGTACAAGAAATGTTTAACTAAGATCTAGAAGAACTAAAGAACAAACAAACAAAGAACAAACAAACAGACATGAACAACACAATAACTGAAATGAAAAATACACTAGAAGGAATCAATAACAGAATAACTGAGGCAGAAGAACGAATAAGTGAGCTGGAAGACAAAATGGTGGAAATAACTGCCGAGGAGCAGAATAAAGAAAAAAGAATGAAAAGAATTGAAGACAATCTCAGAGACTTCTGGTATAACACTAAATGCACCAACATTCGAATTACAGAGGTCCCAGAAGAAGAAGAGAAAAAGAAAGGGTGTGAGAAAATATTTGAAGAGATTATAGTCGAAAACTTCCCTAACATGGGAAAGGAAATAGTCACCCAAGTCCAGGAAGCACACAGAATCCATACAGGATAAACCCTAGGAAAAACACACCAGACACATATTAATCAAAATAACAAAAATTAAATTCAAAGAAAAAATATTAAAAGCAGCAAGGGAAAAACAAAAAATAACATACAAAGGAATCCCCATAAGGTTATCAGCTGATTTTTCAGCAGAAACTCTGCAGGCCAGAAAGGAGTAGCAGGATATACTTAAAACCTACGGCCAAGATTACTCTACCCAGCAAGGATCTTATTCAGGTTTGACAGAGAAATCAAAAGCTTTTCAGACAAGCAAAAGCTAAGAGAATTCAGCACCACCGAACCAGCTTTACAACAAATGCTAAAGAAAGTTCTCTAGGTGGGAAACACAAGAGAAGAAAAAGACCCACAAAAACAAACCCAAAACAATTAAGAAAATGGTAATAGGAAAATACATATCGATTATAATCTTGAATGTAAATGGATTAAATGCCCCAACCAAAAGACACAGACTGGCTGAATGGATACAAAAACAAGACACATATATATGCTGTCTACAAGAGACCCATTTCAGACCTAGGGACATATACAGAATGAAGGTGAAGGGATGGAAAAAGATATTCCATGCAAATGGAAATCAAAAGAAAGCTGGAGTAGCAGTACTCGTATCCAATAAAATAGACTTTAAAATAAAGACTATTACAAGAGACAAAGAAGGACACTACATAATGATCAAAGGATCAATCCAAGAAGAAGATATAACAATTTTAAATGTTTATGCACCCAACATAGGAGCACCTCAATACATAAGGCAAATGCTAACAACCATGAAAGGAGAAATCAACAGTAACACAATAATAGTAGGGGACTTTAACACACCACTTACACCAATGGACAGATCATCCAAACAGAAAATAAATAAGGAAACACAAGCTTTAAATGACACAATAGACCAGATAGATTTAATTGATATTTATAGAATATTCCACCCAAAAGTGGCAGAATACACTTTCTTCTCAAGTGCACATGGAACATTCTCCAGGATAGATCACATCTTGGGTCACAAAGCAAGCCTTGGAAAATTTAAGAAAATTGAAATTGTATCAAGCATCTTTTCTGACCACAACGCTCTGAGATTCGAAATCAATTACAGGAAAAAAACTGTAAAAAACACAAATACATGGAGACTAAACAGTGCGCTACTAAATAACCAAGAGATCACGGAAGAAATCAAAGAAGAAATTAAAAAATACATAGAAACAAATGACAATGAAAACCTGACAACCCAAAACCTATGGGATGCAGCAAAAGCAGTTCCAAGAGGGAAGTTTATAGCAATTCAACCTCACGTCAAGAAACAAGAAAAATCTCAAATAAATAATCTAACCCTACACTTAAAACAACTAGAGAAAGAAGAACAAAGAAAACCCAAAGTCAGTAGAAGGAAAGAAATCATAAAAATCAGAGCAGAAATAAATGAAATAGAAACAAAGATAACAACTGCAAAGATCAATAAAACTAAAATCTTGTTCTTTGAGAAGATAAACAAAATTGATAAACCCTTAGCTAGACTCATTAAGAAAAAAAGGGAGAGGATGCAAATTAATAAAATTAGAAATGAAAAACGAGAAATCACAACTGACACCGCAGAAATACTAAGTATTATAAGAGACTACTAAAAACAACTATATGCCAATAAAATGGACAGCCACAAAGAAATGGACAAATTCTTGGAAAAGTACAATTTTCCAAGACTGAACCAGGAAGAATTAGAAAATATAAACAGACCTATCAAAGTAATGAAATTGACACCATAATTAAAAATCTTCCACCAAACAGAAGTCCAGGACCAGATGGCCTCACAGGTGAATTCTATTGAACATTTAGAGAAGAGCTAACACCCATCCTTCTCAAACTCTTCCAAAAATTGGAGAGGGAGAAACACTCCCAAATTCATTCTATGAAGCCACCATCACCTTGATACCAAAACCAGAAAAGAATCACAAAAAAGAAAATTATAGACAAATATCACGGATGAACATAGATGCAAAAATCCTGAACAAAATACTAGCAAATAGATTTCAACAACACAATAAAAGGATCATACACCATGATCAAGTGGGATTTATCCCAGGTATACAAGGATTCTTCAATATATGCAAATCAATCAATGTGATACACCACATTAACAAATTAAGGAATAAAAACAATACGATCATCTCAGTAGATGCAGAAAAAGCTTTTGACAAAATTCAACACCCATTTTTGATAAAAACTCTCCAGAAAATGGGCATAGAGGGAAACTACCTCAACATAATAAAGACCATATATGACAAATCCACAGCAAACATCATACTCAATGGTGAAAAACTGAAAGCATTTCCACTAAGATCAGGAACAAGACAAGGATGTCCACTCTCACCACTCTTTTTCAACATAGTTTTGGAAGTCCTAGCCACGGCAATCAGAGAAGAAAAAGAAATAAAAGGAATACAAATTGGAAAAGAAGTAAAACTGTCACTGTTTGCAGATGACATGATACTACACATAGAAAATCCTAAAGATGCCACCAGAAAACTACTAGATCTAATCAATGAATTTGGTAAGGTTGCAAGATACAAAATTAATACACAGAAATCTCTGGCATTCCTATACATCAACAATGAAAAATCAGAAAGAGAAATTAAGGAACCAATCCCATTTACCATCACAACAAAATGAATAAAATACCTAGGAATAAACCTGCCTAATGAGGCAAAAGACTTGTACTCAGAAAAGTATAAAACACTGATGAAAGAAATCAAAGATGACATAAACAGATGGATAAATATACCATGTTCTTGGATTGGAAGAATCAATATTGTGAAAATGACTATACTACCCAAAGCAATCTACAGATTCAACGCAATCCCTATCAAACTACCAATGGCATTCTACACAGAATTAGAACAAAAAATTTTACAATTTGTACGGAAACATAAAAGACCCCGAATAGCCAAAGTAATCTTGAGAAAGAAAAATGGAGTTGGAGGAATCAGGCTTCCTGACTTCAAACTATACCACAAAGCTACAGTAATCAAGACAGTATGGTACTGGCACAAAAACAGAAATATAGATCAATGGTACAGGATAGAATGCCCAGAGGTAAACCCACGCACATATGGTCACCTAATTTACGACAAGGGAGGCAAGAACATACAATGGAGAAAGGACAGCCTCTTCAATAAGTGGTGCTGGGAAAACTGGATGACTACATGTAAAAGAATGAAATTAGAACACTCCCTAACACCACACACAAAAATAAACTCAAAACTCAAAAAGACCTAAATGTAAGGCCAGACACTATAAAACTCTTAGAGGAAAACAGGAAATACACTCTGTGACATAAACCACAGCAAGATCTTCCTGCCTCCTAGAGTAACAGAAATAAAAACAAAAATAAACAAATGGAACTTAAACTTAAAAGCTTTTGCACAGCAAAGGAAACCATAAACAAGACAAAAAGACAACCCTCAGAATGGGAGAAAATATTTGCAAATGAAACAACAGACAAAGGATTAATCTCCAAAATATACAAACAGCTCATGGAGCTCAATATCAAAAAAACAAACAATCCAATTTAAAAATGGGTGGAAGACCTAAATAGGCATTTCACCAAGGAAGACATACAGATGGCCAAGAGGCACATGAAAATATGCTCAACATCACTAATTATTAGACAAATGCAAATCAAAACTACGATGAGGTATTGCCTCACACCGGTCAGAATGGCTATTATCAAGAAATCTAGACACAATAAATGCTGAACAGGGTGTGGTGAAAAGGGAACCCTCCTGCACTGTTGGTGGGAATGTAAATTGATACAACCACTATGGAAAACAGTATGGAGGTTCCTTAAAAGACTAAAAATAGAACTACCATATGACCCAGCAATCCCACTACTGGGCATATACCCTGAGAAAACCATAATTCAAAAAGAGACATGTACCACAATGTTCATTGCAGCACTATTTACAATAGCCAGGACATGGTACCAACTTAATGTCCATCGACAGATGAATGGATACAGAAGTTGTGGCACATATATACAATGGAATATTACTCAGCCATAAAAAGAAATGAAATTGAATTATTTGTAGTGAGGTGGATGGACCTAGAGTCTGTCATACAGAGTGAAGTAAGTCAGAAAGAGAAAAACAAATACTGTATTCTAACACATATATATGGAATCTAAAAAAAAAAAAAAGGTACTGATGAACCTAGTTGCAGGGCAGGAATAAAGATGTAGACATAGAGAATGGACTTGAGAACACGGGGTGGGAGGGGGAAGCTGGGTAGAAGTGAGAGTAGCATCAACATATATACACTACAGAATGTAAAATAGCTAGTGGGAAGCAGCAGCATAGCACAGGGAGATCAGCTTGGTCCTTTGCAATGACCTAGAGGGGTGGGATAGGGAGGATGGGAGGGAGGCTCAAGAGGGAGGGGATATGGGACATATGTATGCATATGGCTGATTCACTTTGGTGTACAACAGAAACTAACACAGTATTGTGAAGCAATTATACTCCAATAAAGATCTATTAAAAAAAAAGCAACTTATATCAAAGTGAACATTACATGAAATAATACATGAAAAACACTTAGTCGACGAATGGGCACACAGTCTATGCTCAATAAATTTTAGCTGAAAGTATTTATCTTTATCCTGAAACCCAGTTCTTTTCCTGGCAAACAGCATGTACTTGGGTTGTGAGTCTGAGGTGGTAAGTTAAGCAGTTAACTCCAAGATGAGTGTCCTTATTATCAAGAAAGTGACCAGCTACTTAGCCTACTTCTTATGGACTCTAAATGGCATATATTTCTCCTGAGGCATTTCTTTTTGTGTGAAATATGTATGTTCTCAATCATAATTATTGATTTCATATCCAGCTTTTTCTTACAGTCAAAGAGAGAATATATTCAGCCAAAGCAAGTAAATGTGCATTTAAGAGATCAGCCCAAACATCAGAATAAATATCTTGAAAGTGACTGGAATCAAGTTGCAGGAGAAAGGATGTGGTATATGGTAAAGATGGCACACTGACTGTCCTGACACACAGTTTCTGTAGATAGGGCTGTGATTCAAAAACATTTAGAGGTAAAAATATAATTAGCCTTGGTTTTTAGCGGGAGTTGAATAAGCAAACTGGTGGCATGATTTTGGAACTGCCAACTGTCCTTGGAGCCAACCGTCTCCAAACTATGGAAGTGGGAAGACAAGAAGACAAGGAACTGAACAATTAACCATCTCTGTCTACATGCTGTGTGTCCATTGCCAAGCCATACATGTTAGCTGGAGTTACCTCCATGATACCAAAATGTAGTGGACATAAATCTTAAAAAAATTTTAAAAAGACAATGTACGTTATAAGATATAACATATAGAGAGTGCTATGCTCTATTTTTTCAAGGACTAGCACATTGAATGCTCAGAATAACACTAGGGATTTATAGATGAGGTCTGTGGGGTACATAAAAATGTTAAGTAACTTATCTAAGGTCACACAGCTGCTAATTTAAGTATGGAACTAGGTTTGAATTTAAATGCTCTGATTTAGTGTTATATCCACTAACTATACTGTCTGTCTAACTCTACTGCCTATGTTGACAGGATACATCTTTCTAAAGCATAGAAACTATGAGCTTAGCACCTAGTTAGCAAGAATAATGAATAAAAATAGGGAGCCACCAGGTGTTGTCCTAATTAATAAAACCTTTTGGTAAACCACGTCATGAATTACATGGATGATTTGGAGGTTTGTGTATTGATTTTTGCATTTGGCTGCGTGTAAAGTGTTTTTCGTCTTGCTCAAAGAGAAGTTTAGGAATAGATAGTCCCAGGCTAGGATTGTAGCTCAGTGATTCCACAAGGGCTCCTTCTATATTCTGGCTCTTCTGTCTTTAGCCTGTAGCCTTCTTCCTGAGCATTGTAAGATAATTTTTACCTCCACTCATTGTGTTTGTGTTCCAGGATGGAAGAAATAGGAAGAGGCAAAAGACAAAAGTCAAAAATCTAAGGGGCATGGCAGCTAAGGCTATATCTTCTTAAAAGATTCCTTAGAAGTTTCACTCAAGGACTTCTACTTATATTTCATTGGCTACTTCTAAATCAATCCTAGAAAGTGAGTAGGGAGAAGAGAGTTGCGAATGGGAGCTGAGTCAGGCAACTGTTGTGTGTCACAGAATGACTTGCTCTTGGAGCCAAAATTGTTAGTTAAGGCTCTGCTCCTAGGAGACAATCATGGTGGCTTTGGTAGGGAAGGCTAAGGACTGCTGCCCTTGTCCAGTGAATGAATAGAGATTTGCTATGAGCAGCCTAGGGCTTGTCAATGGTAATACTCCTTACCAAAAGGGACCTGAAAGTATTAGCAGGCAGAACCTTCCTAGTGGAGAGGACATCTGCTATTGACTTGTCAGCATTCACTCCCCCTTTTCTAGGAGTAGCACCCTGGTTTTCCTTCGGAAAGCTATTCCTGCCCAACTTCAGTCTATGTGGTTTGGTCAGGGCTAATGTCCAGGCCTGGGCAGTCAATATACTGCACTTCTTTGGTTACAATGATTAGTTCAGGGGTAGTTGGGTGACTCAAATTAGCCTGTTAAGACTCAACTCCAGAATTTTTGTTGAAACAATTGGGAAATAAGTGATCTTTTCCCTTGGATTGCTGTTTAGAAGAATAAGGTAAGTTTGGAGCTTCTGGGGGTAACCACATGGCTGCCTGAGATTCAAGTTAGAACAGAGGAAGGCAGACCAAGAAATGAAGAGAAAGACTGAGACTTCATGCAGTTGTTTGAACCTCTGAATCCATTTATAGCTGAAATCCCGTAACCTGGATTTTCATAAGTCATCGAATAGTTCCTTTATAAAGCTGCTATCAGTTTAATTTAATTTCTGTCACCTGAAGTTGAAAGAGTCCTCAGTAATATAGCCAGATATGTCAGCCCTGATTCTTCTTAACATCCCTCTCAGACTCGGGACAAATCTCAGTGGTTCTCTTTCTTCGTATTCACATATACAGTCACTCAGAGACTCACACCAACTTGATCCTCTCTCCTTTTTATCAGGGAGAAGGGAGTGGAGGGGCCTGGGTTGCCCACTTTCACAACTCTGTATCTGGAAATGAGAAGACAGATGGTACCAATAATCAAATCACAAATAAAATGGCATCTACGCAGATGAAATGAAACATTGCCAAATGTGCACGTGCTTCTGATCCATTTCTACCAAGAACAAATCATTTTGAAAATGCTTGACCTTTTCTTACAAAGCATTTTGGGGGGTAGCCTTGTAAAGCAACCCATGGAAATCTGTAAGGGAATGTGACCAACAGAAAATCTTGAAGGTGACTGAATAGTAGTGATGGATGTATGCAAGAAGTTTTCTGGAATTTTTGGTTGGCTCCAAGACAAACATTTATTTTAAGGAAACAATTATGAGAAATGCTGCTGTTTGAAAACATTTGCATACAGAGCAAACATTTGATTTTGAAATCTGTACTTAAAGTATTAACGGTACTTAAACTATTAAGTACTATTAAGTTTTAATCTATACTTAAACTATTAGGTTGCTGCCAAATACAATACTTGTCTGCCTAAACATACGTTTCAATTAAAAATGCTTACCAATGTAGACAGACAAGAAGGAAATGTCTGAAACACGGTCAAACTTAACAGTATTTTAAAAAGCCGAAGTGTTAATTACTGAATTTTTAGAATGTTAATTTTCCGATCAAGATTTCAGTGTCACTTGTCAATTGCTGTATTATAAAAATGAACTAAGAATGTATAGCTTTTTTTTTTTAAATAAATTTATTTATTTATTTTTGGCTGCGTTGGGTCTTCGTTGCCACGTGTGGGCTTTCTCTAGTTGTGGCGAGTTGGGGCTACTCTTTGTTGCAGTGCATGGACTTCTTATCGCGGTGGCTTCTCTTGTTGCAGAGCACGGGCTCTAGGCAGGCGGGCTTCAGTAGTTGTGGCACGTGGGCTCAGTAGTTGTAGCTCTCAAGCTCTAGAGTGCAGGCTCAGTAGTTGTGGTGCACGGGCTTAGTTGCTCCACGGCATGTGGGATCTTCCCGGACCAGGGCTAGAACCCGTGTCCCCTGCACTGGCAGGCGGATTCTTAACCATTGCACCACCAGGGAAGCCCTATAGCCTTTTTAAAAATGTTCTATTTAAGAATCCAGCAGTCTTGTCAATGAAAAAAAAAAAGATTTTTTTTCTTTGAGACTCAAGAATCTTGTTGTTTTTCTGTAATTCCTTTTTTTTCTTTTAAAGAGGGATTAACCATAGTAAGGATCCTTGGAAAACAAATCTGCTTATTCTAAAACACTTTCCTATACAGTTTTTACTTCAGAAGGATCTAGATCACTCTCTTATATATATATATATATATGATAAATGTATATTATATATGTATTTTTGCATAGTTCTTTACAGTTTAAAAAGAGCAGTTCAGAGAATCATAGCTTGTATCATCCAGAGTCAGGAAATGGCATTGTCAAGTTTACCAAATCATGGTCCAGTGTAATTTCTGCTGTGTTGATGGCTTTATCTTGGACCCCTCAACTGTTTTTCAGTTATCTGAATTGTGAGTTGATTTCCGACTTGAACTTGAACATATTGGGTCAGGACACTTCTCATAACAACATCTTTCTTAATCTATGGAATATGACTGCAGGATCCCCCAGGGAAATGGAGCTCTGGCCCTTGGAGACGGGGCAGCCAGCCAGCCAATCATTATTCTCATGAATGGAGGAAAAAGTCACCTGGCCTCCCAGTTTATCTGTACAGACAGTTTATTTGCTCAGGCAGCTCCCCTGTACTAGAATGCCTTTTCTCAGTTCCTCTCTACCTGCCTGAATGCAGAAAAATTTTATGGCCCATCTCATTTGTGAAGCTCTGCTTGATCATCTCCTCACCTAAAGTGATGGCTTCCTCTTCTGAAATATTATGCCACTCACTGGGCCCAGGTCCTAGGAACTAGAGAGGGGAAGCTGAGTCTCTGAAAGATTTCCCCAGTATAAGATTATTGAGGACAGGGGCACTGCAATTTACACTCTTTTGGTTTTCCCCACAGTAACCTCCATAGTGTCTTTATTTATTTTGATTTAAAGACAAGTTTTCCGGTTCCAAAAAGGAAACTGAAAATAGGTGGTTGTTGTTCTTGTTGTTTTAACTGAGAGGCTCTTACACAGAGAACATAGACTCACCAGAAATAATACAATAAAAACAAGACTTCGTGTCATCCTCTGACACATTAACTCAGAGGAGGGAAAGGGCAGGCACCAATCCAGGCAGGAGAGTGTAGGCTGGAGGGGCAGACGGGCTTCCAGGGTTCCCAGTAAGAGCCTCTGTGGGAGTATGGGTCTTGTTTCCTCAGGCTGCCTTGTGGGGAAGGCCTCAGGGCTCCCTCACTTATTAGGCTACCTGTAGGCCATCCTGGCTCTTAGAGACTTGGAGCACTCAGGGGAACTCAACATGCACTAGGACCCGCCAACCCTCAGAATGTGAATCAACTATAGCATATGTTCCTAATTTCAAACAGATGCACTGCAATATGCTTGCCTCATCCTGATTATAACTTAAGGCCTACAGGCTTCAACTAAGTTAGGCGACAAACTGGTGACCAAAGGAAGACGGTGTTAGAATCAGGTGGCATTTGCTAGAAGAGTTTCAAAGGAGATTGTCCCAAAGATCCCTACCAAGAGTCACTGGCACACAGTAGGTGCTCATTAGATATTATGTATAGCTGTTAATTTGTAGGTAGGTAACTTCTATTGGGCTTGTCTATTCTTACAGATTCTTGGAAAAATGGAAGAGTGAATTTTGGGGGGAAGGGTGGATGTGATGGAGATAACGAAGGGAACATATGAGTTTCTGAAGGGCCAGTTCCCCTTGTCTAATTATTACTCTTTTCCTTTACTTATTAAGACTTAAAGAAAAAAGAGCAGTTGTTTTTCACTCAATGGCTATTCATTAAATCTTTATGGGATTGAACTGCCCCAGCATGTTTTAAATGCATGGGACCTTTTAAAATAATAATAGCTGATTTCCCTGCAAAAAGAAAGGATATATTTAGAGGCTTTTCTGGGAGAATGAACTGGCCCCGGGGATTTGTAATGGACTGTTGAGCCTTTCACCTCGAGGTCAGTAGGTCAAATCCAAATCAGGCCTGGAGTGGCTGAGAAGCATTGTTTGAGTGACAGCTGTCCAGTGACCAGGGTGAGAGGAGCTGGAGGGTTGGGCTGCATTTCAAGTGCAGTGAACAGGTGCTGTCTGCGGTGATCTTGGTGGAGCTTGAGAGACTGTGGTCAGAAATAGGCTGAGCTTGGTCTCTCGGCCCCAGAGGCCATCTTCGACTTGGCAAAGTGAGGAGCTTGCCTTTCCAGTACTGTTGTGACAGGAGGAAAGCTGAGGAGACTACACGTACAAAACTGCCAAGGCCTCAGAAGCACAGCGAGGCTCAGGAAGCATCATCAGAGGAAGGGCTGACTTCTCCCGGCTAAGCTCTAAAGTGGCTTCCCCGCCTGTTTCTTATTTCTCACACTCTTGCTTTCCGAAGGTAGCTGGCACTGTTTTCTAAAACGGAGTAAGGACAAACGAGTGAAGATGCAAAGGGATCAATGGGAAGAAGGCAGTGATTCAAGTAAATGGTGTGGGTTTTCTTGTTTTCAGTTTCTCAAATACATTTTACATACCACTCGCCTTAGACTCATGGCGTCTGGGAGGTGGGGTAGAAAACGGGTGGTGGAGAGGGAGGGCAGAATTTGGTAGTTGCTTCAGAAAGAGCTTAGAGTAGAAAGCTACATTAGTCCCATCCTTTTGTTTGGCCATGGAAGAAACTGAGGCTCAGACAGTTTGGAACAGATCACTGCGTAAAGTTTAAGTCACCAGCAGCACAGGTGACTTCAGCTGATGTAAACAGCGAACGGATGTATTTGAAAGGATATCGAGTAGCTCACAGCATCTTGTGGGAACCACGTGGGAACAGGTAGGAGCGGGAGCCAAGGGTGGCCAGAGGCTGAGGACGCAGGAGCCTTCCCCAGTGCCTTGGGGGTTCTTCAGGGGAAGCCCCTTTCACTGTGTTTGCCCCTGAGCCACAGGTTAGGGCAGGGACTGTCTCCACTCCAGGCACAAAACTGGCATTCTTTTGCTTTAAGTCTCTACCCAAATTTCACCTTATGAGAGAAGCCTTCTCTGGCCACTATATTTAAAATAGTAACACACTCCAACTGCTGCTCTCATCTTTCCCCTCTGCTCTCCATAGCACTTACTACCACCTGACAATTACTTGTTTATTGTTTACTCTCTGTCTCTACGCCCCACAGTGTAAGCTTCATGGGGATCTGGACATTTGGTTTGGTTTTGTTCTGCTTTAAAGCCCCTACAGCCCCTTTCTGAAGAGACAGAGTGGCCACCAGAAGCTGCTTGTCCCCTTAGGAGGGCAGCCTCCTTGAGATCCCAGGTCTGGGCAAGTGGCAAACCTCCTCCGTTGGGAACGTCATAGGGATGGGGAGTAGGGTAATCTTTTTTCAGGGGTTTCCCCCTTTTGCCTGCATTCCAAAGTTCTCAGTTAGGTGGCTCTCCCCGATCCTAAAGAATGGAGGGGTGGAGCTGTCAGAACAAGCGTGAATGAACAGATGTGGAAATAGGGAAAGGAGTACCGGAGGCAGAGCCCTGTGCTGTTTGGATGCCACGTTTTCAGCCACGTTTTTAATGGCAGGCTAGAGGGATCTGTCCACTAATCTGGCTAAACAAAGGTTCTTCCTGTGTCCAACCTCCCTTTTCATTTTCCTTTTTCTCCTCCCCTTCTTTCACCTGCAGTCCCCCACCCCCACCCCGTCCCGTCCCGTCCCATCCATTTCCCAGGAAAATAAATCTCTGGGAGGAGATCAGGAGAGTGGATCTCAGAGAATGCTTCTGAATAAACGTCTATATTAATGAATTATTAACTCAGCCACCCATGACCTTAAACCTAGAAGAGGGAGTGCCGAGGGCAGAGAGGAGAGCTGCTGAATTCTTTATTGGAGTCCTGTCAAAGGCAACCGGCCATTTTTTCCCCTCCTCCATCAAGAAAAAATAATTAATATGAAAGGTAAACTTTAAAAATGTATGTCAAACGAAATCAGATAGAGAGTCTCCCAGACAGAAGCCTCTTCTTTCTTTCCTGCCCCTTCTGGCCTCTCCCTCTCTGCCCTGCCCCCCACTCCCACCCACCACTTCCCCTCCGAGCTAAGGGTACAGTGCTTCCTAAGGATAATTTTCTGGAAAAAAAATTGCTCGAGAAAATGATGAATTTGGGTAGTTAATTTATCGATCCTGGCTCCTCTTCCCACATGTTTTATTTTAGAGGTCATTAATCAATGAAGAAAAACACCACCGTGTCCCCCCGTTTGCATTTAATACACTCTCGCTCCTTATTTATTCCTCTGGAACAAATTCCCAGCAAATATTCACCCATCGATTTGGGAGCGATGGATTTTTAGAAAGATTGGATCGCTTCCTAAGTGGTCGAAGTGATTTGTTTCATTGGTCTTCTAAATAATGAAGAGGAGGGGCACGGATTTGAGGGAGCGCAGGTCGGCGGGCTCACTTGGAGAATTTCCGAGGCATGGCAGTGTGGTTGTGACCAAGCCGTCCGGGATCAGCTGCGTAAGCGGAAAGCGGCCCGGGGCGCCGGCTGTCCCGCCTAGGCAGCGGTGATGCGCCCCGGGGTGGACTGCGCGGACCTCTGCCCCAACCAAGCCCCGCCGGCCTCCTGCAGATCGCGGTCGGAGCAAAGGCCCCGCCCCGCCTTGTGAGCCTGCAGGGTAGGCTCTGGGGATGCTCGGACCCCCGCGACACTCCCCTTGAGAGCTTTTCGTGCGCTCCTGGACTCCCGGGCCCTCTGAGCGCCCCCTCTAACGTTAACCCACCTCCTGTATGCGAGTCCCCTAAGGCCTTTGGGCACTGGGGGTCCTGTCTCCTCCAGACCCGCGTACCCTGGGGCCGCTGGGGGCGGACGGTGGTCCTCGAACCTGGCGGGTCAGGGATACCGCACAAGGGCATAGAGGGAGAGGTGGGCTCCGCTACAGTTCTGCTTCTCCCCTTGGCAAAGCGAGCCAAATCCCCCCCATGGTGTCCCTATACCAGTCCTTCCGGACTGGGGTGGGCAGGAAAATGCACTTCGTACCTCACTGACCCGGGTTTGAATCTGCCTCCATCACTCATTAATGGCGTGACCTCAGGCAACCTACCTAACCTGAGCCTCAGTGTCCCCATCTGTAATATGGGGTTTAATGATAATGCTTTCTCCGCATGGTTGCTGGGCGGACTTGAAGCTTTTACCCGCACCTGGCCTGCCGAAAGCTCTCACAAACGGTCAGCTAGTTCTATTAGGAAGGGAACTCCCGGGCTTCCCAGAGTGTGGGCGGCAAGAGGCCTCGGGAGCAGTTGCTGCAGCTAGCATCTCAAAATCCCGAGATTTTCAAGTGTGTTTGGGGGGCAGTTCAGGGAGGAGTTCTTCGGGACGGCCAGTTCTGGGGACCGAGCACTTGCAAGTAGCAGGTTTGCGCAAAAACAAGAAGGCGGTGGGGCCGCTGCCGCAGTGTCCGGTCTCCGAGCCTCGGTGCTGTCTTTCCGGGAGAACAGAGAAAGAGTGTGAGAAAGAGAGTATGCCTCTTCTACTGTGGCCCGACAGCTACTCTTCGGCAGTTCTGCGAGCAGCTTAATTGAAAGGGGCCTAGAACTTCACCCTGTCCTCCCATGGAGTTGTTCAAAGCCCGAGGAGACTGCGTAGTTAGCCTCGGGGTCCAAAGCACCGTGGGTTTTCCCTCGCGGTGTTTGCCTTAAACTTGGGTACTATCAATCTATCCAGGGATGACTGATGACCTTGTCACAGCGACGCCAGTCAAAATATTTTCGGTCCAACTCTGTTCCAACCAGCACCGCGAATCATCCTGAGTGAGACCCGGACAAAGTCTAAACAGTGCGTTTCCCAGGCTCAGACGAAATGAGTGGAGGGAAGACAAAAAGAAACAAGCAGAAATCAGGAAAGAATGGCTACTAATTGTTCGGAGTGGTAGGTGCTAAATGAATTGGTTTATTTGGGGAAAGACAAATGTTATTTCTTCTCTTTGAGGTGTGGACAGAACTCCGGCGTTGGGAAAGCGCCCGAGCCGGTCAATTTCACACAGCGGGTCGGTGCCCTCCGCCCACCGACTTGTGAACGCCTTGAAGAACTGGGGGCGGGTGTCTAATTCCTTGATGTGAGACCACGCCTGGAAGGGCTGCCACGGTCCAAGGCGCCAGGAGTAGGTAAGGTGGGTGTGGGGCTGCGCTCGCACCCTGCACCTCGGACGCCAGGTTTTGGGGAGAGAGACCTATACATGACCCTTCGGGGCAGCCCCGGGCAGCCAAAGGCAAATAAACCTCGTCTGTGTCCGGGAGCAGTTGTACCACCAGACGTAGCTCTGGATATTTGCCTTGTATGTCAAAAGGGAGAAGGAGCCAGCCCCCCAGGAAGACAACTCGAGAGTGGGTGGGCACAGCGCTGGGCGGTGTGAGACTCCATTGCAGCCGCCTTCCAGCCCCGAGGCCAGGCCTGAGTCCCGCCAGGACCAGCGCCCTTTAGAGACCCTCGGTCTCACGCCTCCCAGCTCGCAAAGCCTGCCTCCTCCGCCGCCGACTGAGGGTTTCATTCCAGAGCGCGCCCCGCCCCGCCCCCGACTCCCCCTTCACCCCCACCTCCGCCAGGATTTATGTGAGAGATTGCGTGGAGGGCTAGTCGACTCTGGCACCCAGCAGTACTCCTGGAAAAACGGAGCCCGGGAAAAGCGCAAACCCGCTGCGGGGACTCGGTCCTCTCGCCTGGCCGCGCGCGCCCGCCCGGATGAGGACACCCGAGCGCGTGCCGAGATGCGTTCCGGTTTCCGCGTTTCCACTGCTTTCAGGACCAGGGCGGTGAGCCGGCACCTAGAAAAGACATATCATGGGCAGAAAGAGACAACAGGCGAACGGGAGACGTCACGCCAACAAAAAAGTGGGGGGTGGGAGGGCGGAGGAGGTTTTTGTGCAGGAGAGGCGCACGAGCTGTGTGTGGATACAGCCGAGTTAGAACTTCCTTCTCCCCTCTCCCCTCCCCTCCGTTCTTCTGGCCTGCCTCCCGCCTGCCCCCACCCCCACCCCCATCGCGCGCTCTCTCTCTCTCCCTCTCCCTCTCTCTCTCTCTCACACACACACACACACACACACACACACACACACACACACTCTTGTATTTTGTGCTGTCGTAAAACCCACGTGTCCAGCGGGGAGCCTGCCAGAGCGTGGAGCGGAGGAGCCGGGACGCGGCAGCGGCCGAGCGCAGCAGCCCGCCGCGGCTCCGGCGCCCGGGTCCGCCCGCACTCCCGCCTTCAGCGTAACTGTTCTCACGCCCACCGCAGGCCTCCACATCACTGGCTTGCGGCCCCGGAGGGTCCCGGGCGGGCGGATCTCTAGGGCTCTGATCCCGCGCTGCCCAGGGGCATGTAGCGTACCCAGGGCGCACACTCT
The DNA here is from genome assembly GCF_009873245.2 of Balaenoptera musculus. Lineage (NCBI taxonomy): Eukaryota > Metazoa > Chordata > Mammalia > Artiodactyla > Balaenopteridae > Balaenoptera > Balaenoptera musculus. The sequence goes on from NC_045787.1 coordinate 100,578,568, forward strand.
CCCGCACGCTCACCGAGACACGCACGCACGCACCCGCCGGCGGCTCCGAGTTTTCAGGTAAGCGAGGCTTGGCTGTGGCTGAGGGTCTTGGACCCGGGGAATAGGAGGCTGGAGGTCCTGCGCTGGGGGCGGGGGGCGAGACTGTCCCGCCTCCTGGCGCCGGAGGCCAGCGCGGCTCAGGCGCTGCGCCACTCCAGTTCGGGTCGGCTCCGGGCGGGGGCAGAGGGTGGGGGCTGCGTCCTGCCGCCGAGTTCTGCTGGGAAGCGCCCTCTCTCCGGGGTTCAACAGTGCCGGCTGGGCGCTGGGCGCCTCGGGCTGGGAGGCAAGGCAGGGTGCACACAGCTCCCCCCGCGCGGCGCTGCGGCTTCAGAGTAAACTTTGCGTCCCAGCCGAATTGGGAGGAGGAAGCCTCCGAACCGGGTTGCCGCCGGCGGAGCCAAGGACTCAAACTCTCGCTCCAGGGTCTTGGCGGCGGTCCTCCCCGCCCCTCTCGCACCAGGCCCTGAGTCCGGCTCACGCGCACCCTCCTCTTTGCCCTCTGCCCCCAGCTTGAAGCGTCGGACATGCTGAAGCCCGGAGACCCCGGCGGCTCGGCATTCCTCAAAGTGGACCCAGCTTATCTGCAGCACTGGCAGCAACTCTTCCCGCACGGCGGCGGCGGCCCGCTCAAGGGCGGCGGTGCCGCGGGTCCCCTGGGCGCACCGCAGCCCCTCCAGCCGCCGCCCCCCCCGGAGCGCACTGAGCCCCAGCCGGACAGCCTGCGCCCGCGGCCCGCCTCGCTCTCCTCCGCCTCCTCCACTCCGGCTTCCTCCTCCACCTCGGCCTCCTCTGCCTCCTCCTGCGCCGCTGCCGCCGCGGCGGCCGCCGCCGCCGCGCTGGCCGGTCTCTCGACCCTGCCCGTGGCGCAGCTGCCAGTGTTCGCGCCTCTGGCCGCCGCCGCCGTCGCCTCGGAGCCGCTGCCCCCCAAGGACCTGTGCCTCGGCGCCGCCTCGGGCCCGGGGCCCTCCAAGTGCGGAGGCGGAGGAGGCGGCGGCGGCGGCGGCGGCGGCGTCGGGGATGTCCGGGGCGCCCCGCGCTTCCGCTGCAGCGCGGAGGAGCTGGACTATTACCTGTACGGCCAGCAGCGCATGGAGATCATCCCGCTCAACCAGCACACCAGCGACCCCAACAACCGTACGTAGCAGCAGCCCGCGTGCTCTCTTTCGGGGCGCTGGCTCCGTCGAGCGCGGGCGCCGGTCCGGGAGGCAGGTCGGATGAGGGGGACACCGGCTTGTGGGCTTTCCAGGCCGCGGGCCCGCACCTCTCAGACCACTGTAGCCAAAGTTTTCTGGGTTAGAGAAGGAAGGAGAACGGTTGGGACGGCCGGGTGACACCTCTGGGTTACCTCTTCCCCCTCCGCTCATTCCCTGCTTCCCAGCCCCGAATCTTTAAGACCCGAGTTGCTCGCGGATCGGGGAGTACAGATCACAGCCCTCCCGCGGCATACTGCGCCTCGCGCGGGGCGGGTACTTGCGGCGCGCGATGGGAGTGTCCGGGGACCGGCCCGGCCTGGCCTTAGAGGGGACAGGGCAGGGACTGTTAGCGGTCCTGGGGAGCGTGGATTCCAGAGCTGATTTCTCCTTCTCGCTATCTTACTTCTGGGGTTAACTGCGTCAGCTCATTTTCGGACCGCGGGGTTGTCGGGGGACCGGCCGGGAGCTGCAGGCTGGCCCGGCCTCGCTGGAGTAGGAGTTTTGGATGACACTGGGTCAGTCTCTCCCTGCAGGCAGGCATTATTCTTAGGTTTACCATTTATTTTACAGAAGAAGGAAAAGAAAAAGAATGCCAGTTGCTTAGTGAGAAAACATTTCCGACTTCAGGGCAGGGTCGTTCCCTGCGGATCCTGCATTCTCCGTGCACCCTTGACCCTGCAAACGTTTACAGTCCGTAGCCACGCATGTCGGCTTACGTATTGTTTTTAATGAGGGTAACAGTAATTTAGTATAAGAAGCTTGCTCTTCTTTTCCCGAAATAAACGACAAAATGCCTAAATTAACATCAGTTTTCTTCTAGCTTCCGTTCCTGTATTCACAATTTCAAACTCTTGATCCCAAGTGTAGTTCCATTTTCAGGTTTTGAACCAAAACTCTAAATGAAGATCAAGGATGTGTTATTTATTTTTTATATCCAATTCTTTTTGGTAATTTCAGAAGTTATGCTATGTTTACACTTAATGTGTTGAAATAAATGCTAAGTATACTTCCAGAGACCCCAGGAGAGAGCATTAAAGCAGGTCAAGAGTTAGGTTGAAAGCAATACGGGATTTGAAACAGCGCTCCGCTTCTTTCTTCGTCTCATTCCTTCATCTAGCTTCTGTATGAGGAAAGTTAATTGTAAATGTATATGATCATTCTATTTTGAACAAGTCCCTTCTTGCAGAATGTCTACTAATCCGTGAGCTTCTTAATTCGTTGTAAAAGCAAAATAACTACAGGTTGTAGTTATTTAAAGGACTCCCAAATTTATTACTTTGATTAAAAACACTGAGCATGACCCTAGTGATTGAGGTGTATTAATCTTTTCATAATGGTTGGAGATAATTGTTCTAATGGAGATAATTATTATTAATAAAAAGAGTAGTTGTATTTACTTTTTTCCTTTCTAGAGTCTGAGGGTAAAGTATTTGGTTTAAAATGAGGGTTTCAACTCAGATTTGCTCTGCAGTTAAGAAAATTCCTATATTTCAGAGTTCTAGAAAATTTTATAAAACTATGTTGTCTTAATGGATTTCAAAAAATACTTATCTCCTACTGAATTTCTTGATTGTGTTGTTTTCAAAGCAGTTCTTTAAAAATGTAAACTAAAAAAATAAGATATGCTTTCATAAAAGGTATTTCTTACCCCTAAGTGAAATATAGTCACTGTGGACTGAGAGTGCTTCAGCAGACTTGCAGTCTTTCTTCTGAATTAAATTAGTGCTGGAAAAGACACCAGCCGTGCACCCCAAAGCCCTGGCTGTGCGCTGAGCTAAATGTGTTGTTTACAGTGCAATCTTGAGGTTCAATACATTTTCACCAGAGAAAAACCTAGACTAATCAGAGAAAGAATTGGGACAGATTCCTAATTAATATTTGGCTATTGAACTAGTTTATTGTCTAGGTACCCTTTTTCCGTGGCTGGAGGAAATGAATTATGATTTATTCAAATTCTTCCTATTGTGTTAACCTTCTGATATCTCCTTTTGAGTCGACTGGACTGCTTCAGTGTGCAAAGTGCAGGGGCAAGGACAGGAGAGAAGGGAAGTCAGATTGTCCCTTTAGAGTTACACTTCACATTGCTCTCTAATTAAAGGGCAACTGAGAAAATAGAAAGCTGAGGTGGCTCTCCATGTAATGCTGGGAGACTAGATCTGCCATGCTTCCAGGAACTTCTCTGGGCAAGAGTAGGCACTCATTTGAAACCATGAGATGTGTTTTACAAAGATGTAGTGAGAAGCGATTGAGTTTAATCTAACTAGGGGATCAGAACAACTCAGAAATGCAAACAGTGCGAAACTGTTTTTTCCCTTGGCAGGGAAAGTTGATATATCACTTGAAAGATGGTGAATAACAGCTTCTCCCCATTCCCAGGTTGTATGTGGGCCGGGGGTGGGGTGAGAGGCGGGCAGAAGGGAAGCACTTATTAATTTATCAGTCACAGATCTTCCTAGTTTTCCTTTTAGTCTATTGCCCTTTCCCTCTAAAAGAATTCTGTGAAGTGACCACTCAGCAGCGCTTCGTTTTATTGCTTTGTATTTAAAAACGTATTGAGTCGTATTCTCTTTTTCTTACAAGGCAAAGAACGGGGCCTCCGTACTTCTCCTTTTAGAAGAGTAACTTTTTGCCTGAGATCAGCAACCCAGTAACACCTGTAATCAGTATCACCTTCACCTTGAAACTTTATTGCCACCTATGGCAAATGCCATAAGTGAAGGGTGTTGTAGCTCTCTTTCACACATTAAAAAGATTTAAAACCAGCAGAAACTATACAAGCTGGCCCGGGTGAGCTCTTCCAGTATATATCTAACTAACTCTGTGTATGAAGTTATTCTATGATTGAAGTACGCTTTCCACTGAGGCTCTCAATGCTTAGTTGCCTCTTCCTTTATCTCTGAAGTCAGGTGGAGCTTGTGTAATGTAAATGGGGGATGGGGACCTTTCTTCCTCCTGTATTACTGCCCTCATTTGCTGCCGGTTTGCCTGAAGCCATTGACTCCGTCAGGCTCCGTTGCGGTGGCCTCTTCTCGGGTTCCGGGAGTTGGTGCGTTGTTTGAGACCCTGTCACTACTCTTGGAAGGTATTGAGCAGCGGCCAAGAGGGGCGCCGGACGTTTGTGTTTGTTCGGAGACAGCCGGCCGAGCCAGTTAGCTTTTCATACCTTTTTTTTTTTTTTTTTTTTTGGTTAAGACATTCCTCCCTCGTACCTGGGAGAGAGCAGGGGACTAATCCCGCCCTGGGTCTCTCTGCGGAGAATTGAGTCGGGGCAGTCCGCAACTTCCCCAGCTGCAGGTCTCTATCTCCTCCGTATTTCGGGGAGGCCTGCTGCGCAGGGAACAGCACCGGCGTGTGCGCAGGTGTTGGAGTTGGGCCCGAGGCTCCCCTGTTGGTAGCGCCATCCTTTCCAAGGGTTTGAGGAGAGATACTGGGGAGAGAAGGAAATCTGGGGTTTGTTTGGTTGAGAGGTCAGGGGAAGAGAGAAAAGGAGGGCGAGTGTTTTCTGACCCTCCCTAATCTCTTCCCACCCAGTTGGAAAACGCAGGTCCTGTTTGGGAAGCTCCCGAGCCCAGTAACCCACCAGTGGGATTCTCCTGACGCCAAGGCACACTCGCTGCGCTACTCCCCGCTGTCAATGGCCAGCAAGCGACTGAGATTTCAGACCTGGTCCCCGGTGGGAGGGAGGCTCGGCCTCACTGTGTGGGCTTTTGTGTTGTCCTCTTTTTCTTCTTCTCTTTGCTCTCTTTTTGTGTGCACGCCCAGCCCCATCCCGTAACACACATAATTTAGCTATTTTACATCATTCGTTATCTAGCGCCCTGAAACTGAACATAGAGCCATATATTAGATTGAGGTTAGAAGAGGTGGCGACTGTTTATTTAAGGTGATAAAACGGTTCATCAGCAGTAATCTCCATCGATATGTGCCACCAGAAGATGAAGGATGAGGGGACAAGCCACAATTAATTGCCCTATAGTTTTGTCGGAGAGAGTGGAGCCAGCCCAGACCCGCTTCGATCTCCTCTCGCGTCTCCTATTCATCATCTCCGCAATGTATATGGCGGCCTCGCAGGGGCAGGGGCCGGCGAGGTTTATCTCGGCGCAATATTCTCTCACCCTCACACACTGGCGCTGCCATTTAATTTATTAATACAGTCATCAGGAGACAAATAAAACCCACATTTCCTCCCTCTTTCTTTCCCTCCCCCTTTTGTCTCTCCCTCTTGCTCCCAGGGCCAAGCCGGCAGCCAGGCAGAGCAGGGAAAGACCAGCGCGTAGGCAATTCGTAGGGAAGCCTTAAACTCGCCTAGAGAGAGGCTCCCAGAAGGTTCCTGGGAGCTGGGCCGCCCCGCGGGGGGCGAGACCACAATCGGTTCCCCTAGCGGGCCTGCCTCGCCTCTGGATCTGCTCCTAGACCCGCTCCCGGGAGCCTAGAAGACCCCTCCCGCTGGCAGGAAAGGGGCAAGGCCGTCAACATACAGATTAAGTGCTGGGGGGCCTGGCGCCCACCCCGTGCACGGTCCACCGCCATCCCAGCCAGCCAGTGGCTTGGCGCGGGGAGGGCTAAGAAGGGAGTGCGGGCTGGAGGGGACGTGGAACTGTGGCGCGAGAGACTCCCAGCCACAGCGCTCCGCCTGCCCTCGGCCCCGTCGGCCGGCGCCCTCGGCGACCCCAAGGCCCAGTGCCCCCACCACGAAGCACGCGGAGCTGCCAGCAGGCGGCACTCCCGGGGCCGCGTCGCCGTCACCGGGCGGCGATCGATGGGCGCCGGCCCCCACCGGGCTCGGCCTGCGGGACAGAGGGCCGCGACCTCGGCGGCGGTCGCTGAGAATTTATAGCCGGGCGGTTACCGCCTCCCAGGCGGGGAGACAGGCTTTTCAGCTGCTCCTCGGTTCCCTTCCCGGAGGACATGTGAGGGCAGGCGAAAGCGGCGGAGAGGCTTTGGGGAGCGAAGGCCCAGCGCGGCAGGCGCGTCCCGAGGGTCCCCGCTCCGCCTGCGCCCACGCGCTCCTGCCCACCTCTCGAGAAGGCGAAAGAGCCCTGAGACGTTTTATATTTCACCTTTCCTAGAACGAGAAATGAGATACCAGAGAACTCTGGCTTGCTTTGCCCCTTTTACCTTAAAATAGATCCATTTTCAATTACACAAGTCGCACGTGCCCTTGTAAAAACATTCAAACAATACAGAAGGATAAGGAGGGAAGAGTGAAAGTCTGGTCTTCACTCCACTTGGCCTGGCCTTCTGAAGCCAGTGGGTGAACAAGTCTATAACTTAATGATACCTCCTTCTCTTACTTAGAGACCCATAAACAAGAGTATTAACAGATCTATTCAAGAGAGAGAAGAGACCATGATCTCTTACATTCCCTAATGCTAAAATGGCATTTTGAAGTATCTTGCTTGGGGAATATAATATCTCTCACAGATACAGACAACATTTTATGAATAATAATTATGAAGTTGTGAAAAAACTTACCCTGATTTTAAGAGAAAATAGGAACATTTATTTGCCTATTCTTTATGAATACAAATAGACGTACTATGTATTGTTTGGCCTGGAATGCTGTATCATATATATAATACATATATATTTTTTATGTGTAGTTTAGGCATCTAGCCCACTTTTTTCCTCAAATCTTTTCATGTAGGTGTTAGTGGCTTGCTGTCTAGAAAACACTCTGCTAGAATGTTTGTCCGCTTGGGCCACATTTGTCAACCCCAGCTAATCAGTTACTTGTTTTAGTCATCCTCAAGCTCCTTTGGGACTCCAAGACATAAGTCAGAAGCCACATGTTTTCAGTGGCGGAAGTTTTGTGTATTAAGAAACAGTAACATTAGGATATAACATGTATTTTGACGTAGCCTTTCAGGTAGAGTATTTTGAAATAGCATGAAATGGTTTATAAATGAAGAAAACTTATACTGGATGGACAAATGATGGTGGGTTGGCCTTGCCTACCCTGCAGGTATTCTTCTACATATTGGGAGAGCCTCAGCTTGTCACTCTGCAGAATGCTACTATTAAGTATTTCAGCACTTCATGGAGACAAATGAAATTTAATAAGTTGAAGAAGTACTTCAGAGGACTTCTTAGAGAAAGGACTAGCCATACTCTATCATGCATAACAAATAACAGGAGTGTGCTTGTTGTCTGTGTGGGTGGTGGCCGGAGTTGGCACCTTTCCTCCTTATTTTATTGCTGATGTAGTGGGTGTGATGTTACAGGTTGTGGAGATCTTGTAAGTTGACGGCATCTCTGGTATGGACTGTTAGGGAGGAAATACCAGATACTCTTTCTTCTCACCCTTTGTTTCACTGAGCCAACCAGAAAGGGAAAGTCTGTTAACTCCCTGGGGTGATTTATTTTTATTTTTATGGGCATATTGCCTTTGCTTATTGTCATTTGTTTTAAGCTATTTTTGCTAAGGTGCTGAAAGCCCATTTCTGAAGTTCGGCACTAAAATTCAAAATTATGGACATTATCTACTTACTTTTCAAATCATCCTCTTACGTTAACCTCCCCAAACCCAAGAGTGTGGGAAAAAGAGAGAAATCTCTTTAATTCAATCATGCTGCAACAGTTTTGCAGCCCCCAAATAGTGACTTCAGTGAAATATTTCAATTATATTGATTGAGTTATGAGTTTGGATATAAAATTCTCCTAGTTTTCATTAATCTTAGATCTCTAGGTTTGGAGGCTTTTGGAGTCAGGCAGACTTGATTGTGAATCCTTCTCAGCCACTTTCTAGTTTCTGGTCCTTGGTCAAGTTACATTGCTCATGAAGCCTCAGTTGCCTCATCTGCAAAATGGGAATTGTGGTATTTAGATAATATGGTGGTTGTTTGGTTGAAGGTAGGTGTCTGGCACATAGTAGGTACTTGGTAATTGTGAGTTTTTATTGTCTTTTCCTTCTATCCCCCCTTTATCTTAAAGTTTTTGTTTTCACAATCAGAAGCTTGAGAGGGTGTGTGAAGTGTCTGCATTCTGGAGGCGTTGACTTAGGGTAAGGGTGAGACTACCTCCCTCCATCTAGCTCTAGGGTCAAAAGCAGAGCCTGGCACAGTTTTGACATTAGTTTGTGTTGCTGAAAGAGGGGTCCTTTGTGTGATGGAGGTCCAGGAGGCATGGCCACTTCACTACCTGCAGAAACAGGTTGCTACTTTTCACTTGAGAGGTCTGGGGACACCCTCAAGAAGCTGAGGTCAAAGGTCCGCTCATTCCCTGGGCTCTTTTGGGGGAAGTGGAGGAGTAGCTGCTGGAGGGGAAGGCGCCGTAGGCTGCAGCCCTTCTTCAATGAAATAGGATACTCACCTAGTCAACCTTCAGTTCGCCGTGAAGCGAATGGCAAAATGGGATCGCACACCATGCTGGGTTGCGATTAGGTGTTCCTCGAAGGTTCCTCAGTGACTCACTTGTCACAGGTTCTTTGGGCGTTTCAATTGTTCAAGCACGGATAGGGCACACCCAGGGCGATGCACCAGGACTGGCTGTGACCAAGGCTGGGCGTAGGTGCCCAGAGGGCGACCCGCTGCCTAGCGCTGGCGCATCCGCTGGTGCCCAGCTCTTGCCATCTCCGCCAGTCGGGGCTCGCCCGATATCAGGCCCAGTGCCACAGGGCTCTGTTGCGCAGGGGCGCCGTGGCTCCCCAGGGAAGCTGGGCCAGGGAGGCCGGTTTCGCCGGCGGGCGCCGAGGCCGCCTTCCAGAGGCAGGTCCGCCAGGCCAGGGCGCAGACACGGCGGCTCCGCCAGGCCCATTAATAACCCGGAGGGCGCTGCGATCCGACAGCATGGTCGCCGCAGGCCTGCTTCCCGCGGCTGCTTGACCTGTTCCTGCCCAGTTTGAGTCGAGGGACACTGGAGGTCCACGGCCGGCCGCCCAAGAGGGTGGGGGTCCCCTCGCGCTCCGGCTGCTCTGAGGAACATAGGAGAGAGTAGGCTTTACTACAGCTCTCACTTAATTTATAACGCAAAATAATCGCATTTAGCCTCGGGCTCAACCGTCTGGGCAGGATTTGGGGCCCTCTCCATTGAACCTTTATCCTCATCATTAAAGACCCATTATCTTGATCGTTAAATTTGCTGTTGGTTTTTTGGGGGGCGGGCTTCCGGGAAGAGCTTGCACGCAAGCACAGGGCACCCCAAACCCGACAGAACAGCCCCCCCCTTTCCCTACCCGTCCCCACCTGGCTGGAGTGCCCGGAGCGGGCGCTGCCGGGGCGCTGCCGGGGCGCTCGAGAGACCCTAGCGCCAGTGCGCCCTCTGTGGCCGGGGTCTAGAACTGGGGCTCCGCGAGGCCAAGGCCGGCTCCGCCCACTCGCGTGGACGTTCTCGCGGGAGGGGAGCGTGGGTCGAGGAGTGGGGGTGGCGTGCAGCGCCGGACCGGTCGCCTACCTGCTCTGGTGATTTTGAGTCTCTTCTATAACTGTAAAGAAAGGAAAACCAGACATACCCTGGCGACCAAGGTAGAATCTCTCCGAGATATCAGATTGGTCGAGAGACCGCCTTTTCTCTTGGTACAAAGATAAATACACTTTGAAACACCGCTGAGAGAGAGAACCCGAGGGAACAGGGGAGAGGGTCAGAGGGAGCTAGAGGCAGAAGGGAAGAGGGAGAGAAAGGGGCAGAGGCCGGGGAGGAAAGCCGAGAGCCATCGGTTCCTTGGAGACCACAACGCCGTCCGCACCCAACTAGGGAGGCTTTTGGAGGCGCCCGGGGCCTCGACCCTGTGCCAGGTGGATTTGGGTGCGACGAATTTCAAGGGAGCGCGTCGGGTCACCTCTCCCCCTGCTCCCAGTGGCCTCGGCGCCCTCCGGCGTCACCTCCCTCGCAGGTGGCTCAGCCGGGCGGGGATGCTGTTGGCGCGGAGTTTACCCGGGGTTAACCCTCGCCCTTTCCTCCCTCCCTCTCGCGTGTCTCTGGCAGGTTGCGACATGTGCGCGGACAACCGCAACGGCGAGTGCCCCATGCACGGGCCGCTGCACTCGCTGCGCCGGCTCGTGGGTACCAGCAGCGCCGCGGCCGCTGCGCCCCCTCCGGAGCTGCCCGAGTGGCTTCGGGACCTGCCACGGGAGGTGTGTCTGTGCACCAGCACCGTGCCCGGCCTGGCCTACGGCATCTGCGCGGCGCAGAGGATCCAGCAGGGCACCTGGATTGGGCCCTTCCAGGGCGTGCTCCTGCCCCCGGAGAAGGTGCAGGCCGGCGCCGTGAGGAGCACGCAGCATCTCTGGGAGGTAAGTCGGCCGCCACCGAGAACCTTGCCACCCAGCCGGAGGTTTGGCCGGCAGAGAGCCTCCCTTGTTCCCCAGAGGGTAGTGGAGGCTCGATTTCTCTGGTCACGCAGATGCCTGGTATTTGCAGCACCTGCAGTGAAGAGGTGCAGAGCCAGGCCCCGCACTACAGCAACCCAGCCAGGAAGACAGGGCTTACAGGTTTCTGAAGATGGAATCACCATAACAAGCTTCCATTCTAGCTGTGATAGATTTGACTGTTGTCTCCCTTGGTCTTGAGAAAAAGAGAAAACACCTGAGGAGATAGAACAGAGGAGATTGGGCATTGGGATGTGAGCTAGGTGAATTTTGTGCCCTATTTTAAGCTCTTCCAACATGTTGTTTTTGTTTTTGCCCACTGGGCAAGAAAGAACATAAGCATCAACAGGAGGAAGGAGAGCCAGGTTCATTTTCTCAGATAAAAACAATTTGGTAAACGCTGAATGTGAGAGACTGTAACATCTTTCACAACTTTCACAGTGCCCAAAGTAAAGCAAAATCATACTGTGAATCAGATACCACAAATTATGCTTTTTCTGACAAAGTACAGTTATTCAGTCTTCAACAAGGTACTGTAGGAAAACTCTGAGCAGTTTGCTGTAACCCAATTGACAGTACTTCAATGGTACAATCTTACCTGATGCTATTACTTAAAAGTCAGCAACGTATTTGAAAACTATTAACCTGAGATTTGTCTCAAAGCTTCATGGTTGATTATTGAGGTCCATTCTGGAAGAGACAGACCCTTAATGTAGGTTTTCCCCACACCAGTTTTAGATACTCCCACCATGGAGAGTTATTTATGAAAATAAGGTGCCAGAAGTCTTACTCTTAAGCAATATGTACATCTGACTGAGGCCAGGCAATATAATGGAGTGGGATTTGCCAGAAGACAAACTTTTTTAAATGCCAGGGGCCAAGTTGGCATGGACCTTAAGGCTCCATTAATGGCTCATTTCTGCAACAGCTTGCCCCCCACTCTTGGCTCAGTAGCCTGCAAGACGATCATTTTCCACTGCAAGTTGCCTTATAGTCACTAACTAAACTCATGCGATTCAATAATCCACTCAGATTTTTGCTGAGCACCCACTCTGGCCAGCACTATGACTTGGTCTCCAGAACGCTTGTATGACTATTGGCAGTGGCGTACTAAGGCCTGTGTCTGCAGAGCTGCCTTTGATTAAAGGGGAGGAACTAAATCTATGAGCTCATAGCCAAGCAGCCCAAGATGACCACATGGTGGCCAATGGGCTTTGTACCCTACAGTTATCCACTGGTGCACTGCACTGTGCCCAGGCTCCCAGGTTCCATTTCACACGCAAACTATTGTGAAATTATTACTGGAAAACAATTATACATTTTTAATCTTTCAGAATAGAATTCTTGAATGAGGAAAAAAAGAGGCATATTTATGTTGCCAAATAGTGCTTTTTTTTTTAAACAGAAATTTTATATAGGGAAATGGGGCAGGAGAAAATGGTCAATACATTGAGTCAAGTTAGACTTCAGAGCTTTTGGATAGGAAAAACTGACATGTGGGAAATAAAGCATCTGGTTTTGAAATATTTTCTAGTTGGTTTTTGTTTTTGACTAATTAGTTCTTACCTCCACTGTGGTTTCAAGTTTATAAAACAATTCCAGTCACTTTTCGTGTTCCAGTGATATTAGGAACTCTATACCATACAGTTAAAGATCTGCCAATACTTTTCTGAGGAAATTGTAAAGCAATTGCTTAGTGGTACAGATTTGTTCTATCTGAAAATGTTAAAACTGAGCACTATTACATTGCCCTCTGATGCCTTGGGTTTAGTGCCTGTCTATTTTTAGAGTGCCAGGGGACAAAGCCATAAATATGAAAAAAATCCCATAGCTTATTGTAGTTGTTGGCTTTTGTTTTCCTAAAAGGCTTTGAATGATTGGGATGTTGGCAGGAGACCACTATACAGATAGAATATGATGCTGTATATCAATACTGAAAACTATGGAGCCTTTTTTCTGCACCTTTACTTGTACTTGATGAAGTTAAAATTCTGTTGTAGCAAAGAGACTGGGGAATTTAATTAGTTTGTTGTTGTTGATGATACTTTGGTGGATATAAAGTGAGTTTTACCTGCTGTTTAGGGTATGTGAGTTGAGTGTGTTGGGGGGTGGTACATAGACTTGGTTCTGTGTTACAAAAAAAGACTTGCTGAGTTTATGCTTGAATGATCTGCTTCTAAAAAGGACATAATCTATTTATTTTTATCATCTGTAAGAATAGTTACAATAACATGCATTTAGGGGATTGAAGGTATATTAAAACTGAGGCCATGTAATATGTTTCAGACTCCTGGGAGATCATATAAATGTGACCGACCAGGGTCAGGTAACTTAGTGCCAATGTCCATGTGTAAGATAAAATACTTATTTAATAGGTTTCAGAGTTTTACTAGTATAATTATTTTTAAGATATGAAGTGTAAGTTTATTTTTAATTTTTAAGCATTATGATTTATTATTTTTATAAAATGTGACTATTTGAATTGTTACATTTATAACGGAAAATTCTAAATGTTGGATTGTTCCTCAGATTTTAGTCTTTCCTTTCAAATCTAAATTTTATTGTGAAAAAATTTTAATTATTATATTTTTATATTAGAAAGAATCAGTAATTGGAATACACTGTAGGTCTATAGGAAACTTTTGGCAATAATTGTTTAATGACTCATGTAATAATTATCCATTTTGAAAACATACTTTTAAAGATATCTTCCAGACTATCAGATCGACATAAAGCAGATCTTGAAAAAATTAAAAGCAATCGATCATGACTATTTCATTTAAAAAGTCAACTGGAATTGTTTCTCTTTCTCACATTTTTTTTCAAGTCACTTGCAGGTGAAGAAATGTCTTTATATTTAGAGTTCAATACTCAGGTCCTGATGGATCTTACCAAGGTTACTTATCTTTATTTCAGTACAATAAATGGATTGCTAATCCCGTCACTGTTTCCAAGTAGATGATGGATTTTTGTTTCAGTTTACAGTTCATTGTTTTTAGTAAGGTTGTACTTTATTATACACATGAAGGCTTATTACAGAAACAATCAGATTCACTTTAGTTACTCCTTTTGTTGAATCATTAAAAGCTCTTTTTTTTTTTGTAGAAAAATGACTTTTTAAATATTTAACATATATCATTTACGGAGAGCTTGTTTGATTGGTTTGTAAGTGTGCTATCATCTTTTAGTTAATATTTTCTTTATGTAAAATCCTCGTTCATAAAAATACAATCTAAAGAAAGTTAAATATCATTCCACTACCTTCATTATGTTTTGACTCTTTTGGGTATTTGTAGTTTAAGGAGGTTAACAAGCTAAAAGCCAAATTATTAGTCCTTTTTTGGGCCAATTTCTTTTAGAATCAGAATTCTAATGTGTTTTACAAAAAAATAATAAGTTCAGATACTTTAAAACAGAAATATTACAGGATGGATTAAGCAATCACTTGCCTTGCTTATATACCTGTATTCCAGCAAGACTTGAATGCATGATATATTTCTAGCTATTTGGCCATAACGGGAAAGATCTTTCTGAATGTTTTGCAAAGAAAACATAGTCTTTCTCAGCAATTAGGTCTTATTGATGAGAGTGAGATAATTTTGTCCTAATGTGTTTTCTAATAGAGAAGTGAAAAGGCACATTTGATTCCAACATTTATGAAAACATTATCTCAATTATTAATGTGCCCCTTTTCCCTTGAGATAAATTAATCTAGTCGTACATGGTTTCCCCTTTCTGCTTAACATCAGAATTTAATACGACTGGACCTGAGGAATGTACACGGTGTATACTTTAAATTCTACTGGAAGAAAATACGGAAATTTAAAATTAAGTTACAGTTTAAGATAGCCTAGAATTGCTCAAACCTTTCAACTCAAAGTCTGATTTGACAAGAAATTTTACCAACATTGACAAAATAAATTGCACTTATTTTCACCCTAGAAAAGTTTTTCTGTGAATTGAAATAATGCAGTAACTTGTTAGGATTACAGTCAAGGTACTAATTTTACAGAATTTCTCTTTGCCTGAGTAAAATTTGAGTGTCTCATTTTCAATTGCACTACGTAGAAAGCTTCATTATTTTTCTTCAGAAAATCAAGGGGTATAACATAATGTGGTCCTTTTTGTGGTTTGATTTTGTGCCATAATATTTTAGATTTAATAAGAGTTTTACTTTGAAGCAAATGGTCTATTTTTCATCATTACTATTTAGCTTAGGTCAAAAGACATTAATGAAAACCAATTTTAAAAATATATTACATGCTGCTAAATGTTTATATTTCAAAGCCATCACAGGTAATTGGTGCTAGAAGGAAATGAATTGATTTCGTATTTTAAGTGTATTCTATATGTTTCCATAAGCGACCCAACTCCATCTATAGTACTGTACCCATTTGTATATATTTAGATGTTGAAAAAAATCACTTGAAAATAATAATTTTAAATTCAATAAAAATCGTTTTTAAATTCAATTAAAATCACTTAAAAATTGTTCCAGTGATAGTGCTGTAACTGTATACTCCATATTTTGCTTTATAGACCTGGGCTCATTTTGGCCTTGTTCACCAAAACACCAGGGGACAGAATTATGTGGCTGTCACAGCTATATTGAAGTAAAAATTGTGTTTCTTAGCAATTTATCATTTAATATAGCAGAGTGCTTGTCATTTTAGTTTTGAATATATCGACTCCATGAAATCCAAATAATGTCTCCTTCAAAATAAACCATAGTCATGTTACTATTATGTTTTTAATTATGCAGAGTAACAGCTGGTGCATCTCTTTGGCTTTGCCTCATTTGATTTGAAGATATCTTTTATAGTGGTGCCCACTTGATCGAGTGTGAGCATTTTGTAGTTTTACATAAACTGTAAAACCATCTGCCGCCTCTTGAAATGGTTTCCAGAATTGTGTTAAAAATCAAAACTTAGTACTTAAAGTTGGCTTTGAAAAGGTCCATTTAAAGTCCTGGTCCTCTTGGTTTATGTACCAAATGCCACCCTTGGTTTTCTAAGTCCAAAAATGACTCTGCTTTAAAAAAAATTATAACAGCCATTTGGAAGTTCTCGTTAGTGAAGTTTAATCCAAATATGCATGTGACACTACAGTATTTTAGTTGCAAATACTTTATAAAGAATGATGTGTTCTGTATCTGCAGGACTATTTTTCTCATTGGTCAGTTCAGTTTATCTATTGTTTACAGATTGCTTCTTTTGATAGCATTTTGTCCATGTGAAGAAAGTAATTCACAAGTATTTCTTGGTCCATAACTGCATATTTTCTTACATTGTATAATTTTTTTCCTTTTTCCACACTGCCTTAAAAATAGGGTATGGAAATTAAAATCAGAATTGCAGAGGTTACTGGACAGATGAAATCTGCTGTCCCCAGTCACTGCGTGGCAGCAAGTGATCTGATGAAAATGTGATTTTGGTAACACTGGGTCAGAGAAACCTGCAGGGGAGCCTTTTAATTTCACTGTGTCAATTAAGGCAGTTTTAATTATTCAAGGAAATCTACTGTGTTACCCAGAAACCACTTGTAGTTGTCGTATAATATTATGAGTTTTAAACATTTTTGGTTGAACATGGAAAACTGCCTATTACTCAGCTGAGGAATCATGTCCACAGTATCAAAATCCTCTTTTCTCAGAGGGTGGATGTGATACATTGGTGTTTGGCTTTTCTAAAAAGTGCTGTGCGTGGGACCACTATGAGACTGCCTTGCTCTCCTTTTTTCTTTTTCTTTTTTAGAATCATATATACTCCACAATTTCATGAGTTCAGACATTCCTTGCGTATTTACACAAGAAATACAGACTCCGGTATAACTACTTAGCATAAAAGCCAGAGCAGCCAGAACAGTGTATACTTTTCCTTGTAAGCATTTGCCACCTCGCTCAGATAAGTTACAGAATTCCATTATCCAAATTGTTACACATGTGTGACAGAGGTTGACCTTTCGTCATGTCAATCCTTTTTGTGTAGGCCCCAGGCTCCAGCCTAATGGCTCAAACCCTGATTTACTCACTGTAATAAGGGCAGGAGGTCGAGCAATTGTCAGGCTGCCTGTTCGTACTCTTCTTGGAGCCTGGTTGAAGGCTGTTAACACAAAGCTTTTCAAAGTGAATTTACAACCAGCACCACTGACAGAGGCCAATCAGTGCACCATAAATGTCAGGTTAGTGAGATTGAGCAGTAAGTAAAGTACTGACAGCACACTATTGGCTGGAATCAATTGGCCAAGGTTTAACTGAGAAGAGCAATCTCTGTGTGGTGGGCTTAGGGAAAGAGCTAAGTGTGCAGTCTGGGTTTCCAGGTGGAGTCTGTAAATTTACCTGTAAGGGTTGGGATGCCACCCATTAGCTGCGGTGCATCCAGCATCATCGTGTCGATATGCTTCACGATCTGGGAGTTCAGAGCGGCAGAGCCTGCTGATTCTGAGTTGGGTGGTAAAAAATGCCCCTAGCATTAGAAAGGAGAGAGAGAGAAAAAAGCTATTAAAATATGGGGCTGTCGGAACTGGGAGACACATCCAGTGCATTACAGTTCAGTGAAAGGTAATTTGTTTAAATTGCAAAACTGTAACAGGGCTTTCTACCAAGGCAGAGAGACAGATAAGCCTGTTCTTTTGCTCTTCCTGGGGCTCAGCAGGGTGAAACTTTCATGGAAGTCACTAATGAGTGATTATGGGTTGAGGGTCTGAATATCCATGAAATGTGGTTTCCCCCCAGACAAATGTTTTTATCATTTTGTGTAATGACAGCCTGGACAACAATTCATTTAACTCTGAAGGCATCAGCATTAAAATGGAAGAATCCATTAAAATGCTGTATGCAAGGATTTATAAATTAGGCAATTTCCTTGATTATTGCAGTCATTTACAAAATTGATTGTTCCAGTGTGGTACAGGCAGATTTCAGCAACGATCATTGACAACAAGCACATTCTGATATCTGTAGCTACTGGTCACTAAACCAGGTCAGTATTCCTCACCCCCCTTCTGTTCTTGGTCTCAAGGTCAGGCAGACTGATTTCAAAGAAGCTTATAATTATGAAGTTTCATTTGTCTTCAGAGGAGACTCACCTAGGCTGTGAGGGTAGGTGTGGGTTGCTCTTAAAGGTTGTAGCATTCTATTTACAATAGCCAGGACACGGAAGCAACCTAAGTGTCCCTCGACAGATGAATGGATAAAGAAGATGTGGCACATATATACAATGGAATATTACTCAGCCATAAAAAGAAACGAAATTGAGTTATTTGTAGTGAGGTGGATGGACCTAGAGTCTGTCATACAGAGTGAAGTAAGTCAGAAAGAGAAAAACAAATACCGTATGCAAACATATATATATGGAATCTAAAAAAAAAAAAAAAAAAAGGTCATGAAGAACCTAGGGGCAAGACAGGAATAAAGACGCAGACCTACTAGAGAATGGACTTGAGGACACGGGGAGGGGGAAGGGTAAGTGGGGACAAAGAGAGAGTGGTAGTGTATATATGGACATATATACACTACCAAATGTAAAAGAGATAGCTAGTGGGAAGCAGCCGCATAGCACAGGGAGATCAGCTCACTGCTTTGTGACCACCTAGAAGGGTGGGATAGGGAGGGTGGGAGGGAGGGAGATGCAAGAGGGAAGAGATATGGGGATATATGTATATGTATAACTGATTCACTTTATTATAAAGCAGAAACTAACACACCATTGTAAAGCAATTATACTCCCATAAAAATGTTAAGGAAAAAAAAAAAAGGTTGGAGCACTGTTTTTATATTTTAATCATACTTTGTGGGGAGGGTATTGATGATCCCGATATGCTTCAGATCAGTAGCACAGATTTTGAGATGTTTCCAACTTAAAAGGAAATAATTTTTGCAAATTGCATCTGTAAATATTTGTTTGATTGAAGATCTAAAAGTCAATAATGTGTTTTATTTGTTGGTCCTTAGAGTTCTAATTACCCAATAGATATATCAGAGAGTCACTGGATTTTAGGTCAATTAATTCTGGAAAGCCTAATAAAGACATTGTTACAAGTGTGAAATGCTCAAAATGGTGCAGATTTTCCTATATAAGAATGCACACAAGTTCACTTGGTGTTTAATCATTAACCACAAACCACAAAGTTGTCTTTATTTCTGAAATATCAGAGATGGGCATGCCAAATGTGTCTGCAGAGCTCTATCCAATGAAAGCTGGCCGTGCAGTTTATGCTTAGTACAGAATAACTAACTTTAGACATTTGTTTTCAATCATCATTTTGTTTTTAATCATAATTTTCCCCTTTTGGAACTCTAACACAAACTGGGGCTTGTAAAACAATAACACTTTAGAAAATTGTTTAACACTGTTGGGAAGGCAAAAAATTTTCAGTTTGTCCTGATTTGAATATGTAATAATTTGATCTCAAGGTAGTTCTTTGTTTTAAATTGAATAATATATTTTTTGGGAAGTCCTGTGGCTTGGGGGCACTTTGCACTTATTTGGCTACTGTTATTTAATACTGTAAGTCAGAAGTTCATTTTCATTTTTGATTAGTTGTAAAATTCCCTACTTAAAAATTGAGTAAAAAAGGCAGTGTTTCAGTTCAGTGTCTTGATATGATCTCTTCATTTTTATTTAAATTTTTTTTTTACACAGTATTCTGGTTTCTGTTAAGACTTGAAAGCCGTGTGACTAGATCTGTCTCGGGGGAACTCTGAACGAAGCACTCAGTTTTATAGGTGTTTTTGCCAGTCCCCTTGTAAATTTATTTAATAAACCAACACCTACAGCATGCAATTGTGAAATAATGATATGGGATTAAGCCCATTTTATTAAAATGAACAGTGTTTTTCACTCTCTGTGATCATTTTAAATTAAACCTGCCTCAGATAATGAAGTGTCTGTAGAAACATTCGGTGTAATCTAATTCAGTAGAAAGTTCTTAAGTGCTTTTTATAATTGGAATCAAATTAAATGTAATCAAGTCATGTTTTCAGTATCTTGTAAAAAACCAGGGCCTCAAGTGTTGTTAGCACACTTGGGAATATTAATGTTTATCGCAAAAGCAACAGTACTAAATTCCTAGATATCCTTGCAAACTCCAAAATGGTAGATAACCCGTAAATAAATTCTAGGTTAGAATATAATGTTTTTAGAACCTGTTGTGTTTGTCCCACACTAATATTAAAATTTATTTTTGATATACAAAATGCACAAATAGTTCCTGGGAGAGAGAGTCCTGAAAAATATTGGTCTACTGAGGAAAACACTTAATTTCAATTTATTGCAATTAATTACAATTTAAAATGTGACCTGGATAATCTACAAAGTAGAAAATCTAATTGCTAAACTTTAAAATGGTAGAAATGAACTTTTCTATTAAAAATAATTCTTAACATAAGAAATTTAAACTATATGAAAGTATAAACCAGTGGTAACCATTATTGACAATTTTTATAATGGTCTTTTGAGAGATGACTATGTAATGTAATATACCTTTGTTTGTATATGCATTGTATATACATTGAATCACAGTTTTGCTAAAAGATACTTGTGCTAGCTCCTTGAGACTGCAAAACACATTTTAAAAGCAGCAACTAATGACACTGTTTTCATAGGATCTCCTGCAGATGTTTAAATTTGGCTCACCCATGAATAGATTTTGATTTTGTGTCTAGTCCCACCCTCCGCTCTCTGTATCTTTCCTGGTGGGAAATTTCATTAACAGTCTGCAGACCCTACTGATACTATAGAAGCATTTCTACTGATATTTTCATGTTTTATAGCACATCTTTAATAAGACCAGAGCCTTTCTGAGATCTATAGGGAGATTTTCATAGTCCTCAGGGAGGAAGGAAAAAATTTTTGTGTTTCTTTTAATACATCAAGGTATTAACAAAAAAGAATCAAATCTCTTTGAAATGCTTTTCTAAGTAAGAAGACTCCTTGATTTATGTAGCTGTGTGTGAGACTTGGGGGAAACTACTTAATTTCTTTGTACCTCTTATTTCTCCATATGTAAAAGAGAGCCATATTGTACTATTACACAAATTAGAGTGACAATATTTATGATGCTTGTTTAACAAAAGAGATTTTCCCTTTTTCAATTGGGGTTTTAATAATAATTTTTAACTCTGTAGTGGACTTGCATATAGTAATAAAGAATCTCATTATTTGTCTGTGGAAACAAAAGATTGTACATGGTAGCCCATGATACACAGTTTGGATTTAATTACTTACTATAAAATCAGGCTTAATAGTTAAATGCAAATTTATTTAGCACTGCTTACAAGTAAGAAAGGATTATGTATTAAGGGGATACCATACAACATGGATGTACAAAAAATCATCGCTGGCTTTAATTTTTAAAAGAACATTTCTAATGGAGGGCAACAGGGTGACTACAAATATTAGACACATAAAGAACATTTCCTAGAGGTACATGATTTCAGTAAGTGAAATGGTCACTCATAATCCTCACAACAGAGAACTGACTTGCAATATGAACATGCAAGGGGAAGGACTTAGTAAAATCACCAAGCAGCCCTAAACCTGAAGGTCTTTTGACCATGGACCTTGAATCAGGAGCAATTCATTAGGTAGGTTTGACCCTGGATATTGAATTCTGAATAGAAAAACATCTCAATGCCCAGCATATCGTGACTTGTCAATAAATATTAAATGACAACAAATCAACATAGTGGCACTTTTGCCACTGTCCATAAAAATGTGTGTGCAGCTATGTGTGTACCAGTGAATACCTACATAATAGTACATTATACAACTTATGAATGTGTGTCAGTGTTGATCATATGCAAAGCAAGAACTCCAAGTGACAGAAAATTTTAAATGAAAAAATAAACATAAATACCAAAACTTGTCATAGAGAACAAAAATTAAACTGAAATTAATATTTTTCTAATATATATTTATTGAATATTAACCATATCTCTTATGTTATCTGGAGTTTTTACTTTGATGATAATCTAATCAGGGGTGATAGTCAAAATATTTGACAACCAATCCAGCTTAGACCCTGCCTCATAAACCTGGATGCCTACAGTTGTATCTGTGCTCCATGGGCTACATATCAGCTCCAAAGCTCGGATAGTTAGCAGAGGTTTAGCAAAGCCATTAAACAAATAGTCTGTAATGGGTATAAGTTTCAGTTTTGCAAGATGAAAAAGTTCTGGAGATTGATTGTACAATATTGTGGATATTCTTAACACTACTAAACTATATGGTAACTTTTATGTGTATTTTACCACAATAAGAAAAGAATAATAACTATATTTTCAGTGATTTTTCTTCTAGCTCAGTGATTCTTAAACTCTCACATCCTGGAGACAAGAATCTCCAGGTGCAGGGAGCCCAGCAAAATTCAATCTGGAGACCTGCCCCCAAAAGATTCTGATTCAGTCAGTGGTCCTGCATTGCGACCCAGGAATCAATTTTCTGAACCAATGTCCCACGTGGTGCTAGAACTGCACTTTGAGAAACGAAATGCCAAGCTCCACCTTTCTCGGCCTTACTCCTGAGGTTGTCAGCTTCCCTTCGTGCTTCTTCCCTTGTCTTGGCTGATCTTGAGCAAACCTGGCATCTCTTCGGTTTCCCTTCTATATCTGGTCTCGTCTGTTCCTATGTTAATTCTAGTCTCACCGTTTGCTTTCATTCCTGCTACACCTTGCTAATCTCTGGGCATTTCCAATCTCCTCCCTTACCACCCACACCCCAAGATAAGTAAATAGACAGATAAAAATAGATATAAATATTAAAGAACTACTAACAGATAGCAAAATGGACTTCCCTGACTTTCATATTTTCTGTCTTTCTGAAGTCCATCTGGCCAGGTATAAGGAAGCAGCCAAAAAGGCAGAAAGCTTTCCACTGCGTGTCAGCTGCAGTGTGTAATTAGCCCCTTAGCAATCAAGGTGTGCTTCAGGAGGAGGTGGCCCTCTGGAAGGCATTTGGTGGCGTTCACAGGGCCTGAGTTCCAGCCCTCACTGGGTGTGAGCTGTGTGACTGCAAGCAGACACCTTCACTCCCTCGGCTCTTACCAGCACTACATCTGACGGCACCGTCCTTTCCATGTCTCCTGCCAGCCCCTTCTGTGCAACCCTGTATCGTAGAGAGGCCATATACTCCTTGCATGATATTTGTGATTTGCAGTCTGTAAATTTTCCATATGCTAACTTTATCTGCAAATGTGCTGGTTGTTTTCTGTCTTCCTCTTCGGGTTCCCATTTCTGCCCGTTGAGGGAGCATGCAGCCTGTATTCTGATCACAGCGTACCGTACCTGCTCTTACTGTTTCAGTTGTTCCCTGTGAGAGGTGGCTCTCAGACTCCGTTTCCCACACTGGGTCTGAAGTCCTCTATCCTCGCTTGTCTGTGGGACATCTCCATTTAGGTATCCTGACATTGTTTCAAATTGAGTTCACTAATGGCGGCCACCTCACACCTCCTCAAATAGGAATCCACTTATCCTTAACTTACCGTTCTCTCATTCTCCTTTTTGGCCTATGAGCCTAACATTTTTGGCGTTACTATAATGGCTTTTTAAAATATTTGTATTTCTGGCAACTAACAGAGTATCTAGCACACAAAAAGCACTTAATAAACACTGTTGATCTTTTTTTTTTTTAGAGTTGGAGTTGTTATATGAACAAATTTGAAAAAAAATAAATTTGAGGATCACTCAAGTAAAAGTTAATAGTGCATATAAATTATTTTGTAAAAAAAAACAATCAAAGTCCAAATATGAATCCTAAATTACATCCTTGCTTCTGGCCAGAAGTATCCATTACTGAAAGGCAAATATCCTCTGTTGCTAATAAAAAATAAAAGAAGATTTCTTTTTATTCTTGAAATTTGAGAACTCATTTGACATTACTAAAGATGTCTAAAGAAATCTTATCTGTGACACTTTTATAAACAAGGTATTAAAAATTGCAGTGGGACATCTTAGACACAAGCTGCAATTGGTGCTAAGAGCCACTTTCAGAGCCTACTTCTGTAAAAAGTAAGGAGGTAATAATCTGACACTGGAAACGCTGTTGATCTGACAGCAATAATAACAACTAATACATTTAAGCTGAGACTTTGTGCCAGGCGTTCTGCTGAGAGCTTTATAGGAGTTATCTTAATCCACCCTCAGAATAACCCAATAAGGTAAAGACTACCACAGTATTTTTCAGATGAAGCAAGTTTTTGGGTGAAGGCAGAGAGAACTTAAGTAACTTGCCCAAGGTAGTAGGTAGTAAAGGTAGGATTTCCACTGAGTTGTGTGAGCTGCAGAGTTTTTGCTCTGAACCCATCTGTTGCTGTGCTGCCTGCCCTTTGCACTCTCAGACCTGAACTCCCATCATATTACAGGACTCCAGTCTCTGCCACAGACTTCTCTGTGCATCCAACCTGGTCTCTGGACCTGGCTGGGAACACTCCCTCCTTGGTGGGCACTGCTTTGTTTTCTCAGACACAGCCCAGCCAGCTTCACAGAGACCCCATAGCTCAGGCCCTTGAGATTAGTCCACCTCGTGTTCCAGGATCATGGGCTCCACATTTATCATCCCAGAAAATGTAAACTCCCCAGCATTCAGAGAAGCACATTTATGGAGAAACTACTGTGCATGAGGTGTTGTGCATGTCACAGAGATGGGCAAGACCAACTCTGCCCTCAAGTACTGTAGAGTAGTAGGATTGCAAGTAATTCCAGTTGAAAACAGTGTCCAGAAGGTGCTTTTTGAGGTGCACAGAGGGAAGAGGTTCCTGCTGAGATCAGGGAAGGAGGAGGAATTTGACCTCGGGACATAGTTAATACTCAGAGAGTCAGGGATTGGGAGGAAAGATGCTTCTAGGGGAAGCTCAGCCATCCCCTCATAGTCCTTGGAAGCCCAGCTTTCTCCCTCTGCTCCTTCATTCTAAGTGAACTGCTTCCTGTTCTTTGTCAATGTGTTGCTAATTTCCACTGCTGTGCTTTTGCCTAAGCTATTACTTCACCTAGAAGGTTTTTGCTTCTTATTCTGGTCAACCTATATCTTTTACTTTTTTAGAGTCATATCTTCCAAGAATTCATTGGGGGTTAATCCCAGGTCTCCACCACCCTTTCCACATTCTCTTTCCTTCAACCCTGTCCTTGACAGTTGTTAAAGTTTTGCTCTTTCGCCTGATATTGCTTGCAGCCTCGGTTTGGTAAGCTCATTTTGGGGACGTACTTTGACCAAAAAATTGCTTGTTGTTTGTCTGTGATTCAGCTTTGACTGAGTGTCCTGTATTTTTATGTGTGAAATGTGCAGTCCTATTAAGGTGACAGTTGAGGAGAGACCTGATGAAAAAAGGAATGAACTGTCAGGGAGGCCAGTGTGCTGGTAGCCCAGTGAATTCAGAGGAGCTTGGTGGGAGAGAAGGTCAGAGGCATCTGAGATCAGGTAAATTAGACCATGGGAAAGACTGCATTTTATCCTGAGCGAAGTAGATCTTGAGAGAGGAGTAGCACAGGCCAACTTATGTTTTTTGGTTTTTTTAAAATTAATTAATTTATTTTTGGCTGCATTGGGTCTTCATTGCTGTGTGCAGGCTTTCTCTAGTTATGGTGAGCGGGGTCTACTCTGTTGTGGTGTGCAGGCTTCTCGTGGCAGCTTCTCTTGTTGCGGAGCGTGGGCTCTAGGTGTGCGGGCTTCAGTAGTTGCAGCATGTGGGCTCAATAGTTGTGGCTCGTGGCTCTAGAGCGCAGGCTCAGTAGTTGCAGTGCATGGCCTCAGCTGCTCCGCGGCATGTGGGATCTTCCCGGACCAGGGCTCGAACCCTGGTATTGGCAGGCGGATTCTTAACCACTGCGCCACCAGGGAAGTCCCAACCTCTGTTTTAAAAGGATCACTCTGGGGTGCTGTGTGGAGAACAAGTCTGTGGTGGGACAAGGGTGGATGCTGGTAGGAGGAACTCAGAGGACAGGATGTGACTGGAGAAAGAAATAGGAGTTGTGAGCATTTGGCTGTTATTTAAATCCATAGGACTACTTGAGGTCAGCTGGGCAGTGTGGGTAGGCAGAGCTTTGACCAGAGGAGAGCTACGATGTTTCTAGTTCTAGAAACCTCTGGGAATTGGATCTGCAGGTTGAATGTGGATGAAGGACCATGTAGTTAGGTATAGCTCTGGATGCCTCACCTCATTTCCCTCCTGCGCCAGTAATGGGAACTGTCCTCACTCTTGCCTCTGTGGTTGAATGGCAGTGAGGCAGTAATACAGCGACTTAGAATGATGCTGCCGCTCTGAAATGTGTTGGCATCTGTGAACCATGAAGCCATTATATGTCCTAGATGCGGTCTATACCAGGATCCTTCCCCAAGGAGAGGCTGCTTAATCTGACTCACCTACACGTTCTGTGGAAAATCTCCTGCATGTCCTCTATTCGTAGTGAGTCATCCCCATGTTCTCTTGCATTTTCCACCATACTTCTTGCGAGGTCTTTATTTTATTTTATTTTTTACGATTATAAGTGCTAAACATATTTATGAAAGGGAATTTGGAAAATGCAGAAAAATATTTTTAAAAGAAAAGAAAAATGAGCTGTAATTAATTTGGTATCCTTATTGCAGTTAGTTTTTTTCATTTACTATACAGACAAAAACATGCTGTTTGCCTTTTATCATAAAATCAATAAGCATTTTCCCCATTCTGAAAATTCTTTGAGTATATAGCCAGTGATGTTGATTGGCTATATACTCTTAATATGGTTGAATCCGGTTGTTGAGTACTTGTGTTGGCCCTCCCTCCCTCCTTCCCTACCTCCTTTCCTCCCTTCCTTCCTTCCACCCTCTCTCCTTACTTTGAAAGTATTACTAATCATTTGATATTCTGAGTGTATTGGATCATGCTTGCCAAAATACCTGCAGGAAAAAACACACACAGAAAAACTCTGTTTATACTAACAAAAATAACATTAAGAACAACAGGAGACATTTGTCCTGCACTTTCTAATTTATTCGAGATTTCACAACCGGCTCACTGATTTGTGTTGCTGCTGCAGCCTCTCAAATGCAGGGAGTGCTCTGTCCTGCCTGGTACGAGTGAGATGGGGAAGCTGGGTCCTGGGGGCTGCCTGCTCTGCGCTTCAGAAGGCCTGGCGGGTGGAGCTGGCTCTTTTGACCCGACTGCTCCAGGGGAGCTTTCCATCTGTCCAAATGTTAACCTGGAACTAAATGCCTCCATACAGTGTTGAAATCCCTAACAAATGTAGTGACAACACTGAACATAAGGGCTTCATTTTTTTCAAATTGCTTGCATTTACCGTTAATTCAATTTGAATTATAAGTCACCTCCACATGAATGACTCACGCACTCATTATTATGAGCTTTGTTTTTGAAAATGTACAAAACAGGAGAAGTTGGTTTGCAAAGTCTGCATTGCCAAGGTAGTATTGAACTGGTTTCCAACTGAGAAAATTGTTTTACGTCTTTGCACATCTTGTATTCCAGGCCTGGAGTTCTACAAGAAAACAGAAATATCTTTTATTTTTTAATTTAATTTAATTTTTTTTAACATCTTTATTGGAGTATAATTGCTTTACAATGCTGTGTTAGTTTCTGCTGTATAACAAAGTGAATCAGCTATATGCATACATGTATCCCCACATCCCCTCCAGAAATATCTTTTAAAAGCACACTTGGATCACTGTCCACAGTGGCTCTTGGAGGGGATAAATATGCAAATCAAACTTAACTGTGTAGCAAAATGAAAATTCTTTATTTCAGGACATTTCGTTTCAGGCCAGTTGAAACCCTTTTCCAAGTCCGGACCTTCTGGGATCTAGAGGGGTGGATAGATTAGGCCTTATAGGTTGTGACGAAAAGTGGGGAAATGGTTTCAAAAGCAAATCACTTTCACACTGTATAAAAGACTGGAGAGAAACAGTAAGGATATATTCAGAAAACAGCCATATAAATAGGTAATTGCTGAAATATTTGGATAATTTTGAGAATAAATGCAGGCTAACATTTTTGGACAGTGAAATCAGCTTTTCATAATAACTCTGTCTCCCAGCCAGTAATTTCCTTGTTCTCCCTAATTTACTTCACTTTTCTGTAGCTGACAAATTCCTGTGTTCTGTACCTCAAATAAACCGACTTTCCAGCTACCAAGTTCTGTTGTGAGACTCTTGTGTTACCTCCTGCTTTTATGCACAAACTGGTTCCCGCCACCCTGCCAGGGAGCTATGGAGCCCTGAAAGCTCTGGGCTTTCTGATGACTTTCCCCATGGGGCTTCCAAGGATGCCCGATATCCCAACAGTTCATTTAATTTTGGACCCAGGTCCAGAGTAATTCTAGAGTTATGCAACTTTTAACAGTCTTAGGGCTCCTAATAAGGGGTGTGGGTACTGGGAGAGGGCAGTGAACACACCCAGCAGTCTCTGCTAGGGGGCTTATGGCTAAGTGGTCACAGCCAAGGTTGGACTGCCCTAGAAGGCAGTGGGTCATTTGAGGTACGTTGGGTTTTTGGCTTTTTTTTTTTTTTCCTGGCCAAGGAAGAGGAACGGTAGTGACTTCTGAAAACTGTTTAGTGGCCTGGCATGATGGAAATTTTCACGCTCTTAAGTTTGGATCGCAGCAAGTTTGTGTCTGGAAAGTTTAAAATGGCTGTTTTAGGAACACATTCTAAAGGACTAGGTAACCAGTAGGAAATAAGGTGGGTTTCATTTTGGTGTCTTATCACCTCTCCTGTTTGGCTAGAGTCACCGATGGGTTTTGCTCAGATTTACCCCACTGGCATAAGATGTCTAATGATGGAAGTTCTATTTAAATCTTGCTGAAGTTACCAGAGCAGAGAGCATCACTCAAAGCAACTGTGGAGAGTGTCACATAGGAATGAATGTAAAATCCAAGTAGCAATTGCTTTGCATGCATGATGACTAGCACGCTGAAAACTGGAGCAGAAGTTGTGGAGATGTGTGAAGTGTTAACAGAGGCAGTCCCAGATCTGGAAGAGTTCACACTGTGACCGAGGAGAGCCGCTCAACCAGTCAGTCTATATACTGGGGCTGGCCAAAAATGTTCGTTCGTTTTTTTCCGTAAGATGGCTCTAGTAGCACTTAGTTGTCTTTAACTTCATTCAAAACAATCTTGTTAGGTTGTGTTGTGACAGCTGTCATATTAGCGTGGAAGTAAAAAAAAAACTTATCAAAATCGGTGAATTTTTGTGTAGCCATTTTAATATTGAAGATGGAAGGAAAAAAAGCAACATTTTCGGCATATTATGCTTTATTATTTCAAGAAAGGTAAAAATGCAACTGAAACACAAAAGAAGATTTGTGCAGTATATGGAGAAAGTGTTGTGACTGATTGAACGTGTCAAAAGTGGTTTGCGAAGTTTTGTGCTGGAGACTTCTCGTTGGGCAATGCTCCACGGTTGGGTGGACCAGTTGAAGTTGGTAGCGACCAAATCGAGACATTAATTGAGAACAATCAGCATTATACCACCCGGGAGATAACCGACATACTCCAAATATCCAAATCAAGAGTTGAAAATCATTTGCACCAGCTTGGTTATGTTCATCACTCTGATGTTTGGGTTCTACGCAAGTTAAGCAGAAAAAAAACCTTCTTGATCGTATTTCTGCATGTGATTCTCTACTTAAACGTAATGAAAGTGTTCCGTTTTTAAAACAAATTGTGACGGGCGATGAAAAGTGGATGCTGTACAATAATGTGGAACGGAAGAGATTGTGGGGCAGGTGAAATGAACCACCACCAACCACACCAAAGGCTGGTCTTCATCCAAAGAAGGTGATGTTGTGTATATGGTGCAATTGGAAGGGAGTCCTCTATTATGAGCTCCTTCTGGAAAGCCGAATGATTAATTCCAACAAGTACTGCTCCCAATTAGACCAACTGAAAGCAGCACTCGACGAAAAGCGTCCGGAATTAGTCAACAGAAAACACATAATCTTCCATTAGGATAACGGAGGAGCACATGTTTCTTCGATGACCAGGCAGAAACTGTTATAGCTTGGCTATAACTGCTCCTCTCCATTCCTGCTACAGTGACCGGCAGCTTCTGCCTGTGATGCCTAGCCCTGCCCCCTCTTGGAATTAGAGGAATGCATCTGTTTGTGGGCTGGAGATTAGAGTTTCGGGTGGGGGACTACAAGGAAAGCTGTCTTTTTGGGTGGCCTCACAAGACATGGTTCAGACCCGAAGCTGATACTTCTAAACTTCCTTCTCTGATAATCTATAATTTTCTGTTTTTAGAACTACATTGTCAGCGATGTCAGAGAGACCCTTCTCAGATGATTCATCCATTTAAGACTAGCAGTAATATCTCTTGTTTGGAAATTAAGCAACAGAAAGGACTTCAAGGGGGCAAGCTAAATAAAGACATTTTAAATTAAAATATGTCTCTGCTTATACTACCAAGTTAAGTCAGGTCAGTTTTATTCCAGAGCTTTAAACAAGGTTGAAAATTTATATTTTAATTTATATTTTTAAATTTCTTTAATCTGAAGATTTTAAGTTAAAAATTATTTTTACAGGTTTTTCCTTCATCATGTCTTCTACAGTGCCCAGTATACATTAGCTATTTTGTAAAGAGTTATTGCTTAGTTTTTAACATCTTTCATTTTTTCAAGGTGTTTATTTATTCTCATTTTACCTTGTTCCAAAAAGATTTAAAATGGCTCTTAGAAAGTCTACATTTAGAGACTGATAAATATTTTAGGGATATGAAAATGGAAAATAGCAACAAATGTGCATAGCTTAAAAATATTCTAGGTATTGTTTTGGTGCTAGAATGTGTTATATCCAAATAGTGTTGTCTTGACATGGTTACCTGATTCACTCCCCCTCCAAGTGTTCTGTTGTTTATTTGCTTGTAGAATGGGTATGATGTTACCATCATCTGGAGGCAACAGAGCAACACATGCAGAGTTGGGCAGGCTGAAATCTGTCTGTGGGGTGTAGCTGACTGTAGCTGTGCAATGCTGTGTTTCTTTATTAAATTTTTTTTTTTTTTTGCTTATAAAACAAGGAATTGATGTTTATTATCAAAAATTAAAAAAAAAATTAAATTCTCATAGCCCATCACCTGGCAACAAACTCTAAATTTTATTTTATTTTATTTTATTTTACAAACTCTAAATTTTAAATGTATTTTTAAAGAAAGATATATATATGTGTGTGTGTATTATGTTGAAAAAAATTTTACTTAAAATTATTGCCTAAGTGTGTTGGAGTATAATTAATATTCTTGTAATCACTTTATTTAATATATTGTCCAGCAAATGGATAAGTCAGAATTAGCTTAACTGTTTCCTTATTGTTAGATATTTAGCATCTGTGTTGTTTACAGGCTTTCATTATTTTTATGAACATATTTAGACATGTTACTTACCATGCTTTTGACCTCTGTATATTGGGAATTATTTCTCTCTTACAGGGTTATTGATAATAATGAATAAGGTAATATATGACAAATAGTAGGTTCTTATTAAATATGGGCCCCCATTTTCTTTACCTTTGGCCTGAATAGGGCTGTCTTAAGATCTGTGAGTTGATGTTTATAAACATTAACTTACTGATATTTTGAAAATGATAATTACAAAAATGTAAAATTCCTAACTTTATACAAGAGAGAGTTCTGAAAAGTTGCTTTAGGTTCAGTTTTACAAACTGAATATTTTTAAATCACTAGGGCAGTGGTTCCCAAGCCACTGGGAAGCTTTTTCCCTAACTTTCTATAGAAATTTAAAATCTACCCAAAGGAAGGGAGAGCTAGTATAAGTCCTCTTGTACCCAGCATCTGTTTTGAATAATTTTTCTTTCCATTCTCTTCCTTCTGTTCTATCCTGCCTTTTTTTTTTTTTTTTTTTGCTTGTTTTAATTTTGTTTTGTATTTTTTGTTATTGTTCGAATATTTTAAAGTAAATCCCAGGCACCATAGCATCTTACCTACAGATACTTTCTCTAAAAGATACAGATTTTAAAAACCCACATAACCATAATACCATTATCACACTCAGCAATATTAACAATAATTTCTTAATATTATCTAATTTGCATATTCCATAATTTCCTCCCAAGTATTGTTTTTACAGTTGGTTTGTTTGAATAACGATTCAAACAAGATCGTCACATTGCACTTTGTTGAAATTTCTCTTAGGTCTCTTTTAAGCTATAACTGTTGAATAGTTGTGGAGCTTTTTTTTTTTTTTTTTCTTTTATGAGAATTCTTGAGTCTTCCCCTCTAACCTACTGAATCAGAATCATCAGGGAGGTAGTCTGATGGTCTGCATTTTGTAGAAGCTCTAGCAGTGATTCTGATGGAGAAACAGCTTAGAGAATCTCTGTATCAAGGAGCATAGTTAAGACACCTTTGGAGTGAATTTTTTAGTAGAGGAGTAAACTTTTTGAAATATTAAAATAATTACCCCCTAATTCCCCGCTTTATTTATTTTATAAATGTGAACCCTTTATTTATTGGATTTTCCCAAAATGAGAATTACTTCCTGTATGGGTGATGATTGAGGTGATTTATGGTTTCTTTTCACAATAACTTCTTTTTCTCTTGATGATTGTTCCTTCTGATAGGTGTTTTTACTGTTTCCTGTTAAGAAATCAGTACTAAAATTTCTCAGTCTATTTGCATCATATATGTAGTTATCTATCTTTGTAAAAATTTTTTTAAATGAGAATGTGTAGGGAAATAAGAAAATAAAAATTATCTATACTCTCTGTTTAGAGGTAATCACTGATAGTATTTTCACTGTATTTCATTCTAGTCTTTTCCTATGACAGTCAACTTTTTAAAAAACAAGGTTTTAAGTTCTATTATGAGCATTTTGGTAACTTTCTAACATAATATATTGTAAATGTTTTTTTTGGTGACTAAACATTCTTTACTATAAATTTAATGGCTGCCTAGTATTCCAGCATATGGGTATGGCCTAATGTTGGGTATTTGTCTTGTTAATTTTTTTCCGTGGTATGGATAATACTCTAATAGAATCATTATAGATTTTTTTACGTATGTATGATTGTTTTCCTGGTTTAACTTTTTATATTTCTAAGCTAAAATGTTTTTACACTTTAAAGGCTTTTAATCTTGCCTAATTTGCCTTCGGAAGGGTTGTATCAGTTTACATTCTTCTGAGTGGATGAGAAACTATTTGTTTCCCTGACCCCATATCTACATTGTGCTCTTCTTCTATTATAAACCACTTATTTGTCATTCCCTCTTTCATATTAGTGGTTTTTAATATAGGACCTCACTTACACTCAGTTATGCTTTCTGAAGCACATGATACCTGATGATTCAGTATTTGATCCTTTTGACTCTTGGAGTATTAGGAAACACACTTCGGGGGTCAGGGATTCCACCTGTGGTCAGTTCAAAACCCTCAGCTCTCATTACAGGGATAAAGGATGGTAGAATCATGTAGCTGCTATTGAGTTTTTTTGTGTAGTTTGATCATTTTAAATATTGCATTGTGGCATAGATAATGAAATGTCCTAGTTCTAGAGGTAGCTGCATTTTGTGGATAAGCAAAATGAATCCAAAATAAATGAACTTTGTCAATTATCTCTAGTAACCTTAGAGACCAAATTTGCAGACAAAATATTTTACAATTGGTTGTATAGTTTCCATTTTTATTACCCTTCATTCCTTTTGACATTTATACTGATGCCATCATAGGCATATGTTCTGTCTCTCCTCCCATGCAAACTCTGATACCACTCTGATACAGTTTGAAACTTTAGCCCTGGGTGACATAGACCCTTAATGTACCTGATTTCTTATCTAGCTTTTCTGGCTCCCCTTCAGTCCAGTCTCTTGTGTCTGATGGGAGCTCTAGGGGCTGTCATTACAGGGTGACTGAAAAAGGAATACCATGGAAAGACAGCTAAGGTTTGGATGGGGAAAGGGAGACGTAGGGTATTTGAATATTTTTTAAAAACTGTTGAAAACCATGGTTTGGAGTAGATGACAGTCCTTAAACAAAGCTCATCAGAGTGGAATGAGCAAAGTCAGGGAAGACAGGATCCCTTGTAAATTTCAACTTGGCCCAGGGTGGGCCAACTTTGGAGCCTGACCAGACAGGCTGAGCTGCTGTTACTTTTGTGTTGAAGGCAAGTTGGTTGTGCATCTCTGTTGTGTGCGGCAACTGTCCTGAGCAGCCACACCAAAATACTTTGCATTTGTGACTTTTTATGCAGCACAACAGGAAGAGTCAATCTGGTGATTTTCTGAATAATTATTTTAGTCTAGATGGCTAGCGGGATAACTTAGACTCCAATGGAAATGATTTTATCTTAAATTGTCCAGTGTAGCCACTCACATTGGTACAATGAATGTTGCCAAATTTTAGCTTACTTTTGTGCTGTTTATACACACTTCATATGGTGCTTTGTTTTAAAAGACCTCAGAGTATTTTTATGGAAGTATTTACAGGAACTTTGGTTCTCAAGGGCTAAGGCAAAAATATTATTACTTCATTGGTAAATGTTTTTATCCAAATCTGCTTTTTAAGACAATAGCCTAATAGAGCTGGCATTAAATGGAATGATTCTGGTCTTTCACAGATACAGTGTCTAATTCAGAAACTCTGCTGTTTTTGGCAATCACACTGCCTTGATTTAGGTGGGACAGGGATCAGGGAATAAAATGACTCCACCCAGGAGCAAAGTGGCCAAGTTTGACAGCAGTGAAAACTAAGACATTGCCACATCCGGAATATTTATGGTTAAGACCAGGGAAGTCTGGAAAGTTAGACAACTCTGTCATTTATTAATTTATTAGCCTTTGCATCATGCTTTACTTTAGAAGACTCATCTATGGCCTCTGAAAGGATATGTCTTCTACCTCTGTATTTTTTCTCTTCATATAAAATAAAGATACTCTACTTAGAGTTTTCTAAAAAAGTAAAATAAAGGGAAAAACCATCCATGCTTTCGCATCCAGATCTGTGAAAAAACCGCTTTCTCTCTAGTCCCATATTGTGTACCCCAAAGATTTGATGCTAGGACCCCATCATTACAGATATTTCCCTGGAGACGTATAGTGTGGGCAACTTATAAAACATTTTTTTTTGAACCTTGTGTTGCGTTTTCCTGAAAACTCTCCCAGTAGTACCCTGCTCAGTGCACATAAACACACACACACACACACCCCCAGGGACTCTTCAGCTGTGGGTGCCTTTCGTGCTGCTAACCCAGCTAGACTTGTAGTACATTTTAAGTCTGGTGACTCACAGTCTATTTGGGTTTTTTTTTTTTGCCTCATTTAAATTGCGGTGTCATAAATCACTCCATTTTTTAAAAATCATTTGAGTAGCAGACACCCCAAAGCATTAAAATTAAACAATGTTAATGGGGATTTACTTTGGCTGCTATTGTTTTAATATGACAAATGGCCATGCATCAAGCTGCGTAGCACAGTTTATTTATGCAGACATAATTGGGCCTTTGAAATGAAATATGCAGTGAGCCATTTGCCAGAAATTCAAAGTCGACTTGACATGGTCCCTCCTCCAATCTTACTCCTCCTGTGTGCTTGATAAGTTTACAGCAGAATGTAAGCTAGATGAATACTCTTGGGTGGGGGACATTGTAATTAGGCTTAGGAAAGAAACTACCTGATATTCAAAATGGAACACTTCCTCCTGCATTTCTTCGGCGTTTTTTGGTGACTTGTAGTGGGAGAGACTTGAAAGTTAGAAAAAAAAATATTTTTGGTTTCAGATGTCTGAAAAAGAGGCCGTTTCCCAAAGTGTTCTCATTGAAGAGTTTCGTGGTCTGAAGGACACTGAGCCCTAACATTCAGGCTTTTGGAGAGAAACCATAGAATGTCCTTTCTCAGAGATCATGGAGAACAGTGTGCACGCTCTCTTTTCCAAGTCCTTGTCAAGCCCATATAGGGTCCTGTCCTTCTCTCTCTACGTTCATTCTGTTGTGCTTATGTGAATGGAGGGAGGGATAGAGATATAGTCGTTCATTTATGGCTTTACAGATGTTACTTTAAGGTTGTAATTACTTACTTTTTAACAGTTAGGAAATAGGGACTAAGTTGGCACAGCAGACAAGTTCTGGGAATGAGGAACCAACCTGTCAGGAATTCTCCCCAATTCATTTCAGCTTCTCACTCTTGTTCATGCCTAACTAGGCCCAATCCCTCATTAATCTGAGAGGGTATTGGGTCGTATCAATAAAGGCAAAGAGAAGGGAGTAGGAGTCCATGAGTTATGTCACATTCGTAACAATCACTATATCTCATGCTTGGAATGAAATGTCAAAGGACACCTCCTTTGTCCTTAGGTGACTGCTTTGAAGTCTGAAAGAAGGGATTGTTTTTTTTGTTTTTTTTAACATCTTTATTGGAGTATAATTGCTTTACAACGGTGTGTTAGTTTCTGCTCTATAACAAAGCGAATCAGCTATACATATACATATATCCCCATATCTCCTCCCTCTTGCATCTCCCTCCCACCATCCCTATCCCACCCCTCTAGGTGGTCACAAAGCACCAGGTGATCTCCCTGTGCTATGCAGCTGCTTCCTACTAGCTATCTATTTTACATTTGGTAGTGTATATATGTCGGTGTTACTCTCTCCCTTCATCCCAGCTTACCCTTCCCCCTCCCCGTGTCCTCAAGTCCATTCTCTACCTCTGCGTCTTTATTCCTGTCCTGCCCCTAGGTTCTTCAGAACCTTTTTTTTTAGATTCCATATATATGTGTTAGCATACGGTATTTGTTTTCTCTTTCTGACTTACTTCACTCTGTGTGACAGACTCTAGGTCCAGTAGGGATTGTTGACTATAATTGATGATGATTTTCGTAGTGAAGTTTCGAATGTAGCTTCTCTGTAGTGGATCTCTGTAGATCTGAGACCCCTGGCAGTGACCAGTGAACTAGTTCTGTTTGGGAAGAGCATTTTCTCTGGGCTTAGCTAAATAGTTAATGGAAATGGTCTCATACCAGCCACCACCATACCCGGGTTCTGAAACATTCTCAGAACCAGTCCAGTTCTTTTTAAGACATTACCGATTTCTTAGATTCTGTTTTAACCAAGTTTTGTTTGTTTAAGCAAGATATATTTCCTAGACAACAGGTCATATATATTCCTACATTTTCTTAGAATGTAGGAAATAAGATTAATTTTAAGGAGACTATTCCTTGCCAATGACAGGAATATCCAAAGGTTTTACACAAAAGAAATCTTCCAGATACTCACCTGATCCTAGTCTCCAAAGATTTTTTTTTATCGTAATCATAATTATTAATAAGACTTTTTGTCTTATAATGTGATACAAAGTGGTTTCTTCTGTTGGTGTAAGGAAAGTTGATAAATGTTTTTGTTGTTTTGGTACAAATGACTTAGCAGTAAATTTAACTGAAAAGCCAGACTCCCAAAACTTAGACAAAGACCGCACCCCACTCCCAACACTTACTTCCTTTTACTCCTATTAATCAGAAGCACTGGGAAAATCTGATAGTTGAGGTGGAAGGGGAAAAAAATCAAGAGGTTGGGAAAACGTTCTCATTTCTAATCCTTAGAATTGTAAGTTTGAGGGTAAAAGATGTGGTCTCTGTATGCAGCACCATTGAGAGAAGTAAATGGAGAAGTGACTACATATTTGGGGTTGAAAAAAATGAAAACACTGTTAGTAATGAGTCTTAACCCTTTTCAAGGTTTGTTAACTTTTAAATCCATGCCTTGGCAAGATCTGTGGATGAAACTAAAGCAAAGGATTTTGAGCCTAAAACAGAACTTTTAGAGGAATGATATTCTAAGGGATTTCTGGGATAATATGTTAGTATTTTGAAGTCATTTAAGATTATATGGAATTCAGGACTTAGTATATGGATTATTATTAACAAACAACATCTCCAAAATCTAAGCATAGTAAGAAACTCCTGGGTGTTCATTAAGCTTTAGTTCTACCCTGAATATACTGATTCAAAGTGTCTGAAAAACACTTTGCATTGTAAACAAGCACAACACCATTTGAGGACGTTAAGTTAAGGTTGTTGTGTGATCTTCCCAAGCATCTTCCTTCCTTCCAGTGCTGTATGAAGAATGAGCCTTTATGTGAAAGGAGCTACGTGGGGTGATGTAACGAATAAGGCCTTGGTAATCATGCAGGTTGTTCAAACCCTGACCCCACTTCATGTGATTTGGGACAAGTCACTTTTAACTTTTCTTAGCCTCAGGTTTCTCATTTGTCAAATGAGGAATACCAGTCTTATCTAACTTTGATAAGAATTAAATACAACTAAGTTATATAAATGAAGCATGCTGCTTGTCACATAGTCAGTTCTCAGTAAATGTTTCCTTCCCTTCACTGCATTTTCAAAAAACATCTAGAGTATGAAGTTCTGCTCCATTTAACATCTAAGCCAGAGAGAATCAGCAAATCTACTATGTCAGACCTAAGCAATTC
Organism: Balaenoptera musculus; assembly: GCF_009873245.2. Taxonomy (NCBI): domain Eukaryota; kingdom Metazoa; phylum Chordata; class Mammalia; order Artiodactyla; family Balaenopteridae; genus Balaenoptera; species Balaenoptera musculus. The sequence goes on from NC_045787.1 coordinate 100,616,518, forward strand.
CTGTTTATAAAAATAGCGTCTGAAAGGGCTGGAACCCTTTCTTCCTCCCTCCCTCCCTCCCTCCTTCCCTCCCTCCTTCCCTCCTTCCCTCCCTCCTTCCCTCTTTCCTTCCTCTCTCCCTTTCTCCCTCCCTCCTTCCTTCCTTCCCTTCTCTCTTTATCTTTTTCTCAACAGCGGTTAGCCCTGAAACACATCTTGAAGAATCAGGAAATCTTCAACCGTGGGGAATAACTCATTTCTTAATACATGCAACAATGCACGTATATTTTTGGATTAGGATCAGACACAGAGGATCTCTTTTGTAATGACTTTATTTAAATACTCTCATTTATTTAGGGGTTTTTTTTTTGCATGATAAAGTCCATGTGTTCCATTAAAGTGTTTCCAGTATTAAGGGATTAAAAATTGCATTTGAGCCAAATGATAGTCAATAAGCAGTTATGAATTCTCTCAAGAGATGGTCTGAGAAGTTAATACAGCTGCAATTCCACTTATATTCTTGACAGCGCACAGTATTCCAGGCTACTACATTCTGTTCATTATAAGTTATCGTTATTAATATTAACAGCGTTTACCATGTGCCAGGCATTGTTCTGTGCACTTTGCACACGTTATCCATCTTAATCCTTGAATCATCCCTCTGAGGGTGGTTTAATTATGCCCATTTTATACATCAAGAGCTGAGGTCTTGGGAAGCTATATCTATCATAACATCATGGTGCATTGTAGTCATAAAGTTTAATATCTGTATTTCTCAGTAGACTGAATAAAAGCAACTTGAAGTCAAAGGTCATGTCTGACTCAAGTGTCCAGCTGACTCTTGAACATCGCGGGGTGTTAGGGGTGCCAACCCTCTGCCCAGTTGAAAATCCACATATAACTTCCATTCGCTCCTCTGTATCTGTGGTTCCTCCCCATCGCGGTTCTGCACAGAGATTTCAACCAACCTCAGGTCTGTGGTACTATAGTATTTACTATCGAACAAATTTGTGTATAATGGGGACCTGCTCAATTCAAACCGATGTTGTTCAAGGGTCGACTGTATATTTTCAGTTTTGATAAATATTTGGTGGATGAACAATGATGATAAGAGTTATCATTTTGAGTGCTTACTCTGTGCCGAGATGTTTTGCATCTAGAATGATCTAGGTTTGTGTCTCAGCTTAGTCCTCTAATAGGAGTGTGTCCTTGGGTAGGTTGCTTAGCCTTTCTGTGCCTTAGGTGCATCAAAGGCAAACTGGGCATAATAATAGTATCTTTTCTGTAATGCAGCTTGAGGAGTGAATGAGTTAACATATAAAGCTTTTAGTGCCTGGGACAGAGCAAGCAGCCTGTAAATATTAACTATCATTATTATTTCCAACCCGGGCATGTCTCATTCCAAAGTATGTGCTCTTTTTATAAAAACACCTATATTTCTTTTTAAAAAATTATTTACATATCTTTAAATAAAAATCGTGTATATGTAAGGTGACAGCTTGAGGATTTTGAGATATATATATATATATAATATAGATATAGTGAAATGATTACATAGTCAAGCTAATTAACAAATCATCTCCTCGCATAGTTACTGTTTTTTGGTATGTGGTCGTGCACTTGAAATCTATATTTTAGCATATTTCTACTGTTCAGTATGGTGTTATTAAGTATAGTTATCATGCCTGTACATTAGCTTTCTTGCTGTTACACTTAGAAATGTTCATGTAGAGAGATCCAGACTTCCTTTGTCTATTACTCAAGCTAAATTCCTACATTGTGGTCTTTTCAGCACTGAGAAGCCCATCTGTTAACACACAGGATACATAAATGTGGAGAAACACCTCAGGCCTTTCAAAATTAGAATTATTGCTGGCTCAACCTTCACATAGCGGGATAAACACATTCCTCTGTCCAAGTAACAACGAGTTATGCGGGGTTTTTTGTTTCCTCTTCCTAACTTATCAAAGAGAAGTTTCCAAATCCTGGATGTTCTGTAAGTACTTTCTAATGGGTTTCCTTGTTTAGTTTTCCACAAGAGCAGGTATAACATCCCCATATCTCTGGTGGAGCACTCTTAAAGTGTGTTGACATTTCAGGAAGCTTTGAATGTTTCTAAATGCATCGGTGTTTTGGGCTGAGTGGTTGGCCCAGACCCAGAGAAATGTGCCTACACAAGATAGTTTCCAAGATGATTTCTAACATGGTAGAATTTTGGTTGTACACACATATGTATTATACAGGTTGATATCTCTTCCAGACTGCTGCCTTTCTCTTATCGTCATTATTCTAGAGGTTTTAATTATTTATTAAACATTTACTCTCTCAGGTGTGTTAGGTTTTGTTAATTTTTTTCTATTTTTCCAGCATGTAGATATTATATCTTTACAGTTGAACTTTGATAAACTCCTACATATTATCTTTGGCAAATAGTATCTAGAAGGCTATTTTCTGACGAACAGGACATATTGTCCATCCAATTCTCCAAGCCCTGGAAATGTACAGTATCTCCTAGTGAAGGGCCTTGTAAGGAGAAAGGACACATTGATATTGATAACACATTTTAAGTTTTGGAAAGAAGATACAAAGTCAGCGACACCTAGTGTGAGATGGCTATAAATATGGAAGTAAAAAGAGAAGAATGACTTGATTGCAGAAATGGTGTTAATTACCTTTGTTATAATCTCCTTTTCCATTTAAAACAAAGTATTCTTATTATCATAGGTTATGCATTTTGCCAAACTGAGGAGAGAGTAGGAATCTCATATAAATTCTTCCTGTTCAAACATGTATGTTCCTCCTATAACTGAGAGAAATAACCACCTTTGATAGTACTGGTAGTTTTCTCCTTTTGAAGTGGAATCAGAGTCAAAGCTTCCATCATAGAAAAGGACAAAAAAAAAAGAACAATGTTCTGGTAGCTTATTACACCTTCTTAAAAAGAAAAAAAAAAGACAAAAGAACAAAACACAACCAAAATATCTTTTTTCATTAAAAGTCATAATTAGCATTGCAGATACAAGCCAGAACTTCAGCACTGTCACATAGGGTGAACCTTTTGATAAATTGAATCTTGATATTTACAGAATCTATTAAAACACAACCAATAGTATGTTTGTTTATATGTTGACAAGATGATATACACCCTGAAGGTCAAGGGTGATGTGAACTGTTATGGTGTTCTTGTCAAAGTAGCTAAGAAAGGGGGGCTATTTAAAGAGTTTTGATGGAATAATGGCTTCACCAGAAGTGTGACAGCAAATACAAGGATCATCTTGAAGAAGTTCAATTGATTTGAAACAAAAATCTGTGATGTTTATCAATCAAAAAAATAAAATGGAAAGTTTCTCTTCCTTCTGTAGCATGTTAAAAAATTGGCAGCTCAAATGGAAAAACAAATAGTGAAATTAAACAGAAAAGCATTGATTTAACTTCTTGGGTGGTTTATCAAATGCCACACTGAACTTTTCATTCTGTCTTGTCATTTATTAATTACCCTCTTTTAATCAAACCAATTAAGGATCACTTTATAAACTTTTGGGTTACTTCTGTATAAATAGTTCCAGCAACTCAGAGTCACTTTGTCTTTTTACAAAGAGCTTTCTCTAATTGTCAGCCAAGTTGTAGTTCTTTTCCCCTTGTAAAAAACTCAGAATGTATCTGAAAAATAAATGTGAGGTTTACATAATATTTCCCTAGCATGATTTTACCACTGCATTTGGGTTCCTTGTTTTCTTTTTCTTAACAGTTGTAATGGCTTTAATTATTGGAAACGTTAACTCTAAAATGTAACACCAAAAAGAATGCGGATGCATTCAAAATCAGTAAGTTTTTAAAGAGATCTTATTTTGGTACTTCAAATGAGCATCTAGAAGAAACATAGTAAAAATTGTACATGTTAATTTCAAAGTAATAGATTAAGCTTACTTTAATGAAGAGGGTTGGTACAGTCTGTTAACAAAATATGAATTGGTATAAGGAAATAGATTTAGATGTTCGATCCCCTCCATCTATTTAGAAAGCTTTTTAATTTTTATGTATTTTAAATTATTGTAGCACACAGAAAGCTAATTTACGGGCATATTTTAATTTATTTTTGGAAGGACCTGAACTTGTTCATGTGTTTGTCATAAAATGGAGTCATTAAATGAAATTAAGACGGAATAACTGTAAACAGACATATAAAAATTATTAACCTCACATCTCCACCAATCATTTTTAGTTAAGATTTCTGCTAAACAGTCTATGTGGTTTAGCTTGCAGGAATTAGTTCTTTGAGTACATTTCAATAGACTGGTTCATCTCCAGTTACTGCTCAGCATGCAGAGATGTGTAATAGAACGTTAGAGAAGATGTCAGTGTTTTAAGAAACTGATCACATTGCAGTGCAGGAACGTTTAACCTGCAGTGGTTGACACATTCAGCCTCTGCAGGATATGAGGACACCCAGATCGTACCAAATAAATGCATAAAAAGAGGCAAAATATTCTTTAAGAAAAGCTCATGGATCCCTGTTCTCCTTAAGTAATTAGAAACTTTTGCTGAAAATCAATCTCTATGGCTGTCTTGATTTAAAAGATCATGGTCATCCCAGAATTAGCAATTATTGGATGGTTTACACAGGCTGGAAACTATAGTGAGGTAAAATGTATGAGAGTGTTTTGAGAACAATAAAGTTCTACACAAATGCACCGTGATGTCGGATAAACTTGGATGAAACTATAAGCATTGAAAACGTTTTACTCATCCTAACAGAGGGAGGGTTGGAAGTCAGCAGTTCAGATAAAAGTGTTCGTGGAACATCTTTAAGGCCATGTAGGATTGTGAAACTCACCACACTGAAAAAGCTAAGGCCATTCCCCCAAACAAAACACAACAAACCAGAACGCCATCCCTGGCTCCAAGAGTGAATGCAGGAGTTTCTCCACTGATGTGGCTCGACTCTGTGTTCATGTCTGAAGGCTGCATTTCAGCTTTGTATTAAAGACCTGTGGATTTAATAAAACTTGAGGGTGTGTCCTTGAATGCATTATAGATAAGATGTTGGTAATGCAACATTACCCCAAATCACCCTCATCTTCCTAGCCCAGAGCCCCAGGAACTATATCTAAGCCACTAAACTATTACTAAAGCTGATTAATTACCCCTGACTGCTTTGAAATAAGGCAAATGATTTAAGAATTAAAGTTTCTGTAGCCTATTATCAAACTCATTAAGTCATCTCAAACTGCTGGATTTTGGATGAATTTCTGAATTCCTTAGAATCTATTCATGCACCATCACCCCCCAACACACACACACACACACACACACACACACACACACACACACACACACACACATATTTATCCATGTTACACAAACATTAAAATAACCAGACCAATCTATTTGGACAGCAGAGTACAACATAATTATTTAAGAATTTCATTAGTTTGTTTTGTTAACTGTCACATTGCCCTGGGATATTTTTCTCAATTTTTTATTACTTTTTCACTCTCACTAAGTGAAGGAAAGTATTAAAATTATATTTGCAGATGGTCTAAGATCTACAATAAAAATGAAACTTTCTTGTTAGGCCAAGTCTCGCTGTTCTGCTGACATTCATGGGTTTTCAGAGGTCTCTGTGACTTGAGAGCGACCAGGTTTCTTATGAGAACTTTCGGGGAAGAGTTAAATTATAAGGCTGTATTTTAAGCCTCATCATACTATGAAGTCAGACCTTTATCTCCTTTTGGAAATCGTTCCATTTAAGTTTTAGGGCTGTGATCATACGACTGCAACTCTGAATGGATTCTGTGGCATGTTGCATGGTGTAATGTGAACTATGTAGGCCTAAGACGAGCCACACCACTTCTATTTTATTTCTGCTCTAATTGTTTTAATGTGTTTATAGGGTTCGTGTTGGCCAAGAATGGCAGTGAGATATATGACGTTATTCGCCCAATACAGTAGACTCTTTCACAAAGTAGATACCCAAGAGGCCAAAGTGTTTCCAATCGTTATTATTTTCTGCTCTTTTGTAGAAAGAATGAACATGTAAAAAGAAAAAAAAAAACCTAATTACAAATTATTTAATTAGCCAGTAAATCTAAGAGACTGCAAGTACATTTTAGGCCACAATTTTTCTTTTTAATATGAATCCTTTTGCAGGGGAGGGGCAGGGAGTTGCTGGGTATGGATTATTTGGGTTTTTTACTTTTCAGTTGATTGTAGTGCTATTAAAAGGTTTAATATTACTGATGTCATTTAAGCTAAATTTAGTCTAAAGAATATATGTTGCAGTGTATTTCTTTTCAGTTTCCTTTTCATTTTCCAGCTGTCATTCGCTCTCCATATTACTTTTTGGTTCTCTCTCTGCCTCTCCTACTGCTCTCCTCACGTCCTCAGAGTTCTGTCAGCACAGTGTGCATGGGAACCTAAAAGTCCACACTGCCGGCAGGCTTCTGGGGCTCCAGTTCCCAGCTACATCACCTCCTACCTAACCCTATAATCTTGTGCAAGTTCCTTCTCTTCATGCCTCAGTTTCCTATCTGTGAAATAGGCTAAAGAATGGTTGTGAGGATTAAGTGAGATAATGTACGGTGCATCCATGGCACCACCCCTGAAACAAGGTAAGCACTAGGTAGATGTTTGCTGTCGTTTCCCAATATGCTCATTTCCAAGCCACTTGCAAATTTGTGTGCAAGGTAAGATGAGGATGAAGGAGCACTAAATTGGGAGTCAAGAAACCCGAGGTCTGCATCTGGTTCTGCTCTGGCTTTCTGTGTGCGGTGACGGTGCAGATCATTCTAGGAGTCCTGGGATCATCACATTTTAGAATTTAGAAGAGACTTAAGGTTACCCTGACATTACTTATGGCCAAGCAAACCAGGAGATCCACAGAGCCTGTAATTACTCCCTGCGTGCCACATATAACTAGGGCAGAGCTGGCCTTGGAAGCCAATGCAGTGTTCTTATTTCTGAAGTCAGTGTTTGCCAAAGTGTGTATGTTGTTGTAGTTAAAATAATTTTAGGTAGTATACAGAAAAATGTTTTTCACTACTACCGTATTAGTGGTATTAAAGTAGTATTAAACTTACTACAGGATTAGTAGTATTAAAGTAGTAGCATTAGTAGTATACAGCAAACCCACAATTTTATAAATAGTGTTGATTACGTCAAGGCTAAGTTATGTGAACAAATTGAATTAAAGTCATTTAAAAAAGGGCATCAAGTAGGTAATGGTATAGATAGTGTAAAGATAAAGCAAAAATCATTAATGCCGACGCTGAGGTATGGGAAATCCTGCTATTCCAGTTTCACCCCTGTCCCTTCAGATACTGACAGAGGCCAGAACTGTGTGACAGCCCACACAGTTTTCTATGATTTAAGATCTTTTTTTTATTCATGATTATATGCCCAAAGAGACTTCTTTGGCCCGAGGAGTATTTCCTGTTCTAGTAACTTAAAAAACGGATAAATGGATATTGGTTAACCGTATGACATCCTGTTCTAGAATCCTAAGTGCAAAGGGAAGCAGTAGTTGTTGGCACTGGCACCGAGCTGAGGGAAGTGTGAGATGCACTTTAGAGGGAAAAGGCAGATATGAAAACCCAAATGTCAGGAATGGTTCTGATAGTGGGTTATCTTATCACACACAGATGCATATTTACTCATTCACGTTCCACAAAGATTGTGAAGCGCCCATATCTTCCCTTCTCTGTAGCTGTATGTGCACACACAGGTAAACCCTCTTTCACACAGTAGCTATATTTTTGATATGTTATAAATACTTTGAATTTGCTTTATTTGGGTTATCCCTTAGGGCTCTGCAGAAGTCGAATATTCTAAGGAAAACTAGTAAAGCTTTTTGTCAAACAAAATCACCCCTTTATCTCGTATAAATTTGGATATTTATATATCACATTTTTTTTTAAAGCAAAGCAGACATAATTAGAATGTTCAAGATTTGAGCATATTAGGTAACAAATACTTGGTTTTGTTTCAGTTATTTGTGCTGTTTGTTGATTGTTTTTGAAGACATGGAGGGAAACCCTTGGAAATGTCAGCCAGGTTCATGGAGAGGAGTGACAGGGCTCTCACCCACCCTTGTTTTTTTTTTTTTTTAACTTTTTATTTGATATTGGAGTACAGTTGATTAACAATGTTGTGATAGTTCAGGTGATGTTATACATATATATCTATTCTTTTTCAAATTCTTTTCCCGTTTAGGTTGTTACAATATTGAGCAGAGTTCCCTGTGCTATACAGTAGGTCCTTGTTGGTTATCTATTTTAAATATAGCAGTGTGTCTGTGTCAATCCCAAACTCCCTAACTATCCCTCTCCCCCTGGTAACCATAAGTTCGTTCTCTAAGTCTGTGAGTCTGTTTGTGTTTTATAAATAAGTTCATTTGTATAATTTTTTTTTAAGATTCTGCATATAAGCCATATCATACGATATTTCTTTCTCAGTCTGACTTACTTTACTCGGTATGACAATCTCTAGCTCCATCCATGTTGCTTCAACCACCCTTGTTAAGCACCATTTCTCTATCTCTCCCTCCAGGAAAGTGCACTAGGTCATTTTTTTTTTTTTTTTTTTAAAGATTTTTTTTTTTAAATTAATTAATTTATTTATTTTTGGCTGTGTTGGGTCTTCGTTTCTGTGCGAGGGCTTTCTCCAGTTGTGGCAAGCGGGGGCCACTCTTCATCGCGGTGCGCGGGCCTCTCACCATCGCAGCCTCTCTTGTTGCGGAGCACAGGCTCCAGACGCGCAGGCTCAGTAGTTGTGGCTCACGGGCCCAGTCGCTCCGCGGCATGTGGGATCCTCCCAGACCAGGGCTGGAACCCGCGTCCCCTGCATTGGCAGGCAGATTCTCAACCACTGCGCCACCAGGGAAGCCCCACTAGGTCATTTTTTAAATGAATGAAATTCTAATATTAAATTGGCTGTTCTTTGACAAATAAGAAAAAGGAGAAGTTGCTTATTATCCCTCCAACTAGGGAGCTAGCCTGGCTCAAATCAACTTTAAAGTATAACTTGGAATCTTGGTAGATTCTGAAAGCCAGTTCTTTTTTAGGTGGTTTGTGAACTAATCTCCTCATATGGATGATTCAGAAGCACAGCTGGTCATTTACAGGTAATATTTAGTGAAAGTTAGGTCTTGCTGTTGTGTTAAAGTTAGCACCCATTTTTTGGGTAATTTCTTTTGTGTGTAGTTTGGGATAGTGCGCTTGAGAGAGAGGAGGATACAGGACAGTGTGGGCCACAGGGTCTTTGCCGTTCTTGAAGGGATCTTTGGAGAGTCATTTCCTTACTGGTATATGCTGAGCCCATCCTTGAGGTCACAGTCTTCCCTTGGTGTGTGCAGGCTGTGCTGGACCCTGGTGCCTTATCTCTATAAAGTCACTGCACCTACTGTTTTGATTCCATTGACTGATCCAACCAATGCTTAAAATGTGGGAATTTGGGGACTTTGGGTTTATTACAGAGGTGGAGTTGAATTGAAAGAGGGCAGAACCTCTTGCTCATTGAGTTGAACTAAATAGGGGAGGGAGGAGTACGAAGGTTGGGCTGAGTGACGGGGGAGGATGACCAGGAACAGGGAAGGATGGGTGGCAAAAAGGATGCTGCAGGAATGGCCTCTATTTGATGCAAATGTTTTTGTAATTTGTTTGTAAAAAGATGTTGACATAATTGTACAATTTATTTCAAACCGTAGTAAGCCCTGCATTTGATTTTTTTAAAAAAAAGAGCTGTGTATTTGATAGTCACATTTTGTATCAAACCATTCAAAAAATACTCTAAGCACAACTGCAAGGTCATAGATTTCCTAAGTGACATCATAATTTCAGATCATAATTATATCATAATTACCATGCTTATGAAAAAAATGGGTTAAGTTCTAAGATATAAGAACATCTTTAATCTGAAATTATCCGTGCTTGGCCAGATCAGCTTGCCTGTATTTTCTTTCACAAAACATTTGGTCTCAATTGTAGATTTCTTTCTTTAAAAAAAAAAAGGTCAGAAAAAGTTCAAAATGACATGATGAAATATATATTTGTTTGGAAAAATGATCTGGTTATTGCCATGGCAGCTATATTAAATTTTTAGGGTTATGTGATATAGTTCTTATATTAATACCATCTTTGAAATTTATTTATATGATGTAACAGCTCCAATGGTCACGTTACATCCTTGAAAGCAAAAATGTACAAACTAGTCAAGATTTATGCAGCTTCTTAGCAGGACAAAATTATTCAACTTAAAGGAAAAATGTATATTTGTTGGATTTTAATTATGCCATTTAGAATTTGACATGTACCTAATTTATGACAAAAGAAATGTAAAGACGGTTATAGGAAAAAAAATCAATTAAATAATGACTTGGTAAGACTATATAATTTAACATATCTTGGTAAGACTATATTATTTTGCTTTCTAATGAAAGCAGAGGTCTGAGAAATGGGTGTTATGAATGAGAGAATCTTTATATTCAGTCTTCCCTCTGGTGCATGAAATTGTTTTACATATTTACTCTTGTTGCTGGTTTGTAAATGGTTTACTGATCAAGAGAAGGTAAGTTGTTAATTCTTAAATAAATTATAGGTATTACTGTTTTTAACTTTTTTTATTGACCTATTATTTCATCAGTCATGTCCTCCCATTTAAACTGAACCTCAGGTTCTAAGGTTAAAAAATTTTTTAAATGAAGTCAGTTATTTTTTAGGGTTAATTATGGTAGTTGTTGCAAGGGTGATTATAGAAACTAAATATTTCTATTGAGATAGAGAAAAATACAATTTTAAAAAAAATTAATTTTTATTGGAGTATAGTTGTTTTACAATGTTGTATCAGTTTCTACCATACAACAAAGCGAAATCAGCTATATGTACAAATATATCCCCTCTTTTTTGGATTTCCTTCCCATTTAGTTCACCACAGAAAAATATAAATTCTGTGAAGCTTCTTGTGATTATACCTCCTTGGTCTTATAACCCAGTTTTGAGTAATTATATCCCAAGCTCAGAATTGTTCTGTAAAATAAATATATCAAATTCTAATTCTTTTGAGGACATAGAAGTAGTATTATTTTCCCCCTCTAAACTATTATTTTAACCTAAAAAGAAATACGATGTGTTACAATAAAATGAGATAAAACTGAAATGACGTGGAAATTTATTTTCAAGTTGGAATGTGCCTCAGTTAATATTTTAAACATTGAGTACCGTGGCATTTATGTTTTTAATTAAAAATAATTGTATAGAGTTTTTTTCAGAATTTGTTATTATTTGGCTCTCTTAGTATTTAAGATAATGGAGAAAAATACAGAAAAATTTTTAATTTTTCTAGTAATTCTTTTTTGTAGCTGTGTGTCCGCCACTATTCTCAGCCTTTGTTATGTGCCTTATTTTTCTCATTCCTAGCACAGCCTATTATTCTCTTTTTACACATGAAAAAATGAACTTGGAAATATTAAGCAATTTGCTCAAAGTCACCCACAACTCAAAGTCACACAGCTGAGATTTGATTCCTATTCTGCCCAATTCCATTGAACACACAACACCCAAGGGATGAAAATTCTCTGTCATTTTCTTCTGTACTTAGTTTTTCAGAAATATTGAATTAAAGGGAAATTTGTTTTGGAAAGGAAAACTCAAACCCACCAGTAAAAAGCAATGATAATTGGTGCTATTTATTGAGCACTTACTATGTGTCAGGCACTTATATGGATCATCTCATTTCATCCTAACCAAACCCTTTTGAAGTTGCACTAACATCTTCCTCATCTTACAAATGAGATAAGTGTTTTGCCCAAGATGACACAGCTCCTAATTGCTGAATCCAAGATTCAGACCCAGGCTGTCTGATTCTATTCCATGACTGTGTCTACTTTTCACTGAAATCTGAATGTATCCATTACATATTTGCATAATTGAATTCACTTTCAATTACATGGAATTTAAAAATATATAACTGTTGAAGAGTTTATTTTTGACTTAGATATACTCTACAGCTTGGAAGGTATGAATTATAATTAAATTGGCACAGATCTAATGAAAAAGTATGTGACTTAAGGTTGTTATTCTCCCCCCCCCCTTATTGGACATCAAAATATTTTTATATGTACTCGAAATGGTTGTTATAGCTTTTATCCTTCCGAGTTCCAGCAACCAAGTACTTATATTTAAGACATATTTACATAGTCATCAATTCATAGGATCATGGAAGTTGAGCTGGAGGATCCCGAAAATCAGCTAATTTAACATCCATACTTCACATTGGAGGACTTGAAAAGTCAGGTTAAGTGACTTATCTACATCACAAAGTTAGTACTGGCCAGGTCAGAATTAGAACCCAGGATTCCTATTTTGTAGCTCATCTACCAATGAATTAATTAGGAAATATAAAGGCATAAGGCCGAAGAAGGTAAATAATGCCTTAATTTAGAAAAACTTTACAGTTTACAAAGCAAGCAGTTCTATTGGGTGGGCTGATTTAGTGTGACTATATACTTTCTTTTTAGTAGGAAAAAATGGTGGCATCAAAGGGTTTGATCAAAGTTGAAAGGGAATGCTTTGGAGTATTAATAACCATTGACTCACTAAATCCAGAATGCTTAACGTCCACCGAGCTGAAACACTGAGCCACCCAGTGTAATCTGACCCACTCACATGATCTTTAGGCTAAAAATATGTCTTATGAAATAAACCAACCAAAGGTTTACTATTCCAGTTTACTTTTCTAATGGTCATGAAAATGTGGTCAGAGTTTTAGACAAAACCAGTACAACAAAACACAATTGTAATCAAATACAAAATGATCCAGTGAAGGGATCACGGAAAGCTCAGAGTCCCTAGCTTCAGAGAAGAGGAAATGAGAATGAGATCAGATAATTCAGAGACCCAAAGAAGCTTATCAGTCCTTAAAGAGAACCTCACCAAAAGTACATAAAACACTTCAAGGATTCTAGCTCATCCACAGATGGTCTCATTTCCATTTCTTCATTCAGTACTTTCTCCTATCTGAATGTGTAGAATCTGGCAGTAGTTTCATGTGTGTGTGTGTGTGTGTGTGTGTGTGAACACACCCCCTTTGAGAATCCACTAAATCTACAGAACTTCTTCCCAGAAGATTACCCATATGCACATATGTCATTTTCTTGAGATTCAAGGTATTTGTAGCCTTGCCTGAAACCTCGCTATGGACCCTGTTGTGAGAGATCTCTTTCCATTCTTTCCTTTCAGCCCACAGATGCTTCCTGTGGAAAGAAAGGAATCCTAAGTCTTGTCTAAAAGTTAGGAAGCATGCATATTCTAACAATGTGATAACTAGGTGTTGGTTTTCTTTGGGTGTTGACATTAGTCACACCTCCGCTAGCCAGAGATTTGCATACCTTGTGCCTCAGACGTTCAGGTTTACTACTTTTCTTGGTTGGATTTCTGGGGAATCATGCCTTGAGGACTTGACTGTGGATCCAGGAACACAGGACTGTCTCTCTGTGGGAAAATACCATGTCGGCTACACACTGGCCAGCCCTCTGGCCTGACTGTGTAAAAGGAGCTTTATTAACAAGCCCTAACCAGGGCTGTTTAGAGACCTGGGCAACTTCCAGTTTTTGAGGTCCTTGATATATGGAAAAATGAAAAAATGCCGAAACAGGGTTACAAAAACAGTGGTATACTTTAAATGTTTATCTTTAACAACTTAATGCTTTTAATACCAGAAACATATAATTGCGCTATTCATAAGTTAATTACAGGATTCATAAAAATGTTAATTTATGGTTTACTTCAGGCAGTGTGGTCTGGTCAAAGGACCCAAGTTCAGAGTTTGCAAAGGCTGCCTTCTTTTAATCCTGTCAGTCTGTCTCCTGATTGTAGGTATAACCTCATTTGGAAATGACTTCAAAGGTCTAAATTTGAGGCTCTTTATGTAAGTGAGGCTGAGTGGCACTGCCGGCACCCCCTGGAGAGGATCTGCAGAAAATGCTTCTGCAGGAGGAGCTGGGGTTGCCCAGAGTCCCTGACCTTCTCCTCCAGGCCCCCAACACTTCCAAAGATACCTGTGTCCTTGACCTGGAGCTGTAGCAGTACCGTCAGTGGCCTCACCCTGCACCTCTACTGAGGACCAAAACGGACCATCTATCTGTGCAATAGAAGGGTCCCAGGGATGGTCATTTGTCCTCCCCAGGATGACTTCAGCCCTTATTATGGTACTTCAAATTCCTTTCAAAAGGCAGACCCCCTTTCAAGCCTCACTTGAAGATAAAGCTCTAAATGCAAAAATTCTTTCCAGGAGCAGCATGTTGACCTACACTCAAAACTAGGTGTAAGTCTCAGTTACTGGGAGCCTGATGAGGGCAAGCACTGGGCCCAGAAGAGAGGGCTGGAAGGATGATGGAAGGTAGAAAATGAGCCACCTAAAGAGAAGACTAGAGATAGTAACAGTGACCACAGCAGGGGGCAGATTTGGTGGGGGGGGTGGGGGGATGAGAGGGGACAACTGCAGAGAGGCAGGTATGTGCCAGGCTCTGGCCTTGCCGTTGACTGAAGTCTCCATCCAGCTGCTTTGCAGTGACCTCTGCTCTGCAGAGACAATTGAACATTTTTAAAGGAACTTAAATGTTCTTACCAAAAAAAAAAAAAAAAGATAAGTCTGTGAAGTGATGGATGTGTTAAGTAACTAGAAGGGGAGGAAATCCTTTTACCGTGTATATCAAATTATCACCATGTACACTTTAAATGTCTTACAATTTTATTTGTCAGTTATACTTCAGTAAAACTGAAATTTAAAAAAGAAACAAAGAACTAGGGGGAAAATAATAAAAGTACTGTTAATTTTAATTAGTAAGGAAAAGTACACTTTTTCGGCAATGTTGCATTCCTTAAAATTTTCCCAGTTGGATATTCAATTCTGCCTTAGATGTGTTGGCCTGCCCAGAGGGCAGAGAGACATGGTCCAGCCTTTAGTGCTTGGGTACCTAGAAGGCACCTTATCCTAACACTTGTATCCTTCTGACTCTCCATTCATTCATCTATCTACCCAGCCACCCATCCACCCATCCACCCACCCTCCCATCCACCCACCCACCCATCCACCCTCCCACCCATCCACCCTCCCACCCATCCACCCTCCCATCCACCCATCCATCCATCCACCTATCCACCCATCCACCCATCCACCCTCCCATCCACCCATCCACCCTCCCATCCACCCATCCACCCTCCCATCCATCCATCCACCCATCCACCCATCCACCCTCCCATCCACCCTCCCATCCACCCTCCCATCCACCCTCCCATCCACCCTCCCATCCATCCACCCACCCATCCACCCACCCATCCACCCACCCACCCATCCACCCATTCACCCACCCATCCACCCATCCACTCATCCACCCATCCACCCACTAAACCAACTAACCAACAGACATTTATTGAACACCAAGCACTACAGTATGCTGAGCTCTCTGTTAACCGTTAGGGAAACTATAGCAAACAAGACATTTTATCTTTGCCCTCATTGAGGTTATAGTCTGGCAGATTTTAATTAAATGTTTGTTTAATGCTGCCTTCACAGTCTACAATTTGTTTAGATAGTTAGCTTTAACTCTTTAAGTCCCGATGTCCTTTTTACAGAATTGTAATGGATTACCCTTCCTACACCTAGGAACCCCATTGTAGACAAATGTTCAAAGATTGGATGGGAAAATCTACAGATGGTCATGCCAGAATAAATGTCTTCTGATTTGTTTAAGTGTGTATCTCTCCTATTGAACTGTAAATTGCTTGAGGGTAGGGACCGGGTCTTAAGTTTTTAATGCCCTGCACTAAGCACGGTGGCTGGCATATAGTAGCTGCTTTCTAAATGTTTGTTGAAAGAATGCTGTCTGGGAAGTCAGAAGTCTCCATTCAAGGCTCACCATTACTGCCATGACCTTCTGTCTTTGCTGCCTCGTCTCCTGGATCTTGATGGGGGGGGAGATCTATGGCAAACCAATGTGATCATTCAGTCCTCTGCACAACTGTGCAAACCTTCCTTCAAGAAGAATGGTTCTGAGAAGCCAAATTTCATCCCTCTCCCATGTTTCTTGCTCCAGGACAAACTTGGAATTTCACTCGGTTTTGCCTGTAAGCAGTTATCTTGGGAGGACAGCAAGCTCAGGGGGCTCTCCCTTGAGACCACCTGGTTTAGGCCTGCTTTAGCCTCCACACTCTCACTTTCTTGAGCACCCTGAATCTAGGATTTATTTTGTTTCTTCCATTCTCCTGTGATCCAAGGCATGATGGTGTAAATTGGGAATTGAGGGCATGCTTGGTACTGTCCCAACTTGATGTAAGGAATGTCTCCTAAATTATTTAAGATCTGAAAATATGTTTTCTACGCTCGACAGATGGTCACTTTCCCCTTAATAAAGCGTGTCTGACAATCACACTTTATTGGTGTGGTTAGGAAAAGAATGTCGTAGACTTGAGAAAACATAATAATTTAGAGAGTGACACATTGCAGTGAAGAAATAAAGCTGCAGACTACTTTGAAAAGAAGTAAAACCATAGGAAACCATGATTTCATTGGAACAAACGTTCTGTGTCTTCAGAAAGTTCTTACTAAAAAAAGGAGGGTGACCTCTAGGGCATGGTGTGTGTGTGTCTACACATACATGGAAGTAGCCTCGCTCTGATTTTTTAGGGACATTCTCTTTGCAAACATTCCCCACTTAGTACCTTGTAAGTTTTTTAATATTATCACTAACATAGCAGTTTGCACCTAGGCTTTGGTCCAAGCTGCTTCTTGGAAATTATAGCTACCATGCTGACGTATAAAATCACTAATCATTTTCATCAAGGTCTAAAGGTCTGTATAGTATCATACCCCGTGGAATTTATAAACCAGTAATTTCTACTACAGTAAGGGTTAAATAGTACCCCATGAGATACAGTGCATGAACCATATGGAGAATTCAAGTGCTTACCACAATGCACTCACTTTACTGGGTTCTTTCGTAGCTTTCAAGTGTGGAACTATTTGGTACACTATCATAGATAATGTGCAAATCCCAGCAGTTCACACTGGTAATATTTCTAGGATTATTTTAACAAAATAATGGTCCCCTTTCCTATTTGGTAGAAAACTAAGGCTTTGTTTTTCCAACTGTAGGAGTATGTTCATTCAAATTTCCCTGTGGTTTAATTTTCCAAAATTGATGCTTTCTCACAAGGAGCACGTTGTTGTTTAATTTTTTCAAAACCCACCTCTCACTGATTTGAGAAAGGATGGAGCGTAGCTGTGCGTGTTCACTAGTCAGAGTCTGAGATCAGTCATAAGGCGGGATTCTCTGATGCTCAGTGCTGAGATCTGGTTCCATAGATCCCTTTCCACCTCAGCCAAAGTGAAAATGAGAGAAGATCAAGAAGGGCCAGAATGGGAGGGTGGCTGGAAGCTGTGGTGTTTCGCTCGTTCATCTCAGTAGATAGAGGAAAACGTGGTAATACTGTGAGCTGCCCTTTGTTTATAATACATACAGTTCGTGGCAGCAGGCTTTATAAGCCCCAGTGGCATTTAACAAATATGAGAAGATACAGGCTTTCTTGATTACTTAGATCTGAATGTTTATTCAAGCTTTCATGAGAGTTTTTCTTCATTTACACAGAGCTCTCTCCACTGAACAAATGTCCGTTTTTAAGTGTGGACCCAGTACACATGAAACAAGTTTTCACAGGATTCAAATTCATTTCATTTGGTCAGGACTTCTTGCTGGTTACTTTAATTAAAACTGGATTTTTTAAAAAAAGAGTAAAAGCAGTCTTTGAATGGGTGGCTTACATCAAAGATTTTACAGTTTGTGAAAGACATTAGTGCTGATACAAAAAAAAAAAAGGAAAGAAATGAAAGATAAATTGCTGCATGAAAATATTTCCAAGGCTGTTCTTAGCAATATAGGATTAGTGGTATTTTTCTTTTCAGTGTAGATGTTGTATGGATACTGGAGACAGTTGTGCACTGTGGGTATTACTGCTGTGACAGAGGAGAGGGGAAAAGATAAGTTTGCAACCGAGCCTGCAGATGGCACCAAGCCAGTGCCCTGAAAAATGGCAAATGTGTCACAGCTCACAGCTGGATGCAGAAATATTTCTCTTTAATTTGGATGGATAAAACTTTTTTCACAGCAGGGCACTCTCAAAAGAGGACAACATCAAAGAGGGTGGGTCTCCCCAGTCAGGCATCAGCGGGCTCCAGGATGGAGCAAAATGAATGAACTGTCAGGACTTTTTCAGCATATATGCTTCTGCCAAGTGAAAAGGTAAAGGTTCAGTGGCTTGTTCGGATCACAGACAAAGTCCTGATAATGCAGGCCTGATCCCCAAAGTCTTCCCTCTGATCAACAGACAGAGGATGTCTGAAGAAGAATCTGGATTGATGGATGGCAGGCTTTGTATGGATGACCACCGCCATCCTCGGAGATAAAGGGATTCACCAAATGCTCAGAGGCTCTCGGGAGCTCCCGATCTCCATGCTGGAATCCTCAGTCACCCACTCTCCTCTGCCAGCCTGCAGCCTCACAGCTGCTACCCCACAGTGTGACCAAAACACCCATCTCATCTCTTCCCACGCCTGGCTCTCTGAGGCAGGCTTCACGGATACCACCACTGGTGTTTTACGGTTTATTGACACTTTTCAACTGTTTTTCTGATTACCATATTTCAGTCTTGACTTATGTGTTAGTATTATCTGCAAAGTCAACATAAACCTCTAATGATTTTCTAATATTTCTGGAACTTGATGAATGTGAATTGACAAAGTACAGTATATAGCTTTATATCAGCATTACTGAAAATACGGCAACGGTGTATATAACCATTACTCATTTCTTGACCTTTGAAGCCTCAACTCAAAACCTTGGCATTCCAGATATTCCAAAATACTCCAAACCAAAATGAAAGGGAAGAGTTTTCTTATGAAAAATAACAACAAAATAAGTTAATTCTAATGGAGGGAGAAATTTTTGAAATGAAAAAACATGTATAGTATTATATATTTGAGAAAAAAGTGGAAAAACTGAACACAAATAAATCTGGCCACACTAACGAGTATTTGCTTTAATGAAGGAACTTTCATTTTAGAATATGCATCTTCATCCACAGACTTACGCTTTGGCTGTTCTTTTGGTGGTGCTGGTCATTATGACACATTGCCAGTGGAAGGAGAGTGGGTTTTACAGAGTGGGGGAGTGGTGTCTTTGTCCATTGCATGGTTGCTTTGTGTAAATTTGACTAAGAGGTTAAGTAATTCTCACTACATTGACATTTGCTCTGAAAATAGGAATTTGATAATGACATTATTAATCATTATGGACATTTTCATGGCCCTCAGTCCTTCCTTTGAAGAGTTTCAGGTGCTTTTAACGAAAAAGCTCGGCTAGTTCTCTCTGATAAGACAAATGGGATGTGATAAAAACAACAGTCACATGGTGGCCCATGATTCAGGAGGGTTTCATCCTTGTCACACTCACAGACCCACTATATGACTGTGGGCAAGTCATTTCACCTTTCTCAGCCCAAAGTTTCTGATCTGTAAAATGGAATAAATGTTCCAGCCTACCTTCTAGGTCAGTTGTAAGGATCAATTAAGCTTGGGAAAGTATTTTATAAACTAAAATCCCGCTCAGATGTGTATGACCTGGTTATTAGCTCCTGTTCTTTCTTTGTGTTAAGGTGGAGGCAGATGCTTCACTCATTTTTTTTTTTTTTTTTTTTTTGGTGGAGCCACACAGCTTGCAGGATCTTAGTTCCCTGACCAGGGATCAGACCCGTACCCTCGGCAGTGAAAACACAGAGTCCTAACCACCGGACTGCCAGGGAGTTCCTGCTTAACTCATTTCTAAAGTATTGTTTTGTGGTCTCTCTTCTCAAGGTTTGACTTAGCTTGAGTTGAAAGTTTACAAGAAAAGCTTTTAGGAGACCACAGTGGTGTGGTTCTTGCTGTCTTCCTCTCTAGATTGGGAAGCAGTGCCCAGAAACCATGGCTGGCAGTGCTCCCTGTCGACCTGATGCTCAAGGCTGCCATCCACAAATGTCCCCTGCTCCTCACCCAGGTGCATTTGACTGCACAGACAGCTCACCTACCTTGACCATGTTCAGTGCTCATGTAGACATGAGGCACTGTGAGTTGGAGCCTCCTCTGGCCAGAAATGTCAGTGTGTTCAGAGGTCAAGCAGTCCTACATGGTAGGGGATGTTCAGTAAGAGGGCTTAAGCCACAGTTAATTAAAATGCTTGTAACAACCTGTTAGTTACAGAGATACTCCAGGAATGCTCTTTAAAGGTGTGGTGGGTGCCTGTGTCTTTTGGGTTACATGTTTGTAACACTGTGTTAACTTTAAGAAATGGAAAATGTAGAACTGAAGAAATGCTTCCTTACTGTTTTCTAGATAGTATTCACATTCATCCAGCATTTTTTATATTTTGTTTTCTTTTTGGATAGACTCATTGGGGGGGCAAAAACATAAACTAGAACGACTGGTTTATTCCTATACCCCCTTTATGTTATTCCCAATTTTTCCTTCTCTCTCTTTGAACAAAAGTTGATTTCCTGGTATGTACAAAGCTTTGTGTAAGGTACCGATGGTTAAAATCTTAAAATATTTAAAATGCATTCCTGCCCTCAATGAGCTTGTAATGTTCCGGTCTTGTAATCTTAGCAGTAATGAGTTTGCAAATGCCACATGTATTATCTTGTGGTCAGTGTCCACGAGCAGGTTAGTAGATGAAGTCCAGGCTGACATTTCCCATCTAATTATAGTGATGGCCTAAGGATAGCTAATGCTTTTTGGACTCTTACCGTGTGCCCAGCGCTGATTTAAGTCCTTTACATATACTAGCTCATTTGATTTTCATATCAGCCCTTTGACTGGGACTGTCATTAACACCCTTTTTTTCAGAGAAGGTCTCAGCTTCCTCAGGAGGTTAAGTAACTGCCCAAAGTCACTTGGCCATCCGAGGTGAAGCTATGATTGTAACTCACACACATTGGAGCTGACACCCACACGCGTGCTCTTAACCTCTGCCCTCTACCCTCTCCAGTTCCTCCTGACTGGGGTGGCTCCTATTGCATGTTTTCATTGGTAATACTTTAGAAATTCTCCTCTAACAACCATACGATTAAAAGTAAAATATTTTATTGAGCAACAAAGGTATTGTGTTTTTTAACTTCTCAGTCCAAACAGTCAAGAATTATTCTTTTGTGTAACCAGTTGTATAACAAAATATTGCACCTCTATCTTCTGATACAAAGGAATCTCACAGTAAAACACTTTTATCCATCTTGCCAAACAGTATAGTTTTCAATTCAGTTTCTCAAATGACTAATACACTTGATTATTGAAGCCCTTGTTTTCTGAATTTTACAGAAAGATGGGGTCGTCTAAAGGTAGTGTGTAGAGAATAGGTGGAGGAGATCTGAGAAACCCTCTTTGTATCTGTTCTTCCCTGGATCTTCCATGTGCTGTGAAGGGACTTAAAACAGTGCTGGGTTCTCAGGTCTAAACTGGAAAACTCCCCAAGACCTCTTCTTGACCCATTTCTATGGTAATTGTTTATTACATTTTAATCATCATATGAAAACCACCTTTGCATTTCATAGAATTGAAAGAAGTTAGGTTCAAAAAGGATGTAATATTTTCTTTAAAAAGCCCTGGTTGTTAGCGCTTAGAATGAAGTTTTAATTGCATTTAGTGGCGATTTCTTCTCAAGCTTTGAATAAAATCTGAGATCTTTAAGAAGCTATAGAATTACTGTGAGGATTCATTTCAGTTCACTTCAGCATGTTTTGAGTTCCGCCAACGTGTTAGGCCTTGTGTTAGATGTTTGGACATAAAATATGCACCCTCACCTCAAATTTTGGGGGAAAACTGAAGGAGACTGGTATTTCAGCACATGACCAAATGCTGCTGCTTGGGCCTAGGCACGGGGACATGCCACGGTGTGGAATCGTAGGAGAGGGGGCCTGAGATGTCTCCCTGCTCTCTGAAAATTGGCTAATACTATCAAATAAAACCTTTGGACATTTTCTATTTCCTTTTTTCCATGCCAAAATTCAGAGACCCCAGTTCTGGGAGGAGCAGATTAATGTTTAAGTTATAATTCAAAGTTCCTTTTGTTTAAGGTCCGTGGCTCTCTTTAGAGTATCTGTAGGATTAAATGAGGTGTGAGGAGGCCTCATTCTGCCATTGACTAGAGTCTCAGTTTGTCTAAGTCACTCACTTTTGGAGACCCCTTTTCCTTATGTATATAGTCGTCCCTTGGTATCTGTAGGAGATCAGTTCCAGGACCCACCACGGATACCCCATTCTGTGGATGCTCAAGTCCCCTATATCGGGGGTCCCCAACCCCTGGGCCACAGACCGGTACTGGTCTGTGGCCTGTTAGGAACCGGGCCGCGCAGCAGGAAGTGAGTGGTGGGTGAGCGAGCGAGCGAGCTTCATCCGTATTTACAGCTGCACCCCATCGCTCGCATTACCGCCTGAGCTCCGCCTCCTGTCAGATCAGTGGTGGCGTTAGATTCTCAGAGGAGCACGAACCCTACTGTGAACTGCGCATGCGAGGGATCTAGGTTGCACGCTCCTTATGAGAATCTAATGCCTGATGATCTGAGGTGGAGCTGAGGTGGTGATGCCAGCACTGGGGAGTGGCTGCAAATACAGATTACCATTAGCAGAGAGGTTTGACTGCACAGAGACCATAATAAATCAATTGCTTGCAGACTCATATCAAAACTCTATCAGTGAGTGGCAAGTGAAAACAAACTCAGGGCTCCCACTGATTCTGCATGTGAGTGAGTAGTTATGGTGAGTTGTATAATTATTTCATTATATATTACAGTGTAATAATAATAGAAACAAAGTGCACAATTCATGTAATGCGCTTGAATCATCCCGAAACCATTCCCACCCCCTATCCCGGTCCGTGGAAAAATTGTCTTCTATGAAACTGGTCCCGGTGCCAAAAAGGTTGGGGACCGCTGCCCTGTATAAGCCAGCATGGTGCATTCGGCCCTCTGCCCTTGTGTCTGTGTGCCCTCCGCAATTGGCTGAATACGCGGATGCGGAACTTGCACGAGAACCAAGGGCTGACTGCAAACTGATCAGGTTAGAACAGGCCATCTCTGAGATTTCTTCCAAATCTCATTTCCCTGGCCTCTAAACTTAGCCAAGGTACTCAGCTGTCTAGCAGAGTTGGTGACTGAAGTCTATCTAGTGGAGGAAGTGCTCTGCCTGTGATTTTTCAAACAGGGTCCCCGCTTCACTGTGGGCCCTTGGTGATGTCCCAGTGACTGCGGCAGACAGCAAAGGTGAGGTTCGCTGAGCTGGTGGGGTGCTTCCTGGTGGACTTGCTTTTTATCTGTTCTTATAGTAGACCACAGCAACTTTTATCTGTTTTTATAGTGTAATTACATTTATGACTTCTTTGACTTAAAACGGACCCCTTGCTTAAAAAGATTATTGAAAGCCTCTTCTGGTAAAAATAAAAGAAATGAACTCTCTTCTCTGCACTCCCACTCCCTGGAAAACTACAGCACAGATGCTTGGATCTTGGTCAGATGATGGCTTCTGGGCAGCACCCAAGGGATCAATGTTTGCAGTGTTTCCAGGCTATCAGTTCAAACAGGTTTTCTTGAAAGTGCCCGCAGTGGTAGCAGACTGATTTTCACGGGGTAGCAATAATTCCTTTACAGCTGGAATTACCAACTTAAATGCTTTATGAGGCCAAGCAGCTAAGTAAATGAGTGAAGTAAGGAACACTTAAGGATAGGGAGTAGCAGGGAGTATGGAGAAGGAGAAAAGCCCATGGCTAATCTAAAGGGGCCACTTTGAAGGGGCCTCAGTTTCTGTGGATTAGTGCCAGAGATTGGGGACCCATCTTCTGATTTTTTTTTTCTCAAGAAAAATTAGAAATTAGATAAAATTTACAAAATTTTAAAACACTGGAGAGAAAACAAAATTGGTCAATTACGTGAATTCATCCGGAGGGCCACCAGTTTGCAAATGTTGCTTTAGAGAAACAGATTGCTCAGAGCCACCAATATACACAAATTCTTATCATTCAGAAGATGGTTTTCTTGCTAGTATGTTAAAATGGGCCCAAGTCAGTCACTGGCTTACATTGTTTCTATGATTATTATTATTGTTAATGTTAGTTGGCAGCATTCATAAATGACAAAGCTGTGGACAAGCCACTCACGACCAGTGTTTTTAGGACACAACACTGGTGCAGTTTTTACTCATGTTGTTCTCATTTAAAATAGATTCTTGTTCTAGGAAAATAAGATCATAGGAGAGAATGCAGTTTCCTGATCTTCAGGATTGCATGAAATGCCTTTCACATGGTGGTTTTCAGTTAATCTATGCGTGGTTTATAATGAGCGACAATTTGTGTGATCATTATCTCAACCACATGTGTGGCATTTCAGTAAATATTATTGGGTTGAAAACTATAAAAATTTCCTTAAAAAGGTAAGAACGAGCTCTCCCCCTTACTTATCTTTCTACTCCTGCTGATACAGGATAAAAGAAAAAGTACAGACCAAAACCAGTGGTTTTAAAATAGCAACAAAACAATCAGGAAGGAAATCAGTGGCTGATAATGTAGTGATACATATTACCAAGAGTTTCCCAGGAGGATAACACAGATACAGTTTTTAACCTTGGGTAAGATAGTAGGCTTCTGTATTTTAACAACACATGCAAAAATTGAAGTACAGAGAAATAAATGGCTAGGCTTTCTTTTCATTTATTTTTCTCTCTTTGATTTAAAAAAAAATCAGAAAAGTCCAAAGTATAATATATAAATGCCATATACAAGCCACCAAAAAAGTGAGTGTTAACGCTTTGCCATATTTGCTTCAGAATCTTTTTTTTTTTTTTTTAAATGAAGCATTTCAGATACATGTGAGTTCCCTTTGTTTTCCTTCCATCCCTTTCTTTCCAAAGCCAGGACTCTGATGAAGTTATCATGAATCCTTCCTATGTGTCTGTTCAGAATTGTACTATATGTATAGATACATATAGGTAGGCATATTGCTATATGTATATTACAATATACACTCTTATAAAAGAAACTATTAGGGTGTTATTTTGTATATTTTGAAATGTTGACAAATGATATCGTATACTTTAATCTGCAACCTGATTTTCTCAATCAACATTATGTTTTTGATGTTTATATCAACTAGATCTTAATGCAGACAGGTCTAGTTCATTCATTTTAAGTGTTTTGTACTTTTTTGTTGAATAAATAAACCACAATGAATTTATTCTTCTGATGATGGATATTTCTCTTATTTCTAATTATTTACTGTTATAAGCTGCGCTACAGTGAATGCCCTTGAACTCATCTCCTTAGGCACATGTATCAGAGTTTCACTGGAGTAATTTCCTAGAAGTGAAATTGCTGAGTCACAGGAAATATGCATTGTCAACTTTATTTCAATATTGCCAAAATGTTCTCCAATGTGACTGTGCCATTTTATATTCCTTTTCAGCAATGCTAGGATTAGCTTTGTAAAACGAATATACTTTCTACAGCTTTGAGGGGTTACCATTACAAAATTTAACCCTTTTCCTACCAAGTATCCTGTGTGTTTCTTTACATGTGTTTCCCCTACCTCCAGAGGGTCATTTGTTCAGCTTCCTTAGAAAAAACAGAGCAAATATTAAAACTTTGGTGGTTCATATTCATTCAGAATAAAGTGCACAGTTTCCAGCAAAACTGTGCTTGATTCAAGGGTTCTTTCAAGGAATTTTTTTCCTAATCTAAATTTAACTCTTACCTTCATTCTAACCATTTGGATGAATACAATTTCTGACCTTTTCGACATTTTCATCAGTCCTGAGGAGATTGTCTAAACACTTTATGCATGATTTTTGATATTTTTCTGCTTATTTTAAATCTTTTGAAAGGTAATGAAAACAAAATAACTCTTGGTCTTGGCATTAATACATCTCCTTAGATTCCTTAAAATTTTTAGACCTATTAGGTATCTAGCTTAAAATTACATTTTAGCGTCACACAAATGTAGATGTTAATGCGGCTTCCAAGAACAACTTCCCGACCTTGAAATTGTTGCAGCTGCTCTAGACTGAAATCTGCTGAAACATTTCCCCACTCGTGGTTCCTCCTCTCCTAGAAGGACTAATGTCAGCCCATCTGGATACAGGGACAGTGTTCTTGTATAGTTCGGATACATGCAGAATTTTATCGCCATCTTTAAAAAAATTTTTTTTTTAACTAAGCTCTTAAATGGAAGCAAACTTGAGCTAATGATGGAGAGTAATAATAAGACTCAAATTAGGACCCAGAGCTTTTCTGAGAAGTCGTCTTTAGTTCCTCTTTAGCGTGCACATGTGGGTATCTTGGTTTTCCCAATTTTATTCTACTTCTATTAGGAAAATGAACAGAAATAGGCATCACTGCCTTCTGGCCCATTGTTTCTCTTTCAAGAAACACAGTTTAAATGTTAACTCCTAACAGCAGAAGCCAGAAAGTGCTCCAGGATGGTCTTGAGCCAACTGCAAAGGCACGTGTTTTCGACCCACCTCCCTAAATAACTTAGGTTGGAGGTGCTGCCCATATTAGCGTGATGGGCACCCTTGAGGAAATTTCACATGCTGTGAATATATGTTGTTATGACTTGACATTTTATGACATTTATGAAGCTTTTATTTTGGGGCGGGGGTTGAAAAACATATCATCAGATTCGTGTTTTGAAAGATCACTCTGGCTATACTTTAGAGACTAGGTTGGAAGGGCCTGAAGAAGCTGCAGGAAGATCAGTTAAGGGACCTTTGTAGTCCTTCAGGCAAGAGAGGAAACTGGTTTGGGCAGGATGGTGACAGTGGAGAGGGAGAGATGTTTAGGAGGCAGATTCAGCTGGATCTGGTGATAGCTGGGCTCTGGGGGGTTGAGGGAAAGAACAGTGTCAAGGTTGAATGAGTTTCCTCAACTCTGGCTGGACGCACACTTGTGCGATCCAACTAGGTACATGGGATTTTCATCAGCTTCATGTGAAATCGTGTGATATCGGTATCAGGCTGAAGCCAGGGAGGCTCAACCTCGTGCTATGCGCTCATTGTGTGATATTTGGGGAAAGCCTGACAAATAGCCGTCTACTTTCCTCAAGGCGAGAGGAGTTTCACCAGGCAGGCAAAAATTGTAGGATTCCTGTAATCACAATATACTTAGTTTAAGGAGACTATTGTTGAAACAGTGTGGGAGGAAACACTTGTTTTTTTTTTTAACATCTTTATTGGAGTATAATTGTTTACAATGGTGTGTTAGTTTCTGCTTTATAACAAAGTGAATCAGCTATACATATACATGAATGGATAAAGAAGGAAACACTTTTTTATACTCATTTTCAAGACTGACTGGCTAGTGTCTGGTGTTCAAATGAGCTAACGCTCAAGACAGCACCCACGACTACATACAGACGTTAGAGAGTTTTACTTGCTGTTGAGGACATTAGCTACAAGCACAAAGGAGAACTGCGCTTCTCCAAATGTGTCATTATTTTCACTAGCAGCTGTCATGGGTGGTTTGTTCATGGGGAAGGACAGGGCAGGGGGCTGGATCATCAACATTTTGGGCTCCATTATAGATAAACAGTGGCATTCAAAGAACTGATGGCTTTGTTCAGTGTCGCATGGGTGGTCAACAGCAGACTCAGGGTTGAGACTTTGAGCCTTTGAACCAGTTTCCTAAAACGAAAACAAAGGCAACAACAACAAAATAAGTACAGTGTAATAACCTAACCTAAATATGAAATCTGTCATTAGGTTGCTCGCAGAGCGGATGTATCCACTGCATGAAATGTTTCCATTCTCTGCCATCATCCCCGAACTAGGAATTTAAAGTCATTAATCTTAAATATGATATGATCCAGGAATCTCTTCATTCTTCTCAGGCTACATTGATTATCAGCTGTGATCACTCTGGCCTGCTACCCAGTTATAACTTCTCCAACAATTGTATTGGTTAGATTGGTGTCTCTCTTCTGTTTCTGGGGGTTAGTGGAAAGATTGGGGGTGAAGACAAATGAGTTCAAGAAAAGCCAAAAAAAGAAAAAAATCAGCTATTTTAAAATGACTGGTGATGATAAAAAGAACTGTCATCACTAAGCCCTTTGGCCTCCAGAATAGAAATACTGAGCTAAATTAATATGAATGACCCTACTAATTTTAGGGCCGAAATGTAACCAGTGAGGCTCTCTGTGAGACTTATCTCTGTGTCTACTTGGAAAGGAAAAGTGGAAAGGCTGATTAGCAAAGGTAAAACATATTTTCTCAGGATGCTCTGGGGAACAGAATCTTACTGCTGATTTTATTTGAAAAGGTCCAATTTTGCCATGGTCCTTCTGAGAACTGTACCCCTTGCTTCCTGGCTGCCCCTAGGGCTGAGGACGACCTTTGAGAATTGCTGTACATATATAACCCCGGATCTCCCACTCCTCTAGATACCACAGCCTTCAAGGTACCCAGGGCCGACCTGGTTTCTGGAAGTGAGAGCCGATTGTCTCTGCTGTCAGCACTGACTCCGCATGTCCTAGGCTGGCTAGTTGTTTCGCAGAAGACTTTTTGTCCCACGCTTATTGCCTGGTTTGAAGCAGATTTCATTTCCTTGAATGTGATCTTGAAAGAAAATCTGCTTGAGGTGACCTAAGGCAATAATTATTAGACCAACCTTAGTTAAGACATTAAAAATCCATAGGAAACAGTTATTATTATTTTTTCTTTCCCTTTGTGAGGGTCTCTCTTTTTTCATGACTCCTCTCCTAATAGTTTCAGGTCCTGACAGCTGAAGTCCTACATCTTCTGCGAGGTGAGAGTCCGTTTATTTCATCTGAATCAGAGTCTGTTTTATCAGTGTGATACAGCTCCATAACGCTCCAACCTCTGCTAGGTGTCACCCAGCTTGTTAAGCAGACGGTCCCTGCCTCCCGAATGCCTTCGAACAGTTATGCGTTTGAGAGCAGGGCCTCTCATGTGGATGTTCCAGCCATGTCAGCGTGGCCTCGCCTCTCAGCTTGCTTTGTTTACCCAGCAGCTCATTACTTAAGAGTAGCCTGTCAAAAGAGGTTAAATATTCTTTGGGAAACATGGTCACTCACATCCTTGAGATGCCACAAATATATTTAATAAAGGGAAGATTGGCTTGATAAGAAAAACGTGATTAACTTGCATCACCAGAAAATGTTTTTCTTCTGTTATTCCAGTTGAGTTTCCACAAGCATTCATAAGCACTAGCAAACCTACGGGCAATAAATTGCTGCAGCCGACACATAAAGACACCAAGGGAAGCAGGGAAAATGATTGCTGATGATTCGTTCTAACTACTTGACCTTCTGACCTCTTCTCTAGATATATGACCAAGATGGGACACTACAGCACTTTATTGATGGTGGGGAACCTAGTAAGTCGAGCTGGATGAGGTATATCCGATGTGCAAGGCACTGCGGAGAACAGAATCTAACAGTAGTTCAGTACAGGTAAAGTATACCTTGATTTACCGCTTACAAAGCCGAAGCCCTTTGCCTTGCATATATAAATTCAGGCTTGCTGCTAGTTTTGAAAAAATCCTGCAGAGTCCTGAAGAACTACTGCAAGGACTGGCAGGAATTTTTTTGCTAGGTTTGTGATATCTCCTTAGTTCTCGTAACAGTAATTTCTTGAGAATTCAGGAAGAAAGATGCTAGGAGAAGGCCTTTTTCACTCACTGCATGTGATAAAGTTACTTCCGCATCATCACCTGAACTTTCATAATGGCCTGAGTGAGCCCAGCGAACTCACTGACTCGGAGGGATTTCCCCCCCAGCAGACGTGTCCACACGTAAACGGGAGTTTAGAGATTCAGCCCCAGGTCGCTTGCCTTCAGTCCCCTTCAGTCTGGCTGTCTCCTAGAGAGGACAGTTTGATTTGTACAAAGGCATGGGAAATCAGGAACTCTCAACCCTCCCGAAGCTGCTTTTCTAAAACCGTTATGCTCGGCAGCCTTGGCTGAGTCAGAGCAACCTCTTCTGATCCCTTGAAAGGTGCCAAAGCGTTTGGCTTTGGTCCTGAGACAATTCAGAGTACGTTTCAGGGGATGAGGTGGTTCCAGAGCATAGAGAAGGCTCTGGTCTCCTGAGATATTTGGGCAAAGCCCAAAGGGTAACAAAGATGAGGTGGAGCCACCCCCATTGCCCAGAGTCTCATAGGGAGGCCTGGGGTGGGGTAGGGGCATAGAAGCAAGGTGGATTCCCAGATCCTAAGCCACACCTGCCCAGTGCACCTGTTGGTCAGGCATTTCCATTTACTGCTAAAAGCTGGAGTGGAGACAAAAAGGCAAAGACAGATCCCATAGGAAAAAAGCCCTGCCACTAAGCCTTCTTTTCTCAAAATCCCTCGAAAACATGTGCCATGTAAATATATGACCTCAGTTATAAACAGCCGTGTTCCCTTTCGAATCAGAAGCAACTGTTTAGCTTTACCAGGCACCACAGACACATCAAAGCAGAAGGGCCCTTGCTCGGCAACTTGGAGTCCTGCCTATGACGATTTATTTTCATTTTCAT
Source organism: Balaenoptera musculus (assembly GCF_009873245.2). Classification (NCBI taxonomy): domain Eukaryota; kingdom Metazoa; phylum Chordata; class Mammalia; order Artiodactyla; family Balaenopteridae; genus Balaenoptera; species Balaenoptera musculus. The sequence continues at coordinate 100,647,087 of NC_045787.1, forward strand.
TTTTTTTTTTTTAAATGAAGACTTAAAAAAAAAAAAAAAGCTTCATTCCCCTTATAGGTTAAAGGCTGCACAAATCTGGCTTGCTCTCCAAAGGCCTCCAAATTCAAAAGGAACATATTTGGGCAGCATGTGACTCACTGCCTTGGTTTCCTAGGCAGTTATCTTTCATTACATAAGGGTTTAAACGAACTTGTGCACGACAGGATCTGGTTACAGTCTGTATATGGGCTTCACCCACCTTCCCTGCAGCTGCATCTCTGTCGTGAAGTTTCTATAAACCTCGGAGCTAGAAAATTAGTAAAGGTTCTGCTTGTCCATTTGGCAAGAGATAGATTGGCTGGTTCTGTCATGGGCACCCAGGGAGCTCTTGAGGCAAATTCTGACTTTGGGAAAATAAGAAACCCCTACGAGGAAGGTGGGTATGAGCAAGTCGTTACCTTTCTGTCAATATTAAGTGGGTTTTATTGCTCCCTTTCCTGATGGCACTTACACATCAAGTTCTCTCTGCCGATCTGTTTTCGATTACTTCAGATCTTTATAAAATGAACTACAAAAACACAATTTAAAAACTGGCATCCATCACCGGTGACCACGTCCAAGAGTAAGAAAATAGAAAAGTTGGACCCCGAAGAGCCAGCCTAATTTTTATTGTACATGAATGTCCTCTTCACAAAAAGTCAGCTGGTTTAGATTCATTCTGTTATGATTTGTAATATCTAAATGGAATTTTCTTCAAAGCGCCCTTGATTGATTGACCCTTAGCTGAACGTTTTGTTTTTATTTTGAGGCTGACAATAATGTTTGTTGGCGTGTGTTCTGCTTCAGCTGCGTTGGGACGCCATGAAGCTATCTTTATGAGTCATCCAACCACAATACTAAATACATGTCAGCAAAGGAAATATTATCTGAAAAGGGAAAAATCCCTTTGATGTGCTTCAACATGCAGAGATTTCTGCGAGTTTTGGAAGCTCTGCCCGCTTGTAAGGAACGGTGTACGCTTACACATTTTTTTCCCCCTTTCGGCCTACTCTGTGCCTCAAAAGACCACCCATTGCTCGAAAACAGTTCTGCTCTTTCAGCGGCAAAGTGTGTCATTTGGTTTTAGCACATTCATTTGCCGGGCGCTGTGTTTATATTAAGGGAAGCCAAACCGAGAGATGAAATGTTACAAGGGTGAAGTACAAAGTCGACTCAATTTTTCTCAAGTTAGGAGATGCCAGTGATTTATAGCCCGGCTCCAATTTTGATTTTTTTATGTAGCAGTGGAAAGAATTAATAAAATGCACAGCTCTTGGAGGTGCGGAGGGAGGAAGGGGAGAGAGGTCCGGACAGCTGGCTGGAGTTTTTGTCAGATATTCATAGAATGTTGGGAAAAAACATTCTGCTTAGCTAGCAGTGCCCTCGTGAGACAGAATGGCAGCAAGTAAGGAAAATAACAAGATAAATGAAATTTTTGCAGCTGCAAGTAAAATATTGAGAATCTGCACTTTTTTTATTGATCTTTATGATACTATTGCCAAGAGCCACTTTGTGGTGACAAAATATGTTGACAAGTGCATATCTCACTGCCATGAAAAATGTGGTGAAGGCTTCGCCTTATGTCTGCAGTGTTATACAAGGAACAAATTGCCCTGCTATGGCCAATTCCTTACAGAAAGGCTAAATTTAAGGTCCACCAACCCTAAACACTTTTATCTTGAACTTGAGGCTAATATTTGTAGCAATTCTTCATTGAGAAAACCGGTGGCAGGCTCCTCTTTCTTTTAATCTGTAGATTTTTCTTTACAGTGCCACAGCTGTTATAAAAAAATGGTTATTTCTTGGTACCTTCACTCCATCATTTCAGAGTGTAATCTTTCAGCCAGAGTAAAGTGCTCCTCTTGTATTTACTGAATTTCCATCCATTTCACATAAGAGGGTTTTTCTCTTCTCCTGTATCAAACTTTAGAAAAAAGGCAATGGGGAAGATTTTTATTTCTTTCAGTCCTTATATCACAAAGCTGCTTAATTTTATTACAAATTTGAGAACTCCCAATGCCAAGTTGTAAGAATATACGCAATGCTTTCCCTTCAAATAAGAAATCAATAGTATTAATTTATATGTGAGGTTAAGGCACCGGAGTCTGCAATTTGCCAATAGAGAGGATTTTCTCATTAGTATGAGATGGAATTTTTTTTTTTTTTTTTTTTTTTAATGAACTCTTCCTTTCTGCTGTCTCCCGGGCCAAATATCTGTCTCTTCAGCCAAGAGGTTCTGTGGAGGGACACTGTGGAAATAAACTTTGAGCTATTTATCATACCAGGTTACAGGCTCTAATTGGTTGTTGGGAACGATAAGGTGGGTGCAGATTTTATTACAAACAGAAACTGTTTAGATGGAAAGCCGGGCAGAACTTTTTCGGGGCAATAAAAGTGTGGATGGGGCACATGAGTCCTACCGATTACTAAGCTGGGTTTTCTTTTGTTTTGAATAGGTCGAATATATTCTACCGAGCCTGTATAGATATTCCCAGGGGTACCGAGCTTCTGGTGTGGTACAATGACAGCTATACGTCTTTCTTTGGGATCCCTTTACAATGCATTGCCCAGGATGAAAACTGTAAGAATTTATTTTAGCTCTGAATTCACATTTCCAAATACCTATTTCAAAGCTAACTTTTTAAGAGTGTTGTTTGAAACTCCTGAAATGCGGTTCACTCTGCTGTGTAACACAAATGTGCACAAGTCTGTTCCATCATTTTCTTTTCCTTGTATGTCCTTTGCTTTTTCACAGGGAGTCTTGACTTGTACAGGCCAATTTTTCTTCGCCTGCTTATGATTTTAAAACCTTTGTCCTGGTTTTAAATCATTGCCAGCAGAAATGTTAAGGCAGTTGGTATTTACTGAGCACCTACTATGTGCTTGTTTACAAGAGCAGCATAAGATACAACTTCTCCTCTGAAGGGATGCACAGTCTTGCTGGAGTCACATTATTTGCAAAAATGAAATAATGAGAAAACACTGCTGTTTAATCAGGAGTAACACCCCTCCAGTCGATTGGCTTTGCTTCCTCTTAAGTAGTCATTGGAATGAGAAATGGTAGGAAAAATCATAGATGTATGATTGAGGAATTTGTCTCTCTCTAAACAACTTAGTCTAAAAGTGAACCATGTAATTTTCTCTCTCTTTCTTACCATGGCAATCATTATGTTTAAAAAAAATCTAATGTCTAGGCAGATGCAAACTTTTGCAGCAATTTTCACCTAAACTTTATATATTTGTTTTTATCAGTTCTTTGGGAAAATGTTATAAAGTGATTTCCAGTATTTGGAACAGAATTAAGTGATTCTGATGTGCTTCAGTGAGAAACACTGGTTTTAATGACACTGTTTTTTCTTGTCATCAAATTGACTAATCTGTGAACTGATAATTTGGGATTATACAGTAGAAAAAGAAGCAGAGAGAACAGATCTATTTAAGAAACTTCATTTTGGAAAAAAAATGTGTTATTTTAATTTTTCCTTCTCTGCTTACTTTCTCTCACACACATATAAACTCCAAAAAAATGTTTATAATACTACTGATCGAAATGCTCATCAGATATTTCTTTTCCATGTTATCCTTATTTTCTTTGTAAAAAATAGAATCCTCAAAAAGCATATTACTCTCAACTTTCCTTTTCTACTTTACCCTAACCCCAAACCAATCTCAAATCAAAAAATGAATCTTTGGACATGTAAGTACATTCTTCTTACTTCCCAAGTTTCCATTGGAAAGTTTCTTTTCTGCAGTCATACTCCTGTTTGAGGGAGTGTCTGTTTCATAGGAGAAAATCTCAGTGTTGGACATGAGTGTGTGGTTGGTATTACAGGCAGAAATGGCCATGGCGGCCAGTGTGCTTTGTCTTCCCACAACGGCTCCATGCCCAGCTCCCCTAAAACTAGATGTAGATCCAGACACGGAAAAGCACCAGTATCAACTCCCCTGATCTGCTGACATGGACCTGTCTATACATTAGAACCTTGGTGTAACTTCACCTTCTAAAGGATGGAATCTGATCCAAAAAGATTCCAGAAATCTTACAAGGCCTTCTGTTTCCTCCTTTAGTACAGCCTGCTGCAGACTCTGAAAATATTGCGGTATGTGTATCAAGGAATGTCTGGGAGTAAACATATCAAAGTCTAGAGTTGTAAAGTACACAGCACACAGTCCAAAAATAAATTCATTCATTCATTCATTCATTGATATTTGTTGAATACTTACTAAGGACCAGCATCATTGCTGGGTGCTACAAATACAGCAGTGAACAAAACAGACAAGAATTCCTGCCCTCCTAGAGCACAGAGTCTAGTAGAGGGAGATGGATTATCAACCTGTATATGAGTAAATAAATAGTTTGTCAGGTGATGATAAGTGTCATAGCGTTAACAAAGCAGAGAAGGGGTGAGGAGTGCCAGGAGTTGGGAGTTGCAATTTTAGAGATGATCGGGGTGGGCCCTACTAGGAAGGTGGCCTTTGGGCAAAGACTTAAGGAGATGAAGGAACAGGCCATGTGTTCTTTGGGAACAGAGTGTTGCAGGCAGCTGGACTCCAAGTGTAAAGACCCAAGATGGAAATGCTACTGGACTGTCGGAAGAGCATCACAAAGATTGACATAGGTGTGTTGGTTGGAGTGTATTGGTTGAAGTGGGGAGGAGTTACTTTAGATTTGGGGGCAGGAATCTTGTAGGGCCCAGGAGGTCACTGTCAGGACCCTGGCTTTTACTCTGTGTGCATTGGACGAAGGGGGTATTGCAGAGTTTTGAGCAGAAGAGTGATATGATCTGAGTGAAGTTGTAACAGGATTACTCTGGCTACTGAGTGGGGACCTGACAGTGAGGGTGAGGATGGAGCAGGATCCAGTTAGAGGCTCTTGCTGGAATTCAGTGGGGGGAGGTAATCGTGGTTTGGACCAGTGTAAAAGTGGTGGAGGTGGTGAGAAGTGGTTGGATTCTGGATATATTTTGAAAGTAAAGTCAACAGCATTTGCTGACACATTGGATGCTGAGTGAGAGAAAGGAGTCAAGGATAACTCCAGGGCTTTGGTCTGAGGAGCTGGATGGATGGAATAGCCATTTACTGAGTTATGAGTCAGACATGGGAACTGTGGAACGACTGCTCAGGGAATGTGTATCTCTGCGGTGGAAGTCTCACATCTACGACATTGCTTCCACCTCATGATGCTATTACATGGACGAGAGGGATTTAGGGGCTGGGCTGGAGGACTGGGGGTTGTATGTGCCATTCACAGCCACCTGACGATGGTGTCTAAGAGTGTACCAGCTGGTCTCCAAGTTTCACTGTGATAGTGCCATCAAAAATGTACTTCCTGGCAACACCAGGTGCTTTGCTTCTGAGGCCTTCTTTCTCCCATTGTCCAACCTGTGTGAAGCATTCTTGAGGTTGCTGATTAGAGTATTGAATAAACTCTCCCGGGGCACATGTTATGTATCATTTAGCACCTGAAATCCTTGGAAGAAAATTCACAAAGCTAACGCACCTCGGAAGTATTATGGATTCAGTAGGTAAACTATGCAGCTCTTTTGGGTTGAGTTCAGAACTCTAAGGAAGGGTGGAGGGAAGTTTAAAGGGAATTAAGTCATTGACTAAAGTGCTCAGCAGTGACCATCCCCCTCCCCCCTAAGGGTATTACAGGAATTTTATTTCAGTTCTTGTCTCAAAGTCATATATCTGTCATGTGATTGGCCACCCAGGAAACCAGCGGAAAGCTTCATCAGATGGCGTGGGGGGAGATATATGACTTTGACTCTAACTCGAAGATGGATTGTCATTCCCTATGATTCACGGAGAGACCTAGGGATGCTTTATAATGAGGGATCCTTATTCTGTACTGAGAAAATACTCTGTGTGATTTAAAAGCACAAATGTGTGAAAGGGCATGGACAGATAATTTAACAGATAGCCTTCTGCAACCCTGAGTAATTGAAATCATCTCAATGGGATTAGCAGTTTGAAGGCAATTTTTATCCTACCGAGTTAGCCACAAAATAAATTAGGTACCCTAAAAAGAAGCTTCTTGAGATCAAAGACTTATTTGACAGAATGCTTCCACAGAGCCTCCTTATAGTGCTATGCACACAGTAAACAATTAATACGTGCTCACTGGATACATCTTGAGAATTTTGTTGCCATTACTAGAAGGGGTACATAGTTCAGCTAGATTTTTTTCTTGGTTAATGAAATTGATACATGGTCCAAGACATTCAAGGAAAATATGATTTTACTTAGTGAATAATACTTATTAAGCAGTTTCATTTATAAAAATATCATTTTCTTCTCATGGTTCTTTCAACGTCGAAAGTACACATTTCCTATTGAGCATGTGGGCGGGTTCAGGCTTCAGTCACTGGGCCCTCTGGCAGCGGCCACGAAGCAGTGGGACACACTCACTGCCTGGAGGAGCCATTGAAAGCAGCCTTGCCTCAAAGAGAAGGCAGCGTTTCACACAGGCATTTGGGTTCTGGAAGCAATTCCTATGTTATTTTCTTAAAAAAAAAAACAAAAAAACCCCATAGTTATAAGTGTAATAGAGCTCCAAAGAGAGCACAGCTCTGTCCACTATGGACCTTTCAGAAGAGCCTGAAGGAACGCCTGTGTCGACAGATTGTATCCGCAAGAAGGAATGAGGTTCCCCAAAGCTTCCAGTGGGGGATTAGCTCCTGCAGAGTGTAAAGACCATAGTGTATTCATATTCATTTCAGAGGAAATTGAAAAAAGAAACCTGGGAATAAATGTTAAACACGTCTTCCTGCTGCTTTTTCTGTCTTGGCATGTGAAGCTGAGGTAGCAGAATGTGACGATGGCAGCGCAGAGGTTCGCTGCACTGGAGTAAACTCTGCCCGCAAGAGGCCTGCCTTTTTCCTTTGATTTTAATGAGCAGAAAATAAAAATGGGCACCTCTGCATGGCGCCCTGACCCCACCATCCCACCAACAATAAGGAACTAGGCCCCGGATAGAAAGGCCATGCTCAAGCCTTCTACTTATGAACATTGAGGCGATTACAGTATAGTTCAGTCCAATGAGAACATCTGTGTGCAAGGCCCTGTGGGAAGCATTGTGATGGGGTACAAAACCTCAGACCCTGTCCTCAAGGAACTCCGTGTAGGAGAAGGCACGTAAGCAAAAACTACAACACCAAACCTAACGCAGGTGCCATGTGAGATGTCCGTAGCAGTGAGCCTGGGCTAGGTGGGAGTTAGGCCCAGTCTTACTGCAGTTGGGAGGGGCCCGGTTCTAGGCTCCTTGTACACAGTGAGCAGCTGGGACTGGATCCTCACATAAATCCAAGAAGCAGAAGTCACTGTTTTGTCCCTTAATGGGACTAGAAATGTGCTACCCTCAAGCCAATAGGCCATTGGTGAAAAAAACTGTATGTCATGCTCCAAAAAACCAGCCCCAGCTATGGGAGGGTACAGGGTTGGATTTTGCATTACCTGCCAGCTGTGGAAACCCTGGGCCAAGAAGTAATATAAAACTTGGCTCAGAACTGGAGGAACCTGTAGGGTCCTAGAGCAAACAGAGGAGAAGTCACCCCAGAGGGATGTCTTGGTATCTGCACAGGAGTCAAAGCAACAGCCACTGAAAACACCTTCACAGAAGGAAGTGGCAAAAGACACAAGGAAACCTGTTGTCATGAGAGATTTGACCTCTTGGGCTCCTTGATCCCAGCCTTGCTTTAGGATTCAGGCCCTCATTCCCCCATTTCTGGGGGTGTAGAGGGCTGAAAGGTGCTCCCGGATTTATACTGCCAACCCAGACCTCTCACCGGAGCCCAGGCTCTTGTCCACCTGTCGAATTCCCACCTGAACTTGCCTGTCTCACAGGCGTCTCAAACTAAACATGGTAAAGTGAAACCATCCTACTCTGTCCTGCAAGCTGCCTCTCCCCCAGTTCAGTACCTCTCACTCCCATTCATCCAATTGTTCTTTCTAGAAACCTTGACGCCTTGTTCTTTCTTACCCCTTCTATCCAGTCATTCATAAATCCCTGTTGATTGTGTATTCTTAAATGAGTTTCTTTTCATTTCTGCTGCCACCTCCCGATCAGCCTCACCATCAGCTTTGGCCTGGACCCCTGCGGTAGCCACCTGCATGTCACATTCTCCCTTTTAGTATCACAGCAGCCAAAGTGAAAATTCACTGATTTGTTGATTTTATTGTTTCAGCTTATTCACTTGTTTTGTTAATAGGTAGCTCGGTTCCATAGATCAAAATCCAGAAAGTAATATGGGCATATAATTCTTCTTCCAAAAGGCAATCAGTTGAAACATTCTTAGGTGTCCTTCCAGATGTATTTTTTGCCCATTCTCTCATTTGGGCATATTCTCCCTCTCTTTCTCTGGCTCTCACTCTACCCCTCCCCTTGTATGCAAATAGCAGCATACTATATATTCTTTGTTCTGCACCTCGCTTTTTCATTTAATGATACAGAGTGATGATGCATTTAAAGCATAAATCTAATAACCTTATACCCTAGCTTAAAACCCTTTTTTGGCTAGCCATTACTCTTATAATCAATCCCTGGTTCTTTAATATGGTAGCCCATGGGCTACATATAGTTTCCAGAAATGTTTTTTATGGCTCACATAGTGTTTTGCAAAATTCGAATTCAAACATCTTTACGCTGGCCATGCCCTATTTAGTTTGCTGAAGACCCCACCATCCTCTGTTGTGTTAACCTGCCTCCCAGCACTTATTTCTGCTATGTGCCCTGCCGCCATGGGCACTGGGAATTGTGCTGCCTTCTTCTCCAGCCTCAGCTACAGCCCATCTCTGCCTCGTTCTCTGGCCACATGAGTCTGCTTTCCATTCCTTCCATGCCCTGAGCTCCTCACCTCAGCATGTCATGCAGACCCAGTGGCACAGCTGCCAACGTGTCATCTCCTCTCATCACCTTTTTCCTCCCTTTGCACCTGTCTGATGCTGTGTACCCTTCAGGACTCACATTCAAGGTCACTGCCTCAGGGAAGCCGTCATTCCCACCCTAAGTTTAGCCATCCCTGTTAGACATTTTCTTGGCCTCCTTTCTTCTCTGTCATAGCACTTATTACACTTGTAGCAACTGTATATCGTCAATTCTAAAATTCATATATTTTTCACATTTTAATCTTTCTGAACCTGGTAAGTGTGTTATAATGATCAGTGACTTACAATTAACGGTGTGGCTTGCAATCAATGGAATTTTAGATTTGATGAAACCGAGTAAATATTCACCTGTAAGGACATTTGTATAATATCTGTCTCTGTCACTACAGTTTACGTGGCCTGAGAGCCGGGGCTGTGGCTCTCTTGTTCCCCTGTATCCTCAGTGCCAGCCATGTCAGGCTTGTCACTGATGCTCTGTAAGCACTTGTGGACTGAATGAATGGATGAGGGTGTAAAGTAGGAGTTTGTTGTATAGATCCTGCATTGCATCCTCTCAGGGGTTTAATTTTGCAGGATTTGATGCGTTCATGTTCTTTCCTGACTAAATCCTTTAGGGCTTTGAAAGTTTGCCCTCTTTCCCTTAACCTTTGTCTTATAGACTGAAGAGATTTTACTTGCTCACTATGTCTTCGTGTAGAAACCCCTTCATCCTTTTGGGGAATTGCCTTAGTCGTTTCTGGGCCTTTTGCAGTGGTCTGGACTGTCATGGCTTGGGATAACATAGTGTTTTCCATTCATTTCTTTTCATCTTATAATTCCCTGTGTTTTGTTAATACTTTTGTTTGTTGGGCCAGTCAGGCTGGTATTAGGAAGAATGATCCTCTGTGTCCTTTTAAGTCCTGCTTAAAAAAGTGTGCTTTGTATCTAGACCTCTAGGGTCCTGTGGAAGTGTGCAGGAGCTCTGCAGGACAGCTTTGAGAGCAAATATGGCCCCTTTCATGAAACTTATCCATTCCTAGCCTTACTTTTTTTATTTCCTCTCTAAATTATATGCTCATTTCATTTAGCGGGATTGAATTTATTCACAAGTACAAGAAAAGATCATGCCAAAAGCAGAATATAGAGTGCAGGTGTTGCTTCTATATCTTGAAAACATAGTATGTTTGTTTTGAGGTGTCCCATAGGATGAAATAAGACAGAGAGTAACCATCCCAACTCTTATTACCTAAATGCGATTATTATCATTAACTCAGATCCCGTTTATCCCAAATCATTACACAAACTGGTATAAAGTTTTCTTTATTACTATTTTGACACTGATTATTAAACTTAGAAAAATCCATTGGCCCACACATTCTTTTGTTTAATAGAAAGGTGGTGCGACCTTAACAATTTTTCAAAATGAATTTATTGGGTTACTTTCTAGGAGCTTAAGCGAGAAGTCAGCATTTATAATCTATACTTAGAGTATTATTTGTATGATTTCCCCCAGAGGCATCATATTCCTCTTTCCAGCAGTGAGCTTCTGGCTGCTTTTCCTGCTCTCTTGCATGTTGATGACATCTTCATTCCACAGTCTCCGCACCCCGCCTTCCTTCCTGCTAGTCTGGCCTTCCCAGTCCGCAAGAGCTTAGTGTTGCCTGAAGACTTGCGGGTTTCCCTGTGCTTTGTCTCTTCTGGATTAGTTATAAACAGGCTAAATAAGATGAATTTTACCCTAATCTCTGACAATGCTGCTGTTTTTTTTTTTTTTAATTAAGAAAGAGCCAAAACATAAAACATTTCTCCTTTTCTTTCAGTATGTATTTTAAAAGTCACAGTCTGTGTACAAAGATTTTTTGAGAGTCTGAAATGTGTGCACACATTTCATATTGGTTATACACTTTTGTCCCAGAAGTTGAAATTATACATAAATTTTATATGTGAAATATATACATAAATATGTCTATGCATGTGTATATAGGTGCATATATAACATATGTTTATGCATGGGTATATATATACACACCCACAGAACTCTGTACTAGCTGTAAAATGTCCTTTTTATTTTTGCAACACAGCTATTGAGCAGACACAGAATAGGAGTGTGGTCAGAAAAAAGTGCCTTGGAAATCAGAAAGCTAAAGCTTCCAGCTTAGCTGTATCCTTAACCGAATGTATGACCACGGGCAAATTATTAGACCTGCTTGGTCTGTAGCATTTTTTTCCTTCTTTCTTTTTTTGGTAATAAGAGTGGGTAGGATTAGATCAGTGGTTCTCATCTCTGATTGTGTATTAGAAGTACTTGGGGAATTTAAAAAAATGCAGATGCCCAGGCCCTACCAAGAGATTCTGGTATCTAAAAAAAAATCTCCCCTGTGAGTCTAATATGCATTCAGGGTAAAGAACTGCCAACTAGACAAACTCTAGGCTCTCCCCTGGTCTGTGAGTCTCTTGTTTTATTTCTCCTTCCTAAGACAGGATGGGCCAGGCCAACAGAACCCTGTAGGATGGGCTATTCCTTTTGCTGGATTCATCAAATACATGTGATTATGTAGAACACTCAGAGATGAAGAGTCCTTAGTGGCGACCCATTAACCTCCACACGTGGTGTCTACCTGTCCATTCAAGCGTGGAGCCTCCTGGCAGTCACGGTCCCCTACCACTCTCTTTTTATAGTTGAGGACGCCTGAGTCTTCGTGCTTCGTAGGACTCTCAGAGATGGTCCGTGTCGGACGAATGAGAGCTCCCAGTTCATGTATTTCCTCCACGTGGCCTTGAACTAGTGGCCAACAGCCATAGTTTACTTCCCATCACTAACCTTTTTGCCAGTCATCCTTTTTAAACTTTTTGGTCTCTAATTTCCTTCTCTTGACCACCCTGTAACCTTTCATCTCTGTGATCTCTGAAATACCAAGAAATACATTTTATTGACAGAGTGGTTACTTAAAAAAAGAATAACAGTTTTTAAGCATATTAGGTTCTAATTACCTCTGAACCTGTGGGTTGACCAGTGAATACATGATATATATTATTAACACAATGACAACTTAAAAAAAAGAAAGAAAGAAAAATTTCAAGTATATTAGGGTTCCCACCTCAAAAATGTTTCTTTTAATTCTTTCCCCACTCCCACTGCCACCACCCGTGCTTGAATCCATCTCCCTTCATTCCAGACTCTTCTTCTAGAATAAGAATGGTGGCTGTTGTTGATGGTAGGCCCTGTGATGAGTACTTTCAGTATCTCATTTAAACCTCATAAAAGGGGGTTTAAAGATAAGGAAGCCAGGGCTCCTAGAGCTCAACATCTACCGAGTGGCAACCATAGCATTTACAAGCAGCTGTCTATGCATTATCGCACCCAATCCTTCCAGTAACCACTTTACATTTTACCAAGGACTAAATTGTGGATTCAGATGTTCTATATTTGCCCACAGTCACAAAGGTATTACAGTCAGCCTTCTGTATGCAAGGGTCTGCATCCGCAGATTCAACCAACCACAGATGGAAAATATTTGGGAAAAAAATTCCAGAAAGTGCCACAAAGCAAAACTTGAATTTGCTGCATGCTGGCAACTATTTACATAGCATTTACGTGGTATTAGGTATTATAACTGATCTAGAGATGATTTAAAGCATCCGGCAAGATATGAGTAGATTATATGCAAATACCGTGCCATTTTATATAGGGGACTTGAGCATCTACAGATTTTGGTATCTGCGAGGGTCCTGGAACCAACCCCCATTGGATACCAAGGGACAGCTGTGAATAGTGGAGTTTAAATTTAGGCCATCTCGACCGCTAAGCCATGCTGCTATTACTGTTAAGATGATTACTTCCATTGTCCTCATTTTACAGATGAGGAAACAAAGGCACAGGGAGATTGCATAACTTGCCTAAGGTCACCAAGCTGATAAAAGGCAGAGTCAGGATTTGAACATAGATCTTTCTGATTCCAAAGCCAAGTCAAGCACCACGCTCCAAGATTGCACACTCTGTCGCCTCCCACTCTTACCTTACACACCGCACCCTGTCTGTGCATCGTGCCTCACTCGGGCCCTTCCTGAACACTGATTCTTTTCTTGCTGTTCCTCTGGTCAGAAACGGTCAGTGTCTATTTCTTAGGCCTGAAGTCTTCTGTTTATTTATTTGGACATTAAAGGCCCTCTGAGATCTGCTCCCCGAAAGCCCATGCTGTGCTCGGTCAGCTCGATACCCGTGCCATCCCACCAGCGTGCCAGACTTCTGTCTCCAGGCGTCTTTCATAGGGTTGCCTTCATCTCTTCAGCCAGTTTTTCTTGAAAACCTGTTTTGTGCTGACAGGGTTGGATGGAAGGCCTGAAATCCTGAAGGCCTGAATCTACCTTCTCTGCTCAAGGCCACCCTCTCTGGGGAGCCCCACCTTTCTCTCCCTGTCTCTTGCTGTACCTCCCGTCTGAGAACCCCCAAATCTAGGCTGCAGCGTGGAGCCTCGTTATGGAGTCATTTTATCTCAAGTCATAAGTGAGCTCTGTGAGGGGCAAAGACCACGTATGAAAAATCTCAAGCAGAAAATAGGTACTTAATAAATATAGGCATTGAATGAGTTCATTTGTGGTAATTGTGCTTGCCCCCTTAAATCAAATTGTCTGCTCTATGTCCATTCTGAGTCCAGAAAAACCAATTTTTAAACTGTTGACTTATAGGAATTTTTTAGAAGTGTGTGTTATCATGCTTATTTGAAGGGCTAATAAAACTGATCTTCTCAACCCCTTGCTGTTCTCCCAGTAAATGTCCCCTCGACGGTCATGGAAGCCATGTGCAGACAGGACCCCCTGCAGCCCTTCAACAAGAGCAGCAAACTCTCCCCTGCCGCCCAGCAGCGCTCCGTCGTCTTCCCACAGACTCCGTGCGGCAGGAACTTCTCCCTCCTGGATAAGTCTGGGCCCATGGAATCAGGATTTAATCAAATCAACGTGAAAAACCAGCGAGTCCTTGCAAGCCCGACCTCCACCAGCCAGCTGCACTCGGAGTTCAGTGACTGGCATCTTTGGAAGTGCGGGCAGTGCTTTAAGACTTTCACACAGAGGATCCTGTTACAGATGCACGTGTGCACACAGAACCCCGACAGGTAACCCCACCTCTCGTTGCTCGCCGGCTGTGTTTGCTTCTGAGACTCACTGCTTGCCTTCCTGTCGCCTCCTCCAGTCACACCTCGGGGAAAACTCTGTGATCAGAGGTCTGCATTCTGGAAGGTCAGAGAGTAATGTTGGGCCCCTCTTTGGCTTTATTGTGTAGAAGGGCTGCATGAACAGTGGCTGCAGAAAGGGATCTGCTGTCGCTTTCCAAACAGCTCTGCCCGGGTCTGACGGGAGGCAAAATAGAAGGCACATTGATGAATATCATAGATGGAAAAATGAGGTCAGGATAATTAGAATCTTCTCTGTCTTCCAAAGATAATATAGCTGGCCGCTCTGCTGCTGTTCAGTCGTCTCAGGGTTCACCTCCAGTGTGCCGTGGGTATGAACTTAATTAAGTACTAAGAGGTAATGAATTGGAATTTTTTGCTTAGTACTATTTTTCTTCAGAGCATGCAAACCCATAAATCCTGCAAAGCTGTCAAAAGGAAATACCTACTCTGCTAGTGATGTGGAGGAAAACAGATGCCACTTATTCAATAAACTAATATCCACACAGAAGAAAAATGTTGACTAGATACCTCAGAGTCAAAGTTGCTTTGAAAGTTTGTCAATAAAGAATTTTATGGCCATGAACTGAGGATGAAATTTAGCTGAACAAGTGAATTAAAATTTCAGGTACTCTGACGAGTGGCACAGTAGATATAATGGAACTATTATTTATGAATCAAAACTGATTTATTCGACAGTCTTGATAGCTGGGAGTGCAAAAGACAAAAATCAAATTAATTCAGTAAGAAAGGACAGTGTTTTATCTCCCCTTCACATCCTATGAAAATTTGATTAAACCCCAAATATCTAAGAATATTTTGAATATAAAAGCAGAAAGTAAATTTTGGAAGTAGGATAGGAGACTCGAAAGCAGGACTCCGGAATTATTTTCTTAATTTGGCCACCGATGATTAACCTTAAGCCACTCAGCTCTCCTTGCCTTATGATACACACCCAACTCTCCCCTCCCAGCTCTGCAGGATAGGACAGTGTACCCGAACCCAAGCAGGCAGGGAGGATAGAAGTGTGGTGGAGAGGGGGTGAATCTTTTCAGAAATAATAATGATCCATTTTAGGGTACATGTGCACATTTACATGTGTATATATTTTTATTTGTGCCATTCTAGAAACCACTTGCTTGGCATCAAGCATTGCTGTGACTGACTGATGTTGAAGCATTTGTATTACAGCTGTTAAGGCGGCTGTGTCTTTATAATCTTTTACCTTCAATAGGAGAGCCCCCTGGTGAAAATATCCACAGACTTCTGCATATCTTAGTACTACTGGCTTTAGAGGGGACACAAAAGTTTTGAAAATGTTTTCCTTAGTCCAACAGGGTTTTTTTTTAAAAGTCTGCCTTCCTTGCAAGTATACAGATAGCCTCAAGATACATCTATTCAGAGTTTGCAAAGCATTTTATTTTTTTAAATATAAAAATGCATTAAAATCTTGTTATTATAAACTTGCTTTTTGAATTGAATGAGTTTAGGTGTATGGATCTGTTATATGCACAGGTTCATTGTGGTCGTAATAACTGAACATACAAGGTAAGATGAAACGATAGTTGAAAGTTTCTGGATACAGGAACTGAAAGCTTAGCTTTGGGTATGATACAGTTTTCATGCTGAATGTCATATAAAACAATGAAAATATGTCTTGGTAAATAGAAAGTTAGCAAAACAGACTGTTTTGTCTGACGCCAGTTACGCTTTGAAAACCCTATGTGGATTATGGTTTAAGTCCCTGTGAAGTCTGTTCTGTCAAATAATAGTGTCAGAATTTGTAAAGCATCTACGTAATCTGTCAGAAAAGTGCCCTACAAATTAGAAAACTTACATGTACAAAATAGACTTCCACGAGAGACTGTTAGGTCATCGCTGATTCCAAGCTAATCTAGAGTTACTGGCAAAAATCCAAGTGGCTTGAGACTCCCATCCAGTGCGAGACCCTGGTGGGCTTATTTGATGCAGATGCCGAGGTGTCGTTGGGCCAGGTTCCCAGATGAGGTGAAGTAATGTGCTTGATATTCAGGTAGATCACCAGGGTGGAAATCAAATTATTAAAGCAGTGGGTTCCTACTTCTCTCTTCCCTGTGCTTTGTTGGTGAAGACTTGAGAGGTGGTGTGATTCACCATCATTCATGAATAAGTTAAAACTAAGAATTACGAGTTCAAAGAATTAGTCCCTTTATCGGCAAAGTAAGAAAGTACAATGTTTCTTACTAGTAATGGGGAGATGCTTGAATTACTCCATCACATCTGAGATGATTATTGGAGATAAGGGAAATAGAGATGCCCAGTCTCTTTGACCCACTAGTTTCATTGAGATACATAATTTCATTGAGATACATAATTTGCTTTCAGCATATAGGTTCTGTATGGTGTTCTAGAACCTAGCATGCTCTGCTGGTACCGGCAAGTTTTGAAGTAGAAGATACTCTCCCTAATTCTTAACCACACAGGTGAATTGCTAAAGAGGAGAAATATGCAGAACTAAAATGGAACATCAATTTGTGCACGGTTGTGAAATTCGGAGTCTTTCCTCTTATTTTCCATGTGGAGACTTACAACTGCTGAATATACATATTTTCTTTAGTGATTGACTCCATAAATTAGGTGGCTTTTAGTCTTTGGCAGTTTGTGCCCGTTCAGCCATATACAGTGAAAAAGCTTAGAACCTGCCAGTGAGAAACCATTTCCCTTCTATTTGAAAAACTCAAACGTTTTATTTTGATAGGAAAATCTTGCTAGAACTAGAGGCAAGAAAGGGAGACACAGAAGACAAAGTCAGAAAGTAAACAGGTTAGAGTTTCAAACACGTCCAAATTTGAAACAGGCCCCCAAGTCTTAGGTCCAAAAGATTTTTCACTCAACACACTGAATATTTGGCCATGAAACCCAAGACATTTGAACCTTCATGAAAGAGACTGTGTGTGTCTTTATTTGTGAGCTTTCGCATGTGAGGGACCATCAGTGAGTCTATGCCTCGATATAAAGGAAGGAGGTCCGAGGATACCCGGGGTTGTCAGCATTACCATTTTTCACTACCGTGTTATTTACATTGAACGCAGAAGAAAATTCCGTTTGACCTTTCATAGTAGGAATTAGCATTCGAGATAAAAATACACCCGTATGAGGGCCCAGCAGCCACAGAATTGTTATTTCTTTATTTTATTCTGTTAATATTAAACATACAAAACCAAAAGTCTCTTCTTCTTTTTTCTCAAGCTACTGACTTTTTCTTTCCTGAGTGAATTCAAAGGGAAGAAGCTGTCGGAATCTAGATCTAGACTAAGGACGAGGGACTTAGGGACCTCATAAACATTTGAGGTTTGGCATAAGCTTATTACCTGGGCCAGGGCAGCTTGACTGACTTGTGCCTGAAACAGGAATTAGAAATCCCTTTTCTCTTCTGTTTTTCCACTACAGAAAGTTTCAACAGTCCCATTTGGGGGCAGGGGGAGTCCAGAAAGGGGTAAGCAATGCCTTCAATCATAGTGGATTATTTTCTGATTAATATGTTCTCTTTTATTTTCTGCAGAATGTCTTTTTAGTGCTTATCTTTATTTTGCATCCTTTTCCTTACTTTCTGATTGTGCTACCTGGGGAAAGTTTGCCTTTAGCCTCCTGGGCATACTGTCAGCCGTTCACATTTATGTTTTGAGTATCCTTGTTTATAATTGGGTGTGGTGGTACCAGAGGGGAAGATAACTCTAGAAGGAGCTGTTTGGTGGGAGGAGCCTGGAGATAATCCATCACCATAATAGTTTCTTTGGAACGTGTCAGTGTTCTCGTGTTCCATTGTTTCCCCCTCCCCCAAGTGTGAAGGTTACCTTCTTTCCATGTTCTCCCAGGGTTTCGGCTCCATACTTAAGCCACTTTCCTGAAATCTTTTTCTCCTTACATAGAGCTTAGTTCTTTTCTCACTCCACACAGCTAGCAGTGACCTAAGTAGCGCCCCGTATGAAGTCTCGGGCGATGTGCACTTGGGCTTGACTGACGGGGAGCAAGGAGACATTCCTTGCTTGTTGTTCAGTTGTGGGCCCAACTGAACAACTTTTGTCCTGGAGGCTTTCATGCCATGAAAGAAAAATCAAAGAAGGATTAATAATATTCTAAACCAAACCACACTTAATTTTGTTAAATGTTTCATCCTTTTCCTATGTGTGCAACAAACCAATTACAGACTCAAAGTAAATGAATTGCACATTTTACTGGAGTCATCTTTAGCAGAGGAGCCGCCAGTTGCAGAGAATGCCAGGGGACATACAAAATTGTCTTGCTGCTTTCTTTTTGCTTAAAAATCTACCGGCATTGATACACGCTAACTAAATCGACCCAGGCTTTGTCTGTTTTTTAAATATTTCATTGTTGAGGACAGAGCACATTCTAGTTTTTCATGAAGCTTGATATTTCTGTGTTGGAACAAGCCACACAAGGCTATTTAAATTTAAATTAATCAAAGTTAAGTAAAATAATACTTCAGTTTCTCAGTCACCCTAGCCGCATTTCCAGTGCTCAGTAGCTGCTCGTGGCTAGTGGTTCCCGTATTGGATAGCGTAGATATAGAACACTTCCGTCATTGACAGCACTGCTGGATGTCTCAAGTAGTGTTAAAAAAAAAAAAAAAAAAAAAAAAACCGCCAAAAGCTTTTACTGGTTACGAAATGTTATCTCTTTGTGAAGAATGCTCATTGCATTTGTTTTGAGAATAATAAAATGCTGTGTGTGTATGATGACTTGGAAAGAATCAAAGTGCTTTAGAAAGGAGAGTCCCATTTAGCTGCTGAATGACATGAGATCCTACAAAGAGTGAAGCTGAACACAGCACTTGACTATGCCAGTCCTCCTGGGCTGCTTCTGGTATGACACATCAAAGGGAGCAGAACTTGGGATTTGAAACTGATTGTATCCAAAAGTTTAATAAATTAAGGCTTACTTTTTAATTTTTTTTGGTCGATGATGATATTTTCTTTTCTTTTCTTTTTTTCACTTTTTTATCCCTCTAGTATTTGTAGAACTTTTCAAACCCCACCCTTTATTCTATGAGTCTTTTTTTTAATATCCAATTTTTAAAGGTTACACTCCATTTACAGTTATTACAAAATATTGGCTCTGTTCCCCGTGTTGTACAATGCATCCTGGAGCCTATCTCACACCCAGTAGTTTGTACCTGCCACTCCCCCACCACGGTTTTGCCCCTTTGACCAGACCTTGAAAAGTTAATGGGAATGTTAGTCATCACAGTAAAAAGCTGAGTAATGGCAACTGATTCTGTGCCCCCAAAGCCCTTTAGCTGTAATCTGAGAGGTGAGGAGTCAGGGTGTGCTACTAAAAGCATCCATACAGAGTCTTAAATCCTGTGGTCAGTTGTCCCAAAAGAAGTTGTGATGTCTGAGATTCTATGGTGATGATGATGATTTCTAAGTAAGCCCTGCTCTTGGGCTTGAAGATTTCATTCTGTCTTGAATGTATTCCTATGCCCTTAGATGAACTCTAGGATACAATTAATGTTAAAATTACTTTTTGATCATTTCCTTTTATTCATTTTTAGGAAATATTGAAAATCTAGGGAAAGCAGTATCTTGTCTGTATTTTCTGACGGCTAACTTTCCATATATTTCTAGGCTGAGAGAGAGAATCTGTTAACACAGTGGCAAATAGAGTACACATTTTAGTTCTAAATTCTACATGAAATCAGTTTCTGCAATGGTGAATATGACCATATGCTCTAAAATCTTACTCTTTAAGGTACCAGACTTAAAGGGATATCACTTTGTTTTTTGAGATCAACTAAAGTTCGGTCCTATATTTTGGTACTAGATTTTCTTCTTGCTCTGAATTCTCAACTGTTTACCAAGTAAGTCTAAATGGTCTGTATTCTAGTTAGCATGACTAGACACACAAAACCGTGGAAAGCTCTCCCTGCAGGGCACTGGCTGGTACACACGATGGAGGAGGGAGGTCGCATCGTCAATGCTGTCTACTGTGAGGCCGTGTCTTGGACAGATCCTTAGGTGGCACGTGCTTGTTGATTATCTGAAAGCAGGAGCAGAACATGATGGGATGCGAGAGGGCATCTAGTTCAGTCCATCCTGCTTACCAGAGAGATGAGGAGATGGAGAGTCAGGGACGCTGGGCGACTTGTCAAGTCCCACAGCTGATTGGGGTCAGAGGCTGAAGCAGAACTCACCTCTCCCATCTCGCCCATTCGAGGCTGTTCCATTCAGTCAGCTGAATTCTGCAAAGTTTTAAAAGCTGTGCCGTAGGTCACGGGATACCTAGCGAATACCGCTCAGGCTGGTACTGGCCAAGGTGATTTTTTATAATCTGATTTGCCTTTCATTGGTGTTACCTTGATATAAGAATTCAGCATAAGCCTCTCTGTGGTCATCTCTTCTGTGTGTAAATCTTTGCCACCTTGACTATTAGCATAAAAAGGATGGAATGACTTCTGACTATAGGAAATAAATCACCCCAACTTTTGACAGCAGAGTTAGAAAAAAAAAAGATTAATTGGTTTTATTTAGTGGCTTATTGTTTATTGTGATAGCTATTAAAAATAGATAACCAGAGGCTAATAAATGTTAATGGTCCTTCACTATTAGAAAAATCAATTGTCAGTGGATATAGCATATATTAATATATTATTTTGTTTATAATCTTCAATACATTTAAAAAATTCACCCCTGAGAGAATGATTTCTTGAGGACCCCTTTAAGGTTAATGGTTACTACAAAGAATAAATTTGGCAAAAGGATATTTTCATCTACATATGATTTTAATGGCTTCAAAGCTTTATTTCATGATTGTAATAGAATGCATGTGCAATTTGTCAAGTTTGATAAAGTCCTTACCAAGGA
This sequence comes from Balaenoptera musculus, assembly GCF_009873245.2. NCBI lineage: Eukaryota > Metazoa > Chordata > Mammalia > Artiodactyla > Balaenopteridae > Balaenoptera > Balaenoptera musculus. Next base: position 100,668,001 of record NC_045787.1, read on the forward strand.
CTCTTATATATTTCTTTGAAACTTGTTTGCGGGCAGTTAGATAGATTTCTAAATGTAAGTAATTAAAATTGTATAGTATTGAGTTATTGACCAATCCCAGACTATTAATCAAGCTAAAAAATTCTACAATCAGTGCTCAGTGCGCTGAAGCCTGGTAAAATAATCGTATTTGTGTTCAGTGAGGCAAGTAGCCACAATTAAGCACTTCACTTGACAAATGAGAGGGTACACTTTATTTTGCACGTAATTGAATTGTTGTACATGCTCGGTCACCATTGTTTCCTAGCCCTTCATTTTGGTTTCTGGTCATTGGAGCTTATGCATTTGCTAAAGGTAGAGCAATTAAGTCTGCTTTTGTCATTGGCTTTCTAAACGCAGCCAGAAATGTCTGAGCCACAAACCAAGGCTTCCTGAGCTCTGTTGATATCGCTCATGACAGATTATTAATTTTCTCAAGAAAAATTTTGATAAACAAATTGGAGCCCTGTCAAGGAATGATATGAAATAGCCTCGAATAGGGAAAACTCCCCAGGTTTTATATCACTCACCAGATTCTGCTTAAGTAAGCAGAAGAACTTCTGTAGAGAGGACAGAATTTTAATTTATTTTATGAAAACCAAAAATTGATTTCCTTCTCATGAGCTGAAAAGAATGCGCTCTGATAATCTTGCTAATTATCAGGTATTTGTCACAACTTCCTTCCATTTGCTTTTGCATCCCAGTACTCCTCCTGCAAACATAGTGACATCCTGTCATTTCTGTGCTGCTATAAATCATTGCTTGCTACCAGATTAAACTGGGGAGCCGAAGTTCACGAAAAAAGACCCAGTGGATAGGTTGGGGCGGGGAGAGAGTAAGTAGAAGTCAGGATTTCTTTTACAAAGAAACAAATCTGGGTGCACGCCTGTGTTGGTCTGTGCACTATCAGACAACCCCAAGTTGGGGATGTGCTACAGACAGACCCCAGGACAGTCTAGTATCTATTGAAACACACATGCAGCGTGCTGACTTGTCTGCATCTTTACCTGGGACTTAGAATAAGGTCCAGTCACCCTAGAGTGACCTTGGCATCAAGAGCTTATTTCCTTGGAGGACAGTTTATCCTCACTTTTCTGAACTGACAGAGATCATAACATCTGCTTTCCCTGAGAGGATTATTGTAAAGATTAAACTAGATAATTGATGTTAAAGCCCTTTGAAAAGTTAAAGGGCCACAGAATTACGAGAGACAATTACGTATCTTCTCTTGTACTATTCTGCTTCATCAAGTCTGTACTCTCAACGCTCCAATATTTGCCCGGGGGTGGCTCAAAACAAGAAATAGGAGTTCTTGAAATGGTATGGCTAATACCGGAAAGGAATATTCTTTGGGGAATATGAACGGGTCTCATCAGCTCTGTTAAGTTTGTTCGTGTGGCAACACGTATAGTAATGAGAACCTAGCAGCCCCAGCGCTATGCTTTGTTCCAGAAACTGAGAGAACGTCACCAAAACGTTTTGGCCCTTGCCTCATGATGCTGACGTCTACTGACTGACATGGAACGTAATGACCAGGCAGTGTCTTCGTTTGTTTCAGACCATACCAATGCGGCCACTGCTCCCAGTCCTTTTCCCAGCCTTCAGAACTGAGGAACCACGTGGTCACTCACTCCAGTGACCGGCCTTTCAAATGTGGCTACTGTGGTCGTGCCTTTGCCGGGGCCACCACGCTCAACAACCACATCCGAACCCACACTGGAGAAAAGCCCTTCAAGTAAGTAGCGGCTCGCACTGTACCCCTTCTTTCTCTGAGCCTTTCCCGAGAGCCGGCAGACAAGGTGGCCCCAGCACTGCCTGGCTCAGCCCGCTGGTGGAGAGAGCTGTTTAGAAAGTCAGCGTCCAGGCTGCAGAAGGGCCCCGCTTGTTTAGTGGTCGATGCTGGGAAAATGAAGTCAGGAAATGTATACACTGATCCTGGGTTGAGCTGTGCAACCTTGGACGTGAGATGTTCTTCGTGGTCTGTTTTCTCACCAGTAAAATCAGGAAGTAGGAGTAAGTAATTTTAAGATTCTTTCTGGTTTCTGAGGGTCTGTGCTTCTAGAATTTGAGCTAGGAGGCATGCAGAATGCCATCTCTGGCCATCAGCAAGCAAGTCCCCTGACCATCAGCAAGGTGGCCACAGTCGAGGACAGCTGAATGAATCGTCTCTTGGGAAATGTGAACCCTTTAGGATTCTGATGAACGATTTCCTCCTCTTTTATATTTGTTAAGGGGGGTGTTGAATCTATTATAGCAGCCAATTGGTAGCTTTTCAGCATGCCCTTTGGATCTCAGACTTATCATGTTAATGAAAAAAAGAAAAACCAAACCAAACATAGGGCATGTCTGAGTCCTTGAGGATTCAGGGAATGTGGAAAGAGAACGGAATTCCAAGGGCTTTGGCAAGGTAAGGGCACCTGAGCGAGAGACTATGTTTTCTAGATATAGCACAGTCATGAGAACGGTGGACATCTGAATCCTGCAAGATGGTCTATTCATTCACTCGCTCACTCATTCATTCATTCATGTATATATGTGTTCATTCATTCAGCAAATATTTATTGAACATCTTCTTTTGTACTAGGCACCCTGCTAGACACAAGAGATATAAAGGTGAATGAAACTCAGCCCCCTAGTCTTTGAAGACCTCATAGTTTATGGGGAAGCCCAATTAATAAGCAAGTATTACCACATAGGGTGAAGGGTACAAAAGTGAGAAACAATAAGGCATGTACGTACAGTGTTTCGGGGTAGCACGGAAGTGGAGTAATCAATGCTATCTGGAGAAGATGATGTTTAAGATGTGTTTTGAAAGATGAGTAGGAGTTTTCCAGACATACAAAGGAAAGGAGGCTTTCTGGTAGCCCATGTGGGACATGGAAAGGCTTGGGAGGGTGAGCCAGCTTGTGTGAGTGGTTGGTCATCTCAGAGCAGATTTTACTATCTGTGTGATAGACTCTTTTTTGTTCAACCCTCTTACATCTCTCTTTCTTCATTTGCCATAATGACTTTCCTTGATTAAGGAGGAACAAGAAAAGGGCATGGACAACAGCCTATTTACCTTCTGTAGGACAAGATCAAGCAAGAAAGGAAATGATTCAGGCAGTAGGAGATGAATCCCCTTTCTTGGTCTCAGCCAAGGAGTCTTCCCAGGGTCTCATTACCCATGCTTTTCCCTCTGGACCTGCTGGCGTAGCATGCAGTTGCCATGGTGCTCGGCCTGAGGCTGGGCTCAGCTTGGGGTGGCAGAGTCCTGCTGGTCTGGGTCCTGCCTGCCTCGGTGTCTGCCAGGCGAGGGAGAGGCTCACAAAAGGCTGTCGTCTTTACCCACCTCCCCATGAATTAGTTACCTTTATTCATTATTCTTAACTGTTTTCCATTGTGGTTTAATTTATGATATTAACTAATAATGAAAAGTTTTAATTTTTGTCTGTGTACACAGGTGGGGCTTATTTACTGCATAAAGGCATCTGGCTGAGGGCACTGGATGGGGTCTAAAAATCCAGCCTGCACTACGCCAGCCAAACTGTGCCCTCTGGGGCTGCCATAGCCCCAAGGGGCCCTTTTTCTAAATCCACCCTTAAGGGCCGGGTAGGTTAGCACAGCCCTCGAGTTCCCTATGGCAGGTGTCTGTGTCTGCACAGTGGGCTTTGTCATTTCCCCCAGGCCCTCGGGGGTTCACAGATTCTGGTTTCACCACTGTTCTAGATGTAGAAGATGGCAATGGCACATTCCCCGTGCCTTTGAGCAAGAGAGCCCTTCAAAATCAGAGATGCAGGAGGACTGACAATCCTCCTGGCCCCTTATATTAGAGAGGGTAGCCAGATGGATACAGTGCCAGGAATCAGATTGATTTTTATCTTGTTGCTGTGTAAATAGATTTTAGTAATTAATTGAAGAGGTTTCAGGGTCAGAATGGGAAATAGATTTCTATTAATGTTAAGGTGTTACTTAAGTATAACCTCGTTGACTCCAGTCAGTTTTTTTTCTTTAACATCCTGTTTTTGTCCTGTTTCCAATAGAGGTGCCATTTTAACTTAATTTTAATTCATCAGATTAATATTTGAAGGGCTTTGGTACTTGCATGTTTTTCCTTTCTCAAAGTATTTTTGGGGACCATAACCTAATTTCATCTGGAAAAACAAAAAAGGAAACACCAGAGTTGGTTGGATTAGATTCACTGCGCCTGTTTTAGTTCCTCCTGCTTCTTCTCATATTAAGATAGCCATATGCTGTAGGGTTTGTTTTTTTAATTTATCAAATGTTAAACATATTGCCAGGGGAGAACTGAGTGTACGCTTATTTTATAAGTGCAAGATTTAAACGTCTTCTAGGAAATGGAAAGCTAAATCCTTCAGGGTATACAACCAGATCATTCAGGATTGAACTACCCCAAGGGAATTTTGGGAATCTTCCAACCATAGCTCATGGATATCCATCCCATGGACATTTGTAAATATTATGAGGATATCCTTTTACAAGCCTATAAAACAAACATTCAAAAAAAGTTTGTTGCAGATTAGTCAATAAAATGGATTTTGCCACAATGGTTAATTTTACTACTTCAACTAATGGGTATTGGCTGAAACAATGTTGCAAAGAAAGAAAAGAATCTTGTAAAGATACACAACCCATAACCCCAAATGGCTCAGTCCCCACATTGTCCTACCCACCCAGGGCCTGGGATGCCTTCGCAAGATTCTTAGGGCCCAGGCCACAACAGGGGAAAGCCTTTTCTAGCTTCTAAAATCTTCTGCTGAAAAGTGATTTTTCAAGACGGATCAAGATTATTGCCATACAAGAAGCCTGGAGAAGATTTGGCAGTAAGAGATGAGAGTTTCACTCCAGGCTTTGTCTCACAATCTGATTGGCTGAAATGCCACTGAAAGACTCCATCCCCCATGCTCTAGGTAGATCATGGGTTTGTCAGCAGCTAACCTAGGCTGTGGATGCAGAATTTATAAGGTGAAGGAGATCATAGGAAAAGCACATATCAAAGGATCATATTGAAGTTTGTACTTTCCGTTTGTACTGTGAGACTGGAAGTTGTGGAGAACAAGGGACAAAATCAAGACATCATTTCATCTCACAGCAATTGCCAAGCACTTTATCGAAAAGAGGAAAGAAGGAAGGAGGGAAGGAAGGAAGTTGTCAGTCTCAAACTTACTCTTTACAGTGAGAACCCCTCCTCCTTCTCTGTTACTAAACATAATCTCTCAAGATCTCGGAGAGGCCGCTCTGCCCGGGGTCCATGTGAGCTGCTTGATGCCTGGGCCCTGCGCCTGGGAAGACCAGGACTTTCCACAGGAGAGTTTCTTTTCTTCCTCTTCATTAGAAGCAGGGGAAATACCACTAAGTTTTTGCCTTAAGTGAAGACAGTTTGGCTTAGTATAAAAAATAATCAAAGGATATTCCAAAGAGCATCTGATATTTTAACAAGATCTAGGCAAAATCAAAGCAAACCAAAAAAACACATCAGTAAAATGCATTAAGCACATCATACGTACGAAGCAATTTGGTTTAATTCAGGAAATATTTGGTGACAGGCTATAGAGGACCAGAAAGAAAGCTTCCTGTAGGTTTTCTGTGAACAGAACTTGACATCGTTTTGCACATCTGTCAGTTTCAGATGACAACTGTTAAGCTCCCTCTGTACCTATAAGCCAGTCAACTATCACATTAAGTAAAGAATGATCTCAAATCTAAAAGGAACTCAAGTCTAATTAAGGTGCCCACACTGGCAGAAAGTTGGGGAATTTCTCTTTGCTGCGATATTTGGATGGCTTTCCACTTCACTGTTCCTGCAATGTTTCCTTAAAGGCTGTGACGTCAGCACTGAGAGGAAGACCCTGGGTGCCAGAGCAGTTTTAGTCTCCTGGATCATTACCCGCATCTTTCTTTCTTTCTCATTCTGCTAAACCACATGAAATCCAGGCTTGGAGGTGCCCATGGCCAGTCACTTGGCTGGGATTGTAGTTCAGGGTTAATTCAGTGCCAACACAGCTGAAGTCCAACTCTGACCCGCCCGAACCTAAGTATTTGCATTGAGTCTGTCCTTCTGATGTGTTCCATTAAGCCATGTAAATGATTTGTGAAGGGATTTTTGTTCTAAAATTAAAGATGATGAACATAAAACTGAGGCTCTCCCCTTATTTAAAAATATTTTTATGTCAAGTTCTCTTTACATCCTTAATTATACAAATTACATTCTTATAATTACCAACACACATAGGTGTTATTTCTAGTAGCCCACTTTCCTCAAGAAGGGGAAATTCCTAGGAACAGGACCCAAGTTAAGGTAATTTTCTACACATCTGCATGTGTTTTTACTCACAGTTGGTGAGCAGATGGCCCTAGAGATGATTTTTCAGTGATGATCTCAGGAGAGCCCTATAGACTTAGTACATTTCCTGACTATGACAGCACATGGTTCCATGAGTGTAAATATCTGTGAGGCAGTTAGGCAAACACAGGAGAAAAATGTTAACTCCCCTCTTACTGTCTCTGCCCAATCTGGGTGTTTAATATTACATGTAGACATACACATTTGCCTTATACGAAGCACTACACTTCCCACTTCTGAATTCTTTATATTCTGATACACAAGATCAAAGGTGCAAAAACATGACCTAGGTAACTAGTCTTAACTTATAATTTTTGAAACTATTCTGCTGTCGTTGAAATTGATTCTAGAGCTTCAAAATTTTAAAAAAGGAATATAATAATTTGAAAGTTTGTCAAGCAGTGAAAGGTAGTATATTTTGACACACTAATCTAGGAACTAATCAGTTTTCTAATAAACAATCAGCAATTCACTAGCATGTCATCAGCACTTCAGGAGCTCTGGAGAGGGGATGAGCTGCCCATGGATGTTAATGAATACACCAAAAATCATTAGCTGATCAATACTTCTGAGTTATTTTCATTGAGCTGATAGGTCTGATACATTAAAGCTGACATTATACATTTGTCAAGATCACAGTGCAGTTTTTAACAGTGGAACAGGCTGCTAAAAATATCCCCTGAAAGACAATGAGAGAAACACAACTGCCTCATGCTGACACGTTCAGCTGGTGCAGGAGCCCTGAAAAATCCAAGCGTGATAGTCAAGCTCCAGCCTCCCAACGGTAAAACATACGCAAGACTCCCTAGTTGGGATAGATGTGTTTTATTTTTATAGGTAGTTATTTCCCTGGCAAGGCACTTTGTATACTTTACTCAAAAGGAAAAAGACAAGGCTGCCTACCGGGTAGTGGGGCACGTGGCATCTGATTGGGCGTGTGCGGAGTTTCTTCTGATGGCTTTACCACAGCCCTACTAGTGCAGGGACCTGAGGCCGAAGGTTGCACTATTTAAAAGAAGAACAACTGTCTGCAGCTCTCCTGAATATCTTTTCCTTTTAAGGTTTCAGGAGAGGACATTAGGGGGAGCGCTGAGGTGGTTGCCGTGCCCTGATGGGTGCTTGGCCAGTGCTCCAGGCGGCCCAGACAAGTGGAATAGTGACAGGGAAGCCACTGTCCGTGCCCAGCCTGCTGCAGCAATGTGTGTGTGTGCGTGTGTGTGTGTGTGTGTGTGTGTGTGTGTGTTTTGAAGGTTGTGTAGCCATCAGGCTAGTCGGTGTGTGTTACAGGGAAGATGGCTTAGGCCCAGGGTCTCTAGGTTAGCTTTTTTTTTTTAAGTTAAGGAGAGGAGGAGATATTCCTGAGGTGCGATGCCCGTTTTCTCCTTATCAGACACACCAACCCTTAATTACGGCCCACGTGTACATTCTTATTGCTGTACCTTGTAGAGGTGAATTTGAAGCACACAAAACATTGGTTGATTTCGGGTTTTTCTGAGTCCCCTATCCCAATGCAAACATTTTTTAACCCTAACTTTGTTGGAGCTGTGATACTCTAGCTTTTGCCCCAAAGCGGTCACCCACACCCACCCGCCACAGTCACTGAAAACGAATGCACTGCTTCTTCCAGTTTCCGAATTCAAAGACGATGGCTCTCTGGCTGCTGTGCTGAGGGGAGTAGAATTCCCGATTTTAAATTAGCAGCAGGTGAAATTGTATTTGCCATCAATTTCTCTTTGGGGTTACGGAGCAGAAAACTGCAGACAAGCTGCTGCTTTGATGGCTCACTCCTAAAAATCTCTTTTTGTTCTTCATCTATTTGAACTGACAGTGATCAGAGCTGCAGCAGGACAGGGCTCTCTGGAGAAATCACCTTCCCTCTGCCTATTGACAGATCCCTCTGTTCTGCGTCAGCCGGGCTTTGTCCCATCACAGGCATCCAGGCCTTGGAAGGAGCCACCAATTAAACCTCTTGAGCCGGTAAAATCTGAAGCCACTTTGGAGTGTCTGTTCTGATTAGGCAGGATGAGAGGAAGTCCATCAACCTGCAGGCCCCGCTCCCTGGTCTCAATTTTCTCTCTTGCCTCCACCAGGTGCGAGAGGTGTGAGAGGAGCTTCACGCAGGCCACCCAGCTGAGCCGACACCAGCGGATGCCCAATGAGTGCAAGCCAATAACCGAGAGCCCAGAATCAATCGAAGTGGATTAACTGATTGACTGGTTGGAATTAAACTTCAAGGAAAGTCATGATTAAATGTCACGGACACTTAAGCGAAACCAAAGATTTCCTCTGAGCAACTTTCAATCAGTCCCGGAAAACCAAAAGCAGTAATAAAATAAGTAAGACGTTAAGAGATATTGATCCTGGCGTGGAAGTCAGACCAGGAGAGAGATTATTTATTTATGACTAGGGATGAGACTCATTTCAGTGGACAACTCACCTGGGATGGCTCACATTTCCAGTCCCACCGTGTATTTGCTTTGTTTCTAAAAAAGCTTTTTTAAACTGTTATTTAATACCAAAGGGAGGAATCAGATGGGTTCTTCTGCCCACAGTTGTGACTCAGAATGCACAGGGACTTGTTTCTCGTTGCACCTTTTTTAGTAGCATGATTCAAGGGGACCCACTGTACAGCCCTCTTCCTGCTGTCTCAGTTTGGCCTGGCCTGCCTCAGGCTGCCCAGCAGGGACCACAGATTCGGGAGCCAGAGCCTTCGCTGAGTCCAGGCCATCTTCAGCCCCACGGGTGCTCCATTTCTGTGTTTTCCACACTTAACTATTTCTCATGCACTTTTCTCACGGCTCCTTCCGTCCAGCAGCCTGGTCTTGATGCAGAAGAGCCTGGAAGTGGAAGAAGATGGTTTAAAATTCAAGATTCAAGGGGAAAAAAAAAAAAAATGGGGACTTCCTGTGTCCTGTCAAGATTTCAAAAACATTTAAAATGTACGGAGCTTCATAATACAGTATATTGTTCTGAAGCAGCTAGTGAGAAAATTTTGTTTTCAATAACGTTTTAGCTTAAAAAAAAAAAAACAAACACGAAAATAAAGTTCTTCAGTATGAGGCTGAATATAAGGTATTAGACTTCCAGTAATTTTTTGTTGTGTCTATGAAAGTGTTGAATATGTGAGCAAAAACAGTACCAAGCCCCACTGTCAAGACCATTCTAGGCACTTTCATCTTCCTTCCTCGTACCTCCAGGGGAAGCCTGGGAGGCCCTCCTGAGTGTGGGGCATTTCTGCAAAAATAGGTGAAAATAGCCCAGACAAGGAAACCTTGAGAGGAGGGGCCACGGAGAGGTTGTGGTTAGAAAAGACCGCCCTGAACAGCTAATTTTATCAAGAGGAGTTACCTTCTCATCCCCTCTGGCCCTTGATAATATTCTTCTTTCAACACTGATCCACTGAAAGAGAAAGGAGTATGTACACAGTTTCACTGATCTTTGATTGAGTGCCAGGAAAATGGGTGTCACTTCAGCTACCCTTTGGGCAATTCAGCAATGGTGCTCAATCAAATTGTGTCGCATTCCACACAATAATCCCACATCAGGAAGAACTGACGGCTCTTGCATATTAGCCGGTCACTCCCAGCAGCATCACGAAGACCGAGTCTACCTTGATGGCCGGTGTAAATCTGAACAGTTTAGAGCACTTACCAGCAGCCATCTCTTGTTTGTAGATTTCTTGGTCACCTGATAGCAGGACACAGCCCTTTAAGGAACTCCTTGTCTTTTTAGCCTTGCCATTGTCTTCTCTTAGCAAAAATGTGAGACACGTAACTGAACTGGCCGCTGAAAGGCAAGGATAGCTGTGGTTTGGTTTAATCTACCGTCATGTATTTTGTTCTCAGAAATCTTCCTCTTCTTTTCATTTCACTTCCTCATCCCTTAGCACCCATCTGCCACATTTAAAATGGAGTGAAATGGGGCCTCACTAACTGTGTTTGTAACTTATTTATATATGTCTCAAAATAATGTCTCACAGAGGAATCTGGCTAATTCTGACCTCCGTTGCCCAATCTGAAGTCGTTCGGATTTTCCCCCATTTCTTGCTGTCTCCTTGTCATGGAAGTAGTAAGCAATCTGTGCTGCTGTGTAACTGTTTCTGATGGAAAATATTTTCCTTGGTAGATTGGAATGTGTTGTGCTTTTATAGTTTCTTGCCCTAAGTGATAGAGACGTTTGACAAAAGTGTGAGCCATTGGGAAGGGTGGAAAGAATACGTAGCTGCAAAAATCTGCCCAAGAAGGGTGGAAAGAATATGTAGCTGCCCAAATCTGCAAGAAAGTGACAGACTGGCTATACAGATGAGCAAGCTGCTGCATTTATTCAAGTTGAAACATTTGGTTGTACTTTTTCAAAATGATAAGGGACTCATCTGTATGTTTCTAATACTGTTTTCAGTGAGAAAAACCAGTTCTGCCTTTTGCCTCATTTCACAGTTTTACGCAGCGCATCCCACCCTGTGCTCGTGAGCTCCCACGCGAGTATGAGAAGCCTTCACTCCTCCCTTGATACCCCGCGTGGGCAGAGTCTCCATTAACGATGGTCTCTACCACTCTAGTGGCTTTGCCAGCTGATCACAAAGTCCCACTTAATATGGCGGTAACCTCTATACTGAAAGATTCTTCTAGCCTTCGCTCATTTAAGTCCCTTTTTCTCCTTTATTAGTAAGGGAAACTTTTAGCATGTCTTTTCTACCAAATTTGGTCCGAAAATATTTGCTACTGAACAAATAGAAAATTGGGGACATTCAAAATTTTCACATTGCTGAGCCATTGCTGACTTATAGCAGACCGGCCTTGGCCATCAGTCTACTGGGAAGATAGGCCTATACCTGCCAACTGACTTGGAGCCCTGAAGTGGGTACCGCCATCGCTTGGGTCCCAAATGCTCTTAATTGAAGCTGGAGGCGGGGGGCGGTTCTCCTTAAAACCTCCCAACAATTGCTTTAGCCTTTTCTATTTAAAATTGACAGATATTTCCTAGGGACACTGCAAGTGGCTGGTAAACACTGCAGTCATCAAGATCTGTCAGTTTTCTTTATTAGCAACTTCCTAATTAATCATGGTATAAAAAGAAAGAAAGAAAAACTCTGAGTCATTGAGGAGAGGGGAGGATATCTAAGATGAGAAAGGGAGACTCTAAGAGCTGAATCAGTGTTTGGCTTTTGGAGCAATCCTTTTTTGCCCCTTTCTATCAGTGGGGACTGATTTTTTTTTTTTTTTTTTTCCCAGAATAAGACATGCCATCCTAGCACATGCCAGTTTGTCTAGCTAAGAGCCTAAGCTAATGGGGGTGATTCCAGGTGGGTGTGCAGACATCATATTTCTAGAAAAATCTCAGTAACTTTAGGTAAAGCTGAATATTTTCCCCAGGAAATGTGCATAAATATTTTTAAGATAAGCTTTGTGTTTTGGTTGTCTTTATCTTTTAAAATGACTTTTTTTTGGAAGAGATATGCTTTTATAGAGTTGTGTGGATAGTTAAAACTATAAAACTAAATCTTGTGTAATTTATATAATTTGATTCAATTAGTAAATATTTATTGAACGTCCATTCAAGTGTAGCCTTATGGGGGAAAACTGTGTATAATAGAGAAGGCTTATGGTACACTAGTGTCCTCACAGGGCTTACAATTTATCGGATCGTACTTTGGGAAAAGTTCATTCTAGTCGAGATAAACAAAGATTTACTAACATTTACCAACTCATCAAATTTTTTTTGTCAATTGATTGGTTCATTGTTTCATTCATTTATTCATCAAGTATTTATTGAACTCTTATTTTGTATAAAGACCCCATTTTAGGTGTTCACGGTAAGGAGTTTTACTTAACTGAATATTGGTGATAAAATAATATTCTCCTCCTAAGCGTCTGGCTAATAGCATGGGCCTTTTAGGCCTTTAGACCATTGTCTCAGTGAAGTTACAGAGATTGCTACAACTAGGAGAATCAGAGAGATGTAAACTCAGCTGGGGACCAGAAGGTAGCAAATTTCAAAACAAATTAAGATACACAACTTGGATGTCTTTGGCTGATCAACCCGGCTGTTGGTTCTTAGCAACAATCTCAAGATACCAGGATTAGGGTCTGGGTCTTAAGATTTTTATGACCCTATTCCAGTGATAAGGTAACAAATGGGGACAGGGCTGGAGTTACTCAGGGCAGGAGCTCTGCAGACCCTGTGTGGGTCTGAGTGGCCTTGTGAGTGTCAAGCCTTGGCAATGCAGCCCTTGTCCCCAGTGTGTGGGCTGTGGCACTCTGAGAGGTTTCAGAGAGCACCATCAGGGTGGATATTCACTGCTGGTTGAAAGGTAGCAGTTGCTTGGTTAAGTTTGTTTTCGAACCTCACTGTCGAGCTCTTTATGCGCTAAAGCTGGAGGATCTTCCTCTTCAGTGGCACCGCCTCCAAAGCCCCAGGTATCTGGCACATCATCGCAGAACTAATTGCTAATAATTGGCTCTGAGTTGTGCATTTAAGAAACTGATGTTTCATTGCTTTTCATAGTAGAAGTAGCATCATTACTGTTATTTGTTTTGCACTGATTTTAAAAATCAAATGCAAGTGTCTGTTGAGTCGTTTAAAATGGGAAACCTGGCACATCTCACAAAGCAGGGCATTTCCAGAACAGCATGGGGTCATGGGTCCTCCGAGCAGGCCCAGGAGCCTGTGTTGAGAAGCAAATCCATCATTCTCATATTAAGGCTACATATGTCTATAGAAACCAGGCCAGGAACAACAAATAAACTAAATAAACACATTTTCAAAAAAGTTGGTTTCAATTTTCCTTCCTTGACGTGAATTTAATTTCATTTCCCATAGCCTTTACCAATTCCTGACACCAAATCCTGAAAGATACTAAGAGATATGCTTCTTTAAATGATAACAATAGGTTTCAGAAATGTCACTCATTTGTCAAGTTCCTTTCAAGGTGAAGAGGTTCGGGGACCTTTTATGAAGTGACAAGATGTTTAGGTCCTTATCCACCCAAGAGTTTGAGGCTTTCCCCGTCACTAGCACTTATCTGAACTACCACAAAATAACAACAGAGTCCCAGGAAAAGCCACATATTTCAAGCCTTCTCAAGATTAAATTCTACAAACCCAGCAATCACCTGTCACATACAACTGGCCAAAGAGAGCCAAACTGAAAAGAATATTGCTTTATCTATGGAAGCCTTGCCACAGATGTTTAGCCTGTAATCCACGGTTGTGTTTAACATTTAAAATATTTATTTGATTTATTCTTTTAAGTAATGTATGTCAGATGTTTCCTCAAATCAATATGAAAAATGATAAAAAAACAAAAATATGCCATAAAACAGGGCAAAGACATAAAACCATTGAATTGTCTGCCCTGTATACTGAGATGCTACCATTGTACTTAGGATTACGAAAGAATCTGCTGTGTATATTTTAATGGAAAAATAAAATCTGAGCTTATTCCCTCAGATGTCGACGGGAATAATAATAATGATAGCAATTTATATTGTGCAATCACTGTCAGGCACTGTTCTAACTGCTCAACATGGATTATCTGATTTAATCCTTGTAACATAGATACTATCATTATCCTTTTCTCCTATATACTTAATCTTATCTTAGCAGCTTTACATTTTCAGCCTCCAAAACCACACGACAGTAATTTTTTAAAAGGGAAAATATCTCTTAATTCAAACCCTTTTTAAGCATATGAGCTTTTTAAAATAAACAAACACAAGTATAGTTTATTTATCAAATGCATTTGTGGAAACAATGCTAAAATATTCTCAAAATATGCATTATTATAGTTGCTGATTTTGTATCTCTAAATCTGTGCCTCTGGACAGCAGAATTTCAAATATCCCACTGCTGGCAGGTATTGTTTTATTTTCCTAAACATGCAACTAAAATTCCACGGTAAAAGAAAAAAAATCCTCTCAAGTGTGTGATACACATTAGGACAAATGGCAACGGGCAGGAAGGCAGGTTATGTTGGACACTGGCCAAAAAAGAACTAGGCTTGAACGCTATTGACAAGTGAAAGCACATCCTGAACGGGGCTAAGTGAAATCTAGTTTTCTTTCTTTGTTCCGACTAAATGCTAAGTGAGTTACTTTTCAGGCGTCAATGGAGTAATTATGCACTTGTGTCCATTAAGAATATGAGCTTTGGCGACTGGGCCCGTGGGCCACAGTTGCTGAGCCTGCGCGTCTGGAGCCTGTGCTCCGCAACAGGAGAGGCCACGATGGTGAGAGGCCTGCGCACCGCGATGAGGAGTGGTACCCACTTGCCGCAACTGGAGAAAGCCCTCGCACAGAAACGAAGACCCAACACAGCCATAAATAAATAAATAAATAAATTTAAAAAAAAAAAAAAAAAAAAAAAAAAAAAAAAAAAAGAATATGAGCTTCTGTGGTTAGGCTGTTGATTTAAAGCACTGAAGTAGAAAGACTGGAGTCATTACAGGTTTGGTTTGTCAAAGGCACAGATAATGTAGTTCTATGCATGAGGTACTCAAGAAACCAGTTCAAGTTCTTAGAAACAATCTAGATGAGACTATTTGTGAGAGGTATTCAAGAAGGAAGTTTACAAAACTTCTTCATAAACTGACTTAATTACAGGGCAGTTCTTTACGATGGTCCTGAAATTACAATCTATGTTACTTTTTTCCAAATATGGATTCTAACAGGCGCAATGGTTGTCAAAACGATGAACGTGTTTTCCCCGTCAGTCAAACACGGTGGGCTCCAGTTGGTATTTCCTGTTTCCTGCCTTGCAAAACATCCCTGTTGCTGCTTTTCTCTCCAAAGCTTGGCACCTCACTCCTGACTGAGAACAATCTTGATATAGACTTCAACAACTTGGAGATATTTTTCTATAGCGCGACTCATTCATGTTTTTAAAAGCTCCTATCACCACAGATGATAGGTGATCCCCGCATGTTGGGGAGAGCGGCCGTTTCAGACCAAGTGTCCACCAGCGTACCGTCCCTGTTGATCCCCATTCAAGCGTTGTCTAGCGCTAAAAATCAACCCTGGTAGACTCACTTTCTCTGAATAATTTAGTACACATACTCAAGCTTCTCCCAACTTGGAGAGAATAAAATAGCAAAGAACAGGCAAACTTTCTCTCCTGGGAAGTTCTAAGTACTCTATGAAAGAGGTTTCCCCTGCTACGAATGCAAATGCCAAGTTGGTGACTCAGATATCGAGGAAAAGTTTGGCTTAGATCAGCAAAATTAGTTTGGAAACCTGATGTCCCCTTAATTTATTTTGTTATATCAAGGGGAGGGCATCCAGCTTTGTAATATGCTAATAGAAATGTGATATTTAGATGCTATCAAGGCACTGTATAAATTTCCCTCATATGCTAATTTAAAATTTACTGTAAATGTTCCCCATTGAAATAGAAATATGTCTCTCTTCAACTTCCCCGCAAAGAAAATGGCTAGAGTTAGGGCTCAGTTTCTGTTCTTGATTTTTGAGGTTTGGAAAGTTTAAATAAGTCAGTCAAGAGAATGAGGAGAATCTCACCGTGGGTAGTGAGGATCCCTTGCTGTAAAGACCACTGATGTGACAAGAACAAGTATTATGCAATTAGAATGGTAAACAACTTGCTTATGTTTTTTTAACTTATTAAACTCACATCTTAAAAAAACCACAAAGAACCAATGCGATGATGCATGCAGCTGTACTCTTATGATAGAATCTACCAGGATTCGATTGTGTTTAAATGAAAAACAGGCACACATTTAGAGATAATTGGCCAAGAAGTGTAAATATATTTGATTAATAAAACATCCCTATGATGACTTGATCTGCCCTTGGTTTCTTTCTAGTCCCACATTGGTCCTTTTCCCAAGTGCAAACTGTTCAATTCTAGCATGCAGCTTAGGGACCTAGCAGGCAGTCAACAAACTCGTTGGGGGAAAGTATTAGCTAGAAAATGGAATGAGAAAGCTTGTAGAACTTGCTAGCAGAAAGGTTGTTAAAATTCATGCCTGTGGTTTATTAGATATATTCAAGATTGCTCTTTTCTTCACTCCTGTGCTCTCATGCCCATTTGCTAAACCAAGTTGGGTCCCCTCTCAACGAAACTCATACACAGAGGCCCAGCCACAATTCTGTGGCAGGATGGATTTGATATTTGATCTCTGGCCTTCATAAAACTTCAAGAAGTTTACTTGCTCTGTGAGTAACCTGGATCTGTGACTCTTCTCAATGTCCAAGGCCGTGGGGCTCTCAGTCGGAAAGCTAAAGTCAGCTGTTTGATTTATCTCTTATTCTGTTAGGAAATAAAATTCCACTTGTATCTGAGAAATAAATATATGAGCATCAAGGATTAGCAAGAACACTGAGGCTGGAGTGGGTGGAAAGAGGCAGAGATTGTAGGAGGTGAGGTTGGAGAGGTATGGAAAGGTCCAAGGAAATGGTCCAAGGTCCATTATGTGGGGTGGACCATTTAGAGCCTGGGTGGCCATTGTGAGAACTTGGCTGTTTCCTCTGAGTGAGGTGGGGAAAAACTGGCTCTGAGCAGAGATGGGGCATGGGCTGACTGAAAAGGCTCATTCTGGCTGATTTGTTGAGAATAGACTGTAAGGGAATGTGGGCTGAAGATGGGAGATGGTTAGGAGGGTATCTCAATACAGATGGAGATGATAATGTCTTCTGCTAGGGTGGAAGTGGTCAAGGTGGCCAGAAGTGGTTAACTTCTGGGCATAGTTTGAAGATTGTCAGGATTTGCTAATGGGTCGGATGCGGGCTGTTAGATAAAGAGAGGAGTCGAGGATGACTCCAGGGTATTTTGGTCTAAGCAACTGGAAGATGCACTGTTTCCGTTTGGGAGTTGACACTCCATTTTTCGGTTGCTTGTCCTTTCCATAAGCACCAGGATGATTCCAGTGTAATAAATGTGAAAACGATCCTGCCAACAGGCAGCTGCCTGACAAGGTTGTTGACTCTCCTGAGTGGCCACGCTCAGCAGCGAACCCCAACCTGGAAACAAGGAGTTTTCAGGTTGCTTCTTCTGTCATACCAAATGGATATCCCATTGTCCAGGAACAACATGCAAAAATTTCTCAAGTAAAAGATTACATCAGAAGTGAGGATCTACTTTCAAAATAGTAGTACTCAGCAGCCACCAGGCACCTGCGTTTCATTCTGGAGATTCTTTAAGGAAAGGGTGCTCTGGGAATACACATGAGACTGTTTTCCTGTGTAGCTTGTTTCTCTGGTCAGGCTCCATGCTTGGGTGGAGGGAAGGCAGGGCCAGCCAGAAGGGTATGTGTGGTTTTCAGCCTCCTGGTTGGTACAGTTCTAAGCAGGTTTAATGAGACTTCTAGTCCTTAGACAACTCGTGTTTGTCATTCATCCATTCATTCATACATCCACTTAACAAATATTTTTTAAAATCTATGTGCTAAGATTCCATTTTGCTTAATACAAAAATCACTAGGACATGGTGGGTGATGAAATTTGGAAGCGAGAGAAAGACATGTAATCAAGTAAAATATAGAGGTTGTAGGAGACTGTACAAGAAGCAGTGGGGACAGATTTGAGAGAATAGTCAGTTCTCCCTGCAGGCAGAGTTCAGGCAAGTCCACAGAGTTGCCTTCTGAGATGTGAGTCGAAATGAACAGAGACAAGTGTTTGTATCCCCTACTAAATAGATACCACAGTGAACTGTCCATGTGGGCTCTTTTGGAAGAATTTGCCACCTATGTTGAAGGCTACCCAGTATGCCCTTCCCTAGGAAATTTGTATTATATTTGAATCAAAGTTTTTTTGTTTTATTGAAATTTTATCATTGCTGTCATCCCCATGTGGATAATAAGTTTGCACATGGAAACTAAAGAACTTGCCAAAGGTCAATAACCAACTGAGGGTTCATAGCATTGAGTCAACCTGTGGATATTCTTACCTTTTGGGGGTGATGGACTTCTTTGAGAATGTGACTGCTCCACAGAAAAATTTACAAACACACCCAACTTTACATTGAACTTCAGGGAGGGATCCTGGATTTCAACTTAAGAACCCCTGATTCAAGAGTCATGTACCACAATGTTCATTGCAGCTCTATTTACAATAGCCAGGACATGGAAGCAACCTAAGTGTCCATCGACAGATGAATGGATAAAGAAGGTGTGGCACATATATACAATGGAATATTACTCAGCCATAAAAAGAAATGAAATTGAGTTATTTGTAGTGAGGTGGATGGACCTAGAGCCTGTCATACAGAGTGAAGTAAGTCAGAAAGAGAAAAACAAATACCGTATGCTAACACATATATATGGAATCTAAAAAAAAAAAACCAAAAAAACATGGTTCTGAAGAACCTAGGAGCAGGACAGGAATAAAGACGCAGACATAGAGAATGGACTTGAGGACACAGGGAGGGGGAAGGATAAGCTGGGACGAAGTGAGAGAGTGGCATTGACATATATACACTACCAAATGTAAAATAGATAGCTAGTGGGAAGCAGCTGCATAGCACAGGGAGATCAGAGCGGTACTTTGTGACCACCTAGAGGGGTGGGATAGGGAGGGTGGGAGGGAGGCGCAAGAGGGAGGGGATATGGGGATATATGTATACGTATAGCTGATTCACTTTGTTATACAGCAGAAACTCACACACCATTGTAAAGCAATTATACTCCAATAAAGATGTTAAAAAAAAAAAAAAAGAACCCTGACTCTCTAAGGTCTTGCATTTCGAATGGTGCCCTTCAGTTGTCAGTTAGAGCTTCAAAAGTTTGAATGGAAATGAAAATAATAGGTAATAGTAGATATAGTAGTTAATCAAAAGATGTGCATTTCTTCATTCTCTACGTGAAGATTCTAAGTAATGAGGAAGAACAAGCAGGGTGGATTGGTTCCCTCTTCTAGCAAGAGTGACAAGAGGCCTGGGTGCCTGCTTCTGAGACCAAGAACTTCTCTCCCTGTTTATGATGTAGTATGAGGCCCACACAGACCCAGAAAGGAAGCCAGGCCAAATCAACAAGTCAGAGAGGTCATTTTCTTATTCATGAAAAGGGGAACTCACAGCCAGGCAGAGATTTTTCCCACCTGTTATCCCGGATTATTCCCCTTTCTGATCCTCAAATTGAAAGCAAATCTGGGTGTACAGAAATTATGCATGACATGCATACAATTGTGAGGGAATACTAATTATTTAGAATCCCAGTCACAACCAAAATCAATTCTTTAGTACCTATCAGAGCAGGTAAAATTGAACTTTTAGTCCCAAACTCACCATATAATAAAATGGGGAGTGATCTTACAGGGCCTTTCTGTCAATTTTCCCTGCTTTCAGGTAACTAGTACCCACACATACATACACACACATTTTATAAGAGATAACAATCCATTTTATCTTTAACATCCTTAACAAGACTTTCAAGCTTCCATTTGTATTCTCTTCTGAGTTTTACCATCCTCTTTCCTATTTGTAGCAGGTTGAATGGTACACCCCCCCCCAACACACACACAAAGATATGTCTACCCAGAACATATCTTTCTGGGTAAACATATCCACCCAGATATGCAAGAATATTTTGCATATCTAGGTAGATATGCCTTAGTTTGCGAAACGGTCATTGCAGATATAATTAAGCTAAGGATCTTGAGATGATCCTGGATTATCCAGGTGGGTCCTAAATCCAGTGATGCGTCTTTATAAGAGACAAAAGAAGAGAAGACACACACAGGAGAAGGCCATGTGAAGATGGAGACAGAGATTGGAGTGCTGCAGCCACAAGCCAAGGAATGCCTGGAGCCATCAGAAATGGAAAGAGGAAAAGACTTTCCCCTAGAGCCGTTGGAGGGAACATGGCCCTGCTGACGCCATGATTTCAGACCCCTAGAGACTCCAGATTTGAGAGAGAATAAACTTCTGTTGTTTTAAGCCTCCAAGTTTGTGGTAATTTGTTATAGCAGCTATAGGAAACTAATGCACCGTTGTAGTTCATAACCCAACATCTTGCAACTAGTGAGTGGCAGTCAAATTCACTTTTGGGAAATTTTCTCCATTAAGGTGATTTCATTTGCTCTTTTCCTCGTTGGTCAATGAGGCTTACCATGTCACTTTTGCAATGCAGAATGACAACATTCTCTAATGATAAGTATTCTTGAATCTAACTCCAAGTGCCTGGATCTATACAGAATCTATTCTGCTGATTCTCAGGGTTGGCAAGCTCTTTTTTATAATTTGCTGACCATTGTTTGTTTTTCAAACTTTTATCGTCTACAGAACATATATGTAGTCCACCAATTTTAGGTATAAAGAGTTGTCATAAGTTTTTAAATAATAAAACATTTAAAAATAAATCATAATTTTTTTCATGTAAACAGTAGGAATGATAGCGTCTGTTATCTTTCCCCAAGTTGTCTTCCTGAAAGGTAATCTGGTCTGGTTCCATGAGGGACAGCTTGAGCCATAGGTCTGTTTCCATGGCTTGGCAGTTTCTTTTCTTTTTCTTTATGTCTTTTAATTTAGAAACACAATTCCCAATTATATTATTGGCAATGGCAGCAGGTATTTGATGGTCCATTCAGAGTGGTCAACATTCAGGTTAGCCACAAGCCCAGGAATTAAGGAGAATTTTATCACTGAAAATTACTTTCAGCTGTGTGTCAGAGTCTACCCTGAAGAACATACACTGTTTCAAAGCTGGAAATTTGAAATTTCAACCTGAGCGTTAAAGGCAAATGGTTTCCTAAACCACTCTGATTGCATATGGCTGTGGAAAGTATTTCTTCCAGTTCTGTTGTAGTGTTTGTTTATGGTTTTAAAAAGTGTCCAAAATCACTGATTTCTTTCCAACAAATAATAAAAATAATCAAGTATCAAAAAGCCCTTAGCAGTTAGACATTTGTATTCCAGTTTGGTCTTATAAGAAAGTACAATTTTAACTTAAAATCATGATATCTTAGGGCTGATTGTAGAATCAGCGTGCTCTCAAACTGTAGAGCACATTGTCAGCAGTTCATAGACACACAGCCCACCGATTTTAGGTAAAATTTAAAAATACATCTACCGAAAAATAAATCTTGAGGGGAGAACATTTTGAATCATTGAAATGGTCTTTCCCTTTGCTTCTGTGGATTCATTCCCTTTGCCAAGTTGAGCTTGTAGTTTTGGTTACCGAAGAGGTGGAGTCTATTTCCCCACACCTCAAATAGGGGCTGGCTTTTAGCTTGTTGGTCAGTAGTGTGTGTAGAAGTGACTGTGGCTAGCTCTGAGCCTAGCCTGCAAGAGGTTTTGTGTGTTTCTGCTTGCGCTCTTGTATTTCTTCGTTACCAAGCGAACATGTCTGGGGTCGTCTGCTGGAGGATGCCAGGCCCTTGGAACTGAGCCTTGTTGCCTCAGTAGCCCCAAGCTGAGAGCCAGCCAACCCCTGGATGTGTGTGAGCCCCACCAAATTCAACAGCACTGCCAAGCGAATTCCCAAATGATTCTGACTACATGAGCAGTACCGTTGCATGCCACAAAGATCTGGTGATTCTTAGTTACATGGAATAACTGTGGCAATAGATAATCAATACAATAACCAACATAGCTCAGTGTAAAGGATCTGAGAGCTCGTGTTCCCGCTGCTTTTTCATACGGCACATCAAAAAGACGATCAGTGGCTGTGAGTCCATTATATTTACAATTTTCAGTATTTCCTTCAACATCTAATTAAGATTTGGAGGCAGATTTTTGGCCACCCACTGTTCTTTGTGAATAAAGCTGGCTATGGATTGACACTTATTTAATAATTGACAATTATTTTATTCTTTTATTCTTAGTACATACATATTAAGTACCCCATCAATACTCAAACTGACTCACCTTTTCTATTATAGCTCACAAAATAATTATTAAGGTAACCCCAAAAGTCTCTTCTTCTGTAGTATTAGATTTCAGTGTTAATTAGAACAAGAGTCATCACACGTTTCTCCCTCATATTCATGTATGCTGAATGTGTACACTGTACATCAGTGGTTTTGTCCAGCTCCAGGGTGGAATGTCTGTTAGCACATGTTTTATTTACTTGTTTGACAAACATTTATATAGCAGGTACTCTGTGCCAGGCACTGTCCTAAGTGCTTTACATTATTGATTTACTTCATCCTCCTAGCAGCTCTGAGGCGGTACTATTGTTGTCCTATTTTATACACAAGGACATTGAGGCTCGGGGCAGGGGGTAGGGAACTTGTCCAAGGTCACACTGTTAACAAGTGGCAGAGTAGCTATGTGGATTGAGGTATTCTGGCTCTGGAGTCCATGTTCTTAATCACTACACATGATGGAAATTGCTCCTCTTTATGTCATTGTCATGAAGTGGCACCCACAGTGCCATCTGAAAAGGGAGCTTCTCCAATAGCTTGTTCTGCTTTCTTGCCAACCATGATATCAATCAGTAAATATTTAACTGGCTTTTCAAGCTTATGGGCAATAGTGTGGCTTGTTTTGCTGTAGAGAATGTCACTTTAAATGATGCCTCTGTACTTTTGGTTTCTTGTATGCCTTAGCAGCATAATTTGTAAATTTCTTGCTGAAAAGTATTATTTTGAGCTTGTTCTAGAAAAACTGTTGGTTTATCAGGAAGGTTGTTGTGCTGTATTTAAAAATAAGGGGAAGACTCGAGTTGCTTTATGACACTACAGGACAAAGTTTTTTAACAGAAAACATACTAGAGACCAGGGGTAAATGGAGAGGGGATCTTATAAAATCTATATTTCAGATATCATATACTAGGATTCACTCATCCCAGCCTATGTAGATACGTATTTTATATATTTGCATTTGAGTTCTGATGATCATTTACATTTATGACATCATCCTGAGATGTATATTTTTAGTACTATTTTTATGACTTCTTTTGCATTTCAGTGTATCACTTTGGAATTCGTGTGTGTGTGTGTGTGTGTGTGTGTGTGTGAATTGGGAATAAAATGATCGATAATTGAGAGGCAGCAGAGGGTCAAAGTTTATTAACTCAAGCTAGATTGCCTGGGGTCATGTTTCCAATCCAACACTTAAAAATTATGTGACCATGAGCTAGGTACTTAATGTCTCTGTGACTCAGTTCTCTCATCTATAAAATGGGGATAATAATAATAATAACTACCATATGGGATCATTCTGAAGATTAAATGTGTTCACTTGAAACAGTATCTGGCACAGATAAGTGGTTTGTATATATCTTCCATCTAGCAAATAAAAATGTATGGATAACAAGAATGAAAAATACAAATTTAACTGTTGTTGATAATAACATGCAAATATAATGAAAAACTGTAGCCTGTTAATTGAAAGTTAACCATGAAAAACTGACTCCATGTAATCCTAATAGTGCATGTATCACTTAAGAATATAATGGTTACTGAGAACAGAATGGGATTTTTGTAAAAACCCTACTCAACCATACATTGCAAATGTGTTACATGTGTGGAAATAAACTTGCCTCCTCACCGTTCCCACTGAAACCACTAAAACTACCAAGGGACACATTCAGACTACCACTGCTGCATAACTAGTTACCCCAAACTTTAGTGACTTAAAACAGCCTTTTTATTTTGCTCACAATTTTGTGGTTAAGGAATCCAGGAAGGGCTCAGCTGGGTGATTCTTGTTTAGAAACTCTCAAGCCAGCAGTTGGATGGGACTGGATCATCTGTGAAAAGCTCTACTGGGCTGCAATCCAAGATGGCTCTCTGGTGTGGCTGGCAGTTGATTCTGGCTGTCAGCTGGGAGCTCAGCTGGGGCGGTTGACAAGAGTGCCTGGACATGGCCTCCCTAGCATGGCAGTCTTAGGGGAGTTTAACGTGTTACATGGTGGCTGGCTTCCCCCAGAGTGAACATCCCAAGAGGACCAGGCTTGGAAGTCACATAGCATCACTTCTATCATGTTCCATTGGGTGAAGCTGTTACAAACCTGCCCAGATTCAAAAGAGGAGACATTGACCCCCACTTCTCTACGCAAGGAATACCAAAGGATTTGAGGACCATGATTTTTTCTTTTTTATAAATAAATAGATTAATTAATTTATTTATCTTTGGCTGTGTTGGGTCTTCGTTGCTGCGTGCGGGCTTTCTCTAGTTGTGTCGAGCGTGGGCTACTCTTTGTTGCAGTGTGTGGGCTTCTCATTGCAGTGGCTTCTCTTGTTGCGGAGCATGGGGTCTAGGCACTCGGGCTTCAGTAGTTGTGGCACATGGGCTCGGTAGTTGTGGCTCGTGGGCTCTAGAGCGCAGGCTCAGTAGTTGCAGCACATGGGCTTAGTTGCTCTGCGGCATGTGAGATCTTCCCGGACCAGGGCTCGAACCTGTGTCCCCTGCACTGGCAGGCAGATTCTTAACCACTGCACCACCAGGGAAGTTCTGGGCCATGATTTTAAACTGCTAAAGACCACTTAACAGAATTCTAGTAGCTATCAAAGATCTGCAGAACCATTCGTCTGCAGTGTGTATATCTAGATTATTCAATACCAGTTTATTTTTTCTTAAAGGTCTAATGTTTTCATCTTTGAGCCATTCACAGAGATTGATTCTGGGACTTTCATAACAGAAATAGCCCAGGACCAGGACAAAGAGAACTTGGAAATCAGCTAAAACTTTGAAAGAGTGAGGAGAATCCTGTGAAGTTCCTTGAAGGTCATTCATAGCAGTGCTCATCTCTCTCAGAGCCTGGAGATCTCACTATTCTGCAACCAACGGGCATTTAAATAGCTCTCTTTATGGGCCAAGTCACACTGACTCAGCAGTGTCTAAAAGTCACTTTTCCTGAGGCTTGGGAAGTGAATCACTATTTCCTGGCCCTGCTGCTTCTCCAAGCAAATTTTGGACATGACTCTGGAAAAAAAAAAAAAATCCCTTCCTCACACTACGCTCCATTTGTCCCCCTTCACACACTGCCCACTCCTCCATGCATCTCCTACGTGAAGAGTTTCCCTGGCTCTGAGTCTTAAAAAAGCCTCTTGACTAGGCCCTCCTCTTCAGGAGCAGGAAGGGACCTGATCCACTGAGTCCCAAATATGAGGGCAGCACCCGCGTAAAACAGACCCAAAAGTAACTGCTCTAGGAGAAATTATTCTTAGGTGAATCCTTAATGGAAATAGGCCAAAAGCCACAGCTGGATGAATTCCGTTTTCAGGTTTAGAAATAGTTTGCTTTCTAAAAGTTGACATTGTCCATGGGACAAATATATTTAGTATGTCCCATTGCTACTCACTGGGGGCAACTTTGATACATTTACTTTAGGCCAGATGACAAAAGGCCACAGTCCCTCTGATGAGGCAAATACACTGGATTCAGTGTGGACGTTCCTTGAGTCTCACAAGGTGAGGTTTGAAGAATCACTGATAGGTTTGGCTCATTTTCTTTTAAAAGACCATTTCCCACAGTTAAGAGCTTCCTGCCAGCACCCTGGTCTTTCTCCTCCTTTCCAGCCTTTTTTCAGTTTAAGATGGCTTTCCTAGATTGAGTTGTTTTCATGTGCTTCCTGACCGTTAGCCTGGCGGGTTAGCCTTCTGTCAGCTGTGCCTACATGAGCCAGGCAACCAAGAGGCAAGACTTGGGTCCTGGCCTCCTGCCTTCCCCCTGCTTAAGGAGCTAGGGTCCATCCCCAGCTCATTCTTCAGGAACCCAGCCTACTGCAACTATCATTCTGCAAGATTTCCTTCCAACCGTTTCCCTTTGAGCCAAGTTTTGGAAGTGCTCAAACTCCACAGGCCACAGCTTTGGATATGAATTTGAGTCTTACTGGTTTTATGATCTTCTGGCCAATCACAGAGCCTCTTTCATTAAAAACAAAGGAGATAAGAAGAGGCTAAGGTTTTCTTGCACATCAGCAAGCTCTTCAAAGCAACATTTCAAGAAGTGCTAATGACTCAGACCAAATGGAATCCATTTCCCTGAAAAAGACAAGAATATCTAAAGAAGCAGGAAGTGAAGCTTGGGACGATCAGTGTTTTTTGGATTTTCCAAACTCCAGCCTCTTTCCAAATACCATCGAGCTGCATCCTGCCTTCTCTTCTCACCTGTCTACTTGAATTGACACTGCCCTTCAGCCTTTCAAAGGAAACTGACTTAACCCATAAGGAGAAAAACCTCAGACTTCAAACCTTGGGTAGGATTCTCAGATTCCTTTCATTACCAAAATGCTTTTAGTTCACAGTAAATGTTTTATTTTTTAAATTGTGGTAAAAAATACATAACATAGTATTCTACCATTTTAACCATTTTTAACTGTACAGTTCAGAGGCATTAGGTACATTCACATTGTTGTGCGTCCATCACTACCATCCATCACGAGAACTTTTTTCATCTTCCCAAACTGGAACTCTATACCCCTTAAACAATAAAACTGGAACCCTATACCCCTTAAACAATAACTCCCCATATTCCTCTCCCCCTGGACCCTGGCAAAGACTCTTCCACCTTCTATCTCTATGAATTTGACTGTTCTCGGTACCCACATGAATAGAATCATACAGTATTTGTCTTTTTCTGACTGGCTTATTTCACTTAGCTTAGTGTCTTCAAGTTTCATTCATGTTGTATCATGTCAGAATTTCCTTCCTTTTTAAGACTAATAATATTCACTGTATGTACATACTATGTTCTCTTTATCCATTCATCCACCAGTGGACATTTGGGTTGCTTCCACCTTTTGGCTATTGTGAATAATGCTGATATGACCATGGGTGTACAAATATCTCTTCAAGATCCTGCTTTGAATTCTTTTGGGCATATTCCTAGAGTTGGAATTGCTGGATCATATGGCAGTTCTAGTTTGAACTTTTTGAGAAACTGTCATACTGTTTTCCATAGTGGCTGTACCATTTTACACTCCTACCAACAATACACAAGCTTTCCAATTTTTCACATCCTCATCAACAGTTGTTATATTCTGTTTTTTGTTTGTTTGTTTGTTTAATAATGGCCATCTTAGTGGTGTGAAGTAGTACCTCATGGTTCTGATTTGCATTTATTTCCTTAATGATTAGTGATGTTGAGTATCTTTTCATGTGCTTATTGGCCAGTTGTTATATCTTCTTTGAAGAAATGTCTGTTCAAGTCTTTGCCCGTTTTAAAATCAGGTTAGTGTTTGTTGTTGTTACTGAGTTGTAAGGTTTAATATATTCTGGATATTAACCCTTTAGCCAGAGATTATATGATTTGCAAATATTTTTTCCCATTCCTTGAGTTGCCTTTTCACTCTGTTGATAGTGTGTTTTGATGCACAAAATTTTTAAATTTTCATTGAAGTCCAGTTTATCTATTTTTTCCCTTTGTTGCCTGTGCCTTTGGTGTCATATCCAAGAAATGATTGCCAAATCTAATGTCATGAAGCTTTCCCTGTATTTTCTCCTAAGAGTTTTATAGTTTTAGCTCTTACATTTCGGTCTTTGATCCATTTTGAGTTAATTTTGATATAGGGTATAAGGTGAGGGTCCAACTTCACACTTTCACATGGGGATATTCAGTTTTCTCAACACCATCTGTTGAAAAGACAGTCCTTTCCCCACTGAACGGTCTTGGTACCCTTGCTGAAAATTACTTGACCATCTATGGGAGGATTTATTTCTGGATTCTCAAAGTAATTCTTGACTCACTGGATTCTGTTAACGATCACAGAATTGCTTCCAGGTCCTTCAGACCAGATGCTAGACACTGAGGCCCCCAGAATGTCCTAGAAAGTTGATTCACCTCATAATTAGTTCATTCATCCATGAGCCACTTTGGGGGGGCATATCAGTTCTTTGTGTGTAAAAGATTTATAGTGCATTTTCCAAGTGAATGAGTTTAACACAGCCCTGAAAATGCTAGTAGGCTGAGGTAGTAGGGAGTGTAACGAACAAGCCACTATATATGTGATGAGAGTAGAAAATGGGAAACATGGGGTGCCTTTGTATTGTGTAGCAGCTTGGAGTTCGGGAAAGCTTCCTTGACCAAGTGAAGTTCAGTCTTAAAAGTGAAGGACAGTGGGAGATTGGGATTGACATATATATATACTAATATGTATAAAATAGATAACTAATAAGAACCTGCTGTATAATAAATAAATAAATAAATAAAATTTTTTAAAAAGTGAAGGACAATAGGAGTTACTTCGGTGAAGAGTTGGGGAAAGATGTCTCAGGCAAGGGAACAGTATGCTATCGCGTCTTTTCTGGTCTTCTGAATATGCTTTGACAAGATCAAGAGCCACAGAGAATTAAAATGATGTTTCCTTATGTGTCTCCTTCCCTAGACTTGAAGTTCCTTGAGGGAGGACTGTGTGATACTCACCTTTGTATCTTCAGTATGTATTGTTGAAGCACCTGCCCACAGTGGGAGTTCAGTACGTGCTTATTTCATCAGACCCATGAACACTGAGCGTGTATCTGTGGTTTCTGACAGCTTCTAAGCCAGATCTCACCACCAAATGAAACATTTTCCTGTGTGGAGCCTCTGATTTTGTCCTCATAGCTACCTTGTGAGATAGCCGTTGTTATCGGGTTTAGAGAAGAAAACCAGGGCTCATAGAAAGTAATTTGTCCAAGGTCACATGGCTAGTGAGTAAAGAAATCAAGATGTGAACCCAGATATGACTTGTAATTACTTCGTGCTGCTTCATTTTGCCCCGGTAATTCAGAATTGTGGGTAGGGAAACCAGCTTTCATTGAGGGCCTAGATATCATGCGAGGAGCTTGACTGTCTTCTGATAATAGCTAACTTTCACTGAGCACTTACTATATACCAGCCTATTACTAAACACATTGCCTGTCTTTTCTCACTGAATTCTCACAACAGCCGTATAAGGTAGACACTATAATTATCACCATTTTACAGATGAGAAAAATCTAGGCACAAAGAGCCAGAATCTGACCTGGGCACACTGACTGGGAGACCAAGCATCACCCTTGAGTCCTCTCAGTGTCACTGGGAAGCAGTTACTATTATCTTTAGTATCAAGAGGAGGGAACTCAGTCAGAGGGGTTGATATTTATTGTCTTTGCTCTTGGTTTTAAATCATTTTTATTATTTGGAATGATCTCTTCTTTCTCCCTTGTCCATCCCTCATCTGCCTCCAAATAATCAGAAAACACACTTACGATGAGGTCGAATCGCTAAGAAATTCTTTCTCTCAGCAGAGGCTGAGTCACTTAAACCACCAATCCTTCTCCAAGGTCTTAGTTGTTTGATGTTCTTTCTGCCTTTGGAGGGTTGATTAAGAGCCCAGCAAAAAGAGGAGCTTTAGAGCTTCTACGTTCTGAAAGGGTCCGGTGACCCCAGGCACCCCAGCAGCTGGGTCAGACATGGTGATCATGATTTATAGACCAATAAACAAAGCCTCTCCAAACCATGTTTCTCCTCCTTTAAGGGAGCAAGCAATGAACGTTTTGAGTATAAAGCCTAGTTTTCGTAAAATATTTTTGTTTGTTATTGAGAAAAGCCTTAGTATTGGGGGTGGGGTAGGGGATTAGTGGGAGCGAGAGTGAGGGATACGTGAAGAAATTAGACAAAACAGAGACTCCAAATCCTCACAGGCACAAAC
Source organism: Balaenoptera musculus (assembly GCF_009873245.2). Lineage (NCBI taxonomy): Eukaryota > Metazoa > Chordata > Mammalia > Artiodactyla > Balaenopteridae > Balaenoptera > Balaenoptera musculus. The sequence continues at coordinate 100,697,867 of NC_045787.1, forward strand.
ACCACACATTCTGACTTAGGTGGTTATATCCAAACGGCTCTTCGTTTTGTTCCCCTACAAACCATGTTTGCAGACAGTGACTGTTGGCTCATGTGTTCCCCTGAGTAGAAAATTACACATGTGGGAAATGAGCTTCTCCTCCCCTCTGCCTTCCTCCCTGCCCCCCCACTCAATGCTATCCCCTTCCCACCCTCCCCTCCCCAACCAAGAAAAAAAAAAACACAACCCACCACACTTTTTTGAGCTACATGATGCAATGTAATTTTTTTTTTTTTTCTGAACAGTGAAGCAGCGGTTGTTTCTCTCTCAACTAATTTTTATTCCAAGACCTCACAAGGCGTGAGGAGAATAACTTCCTGAGTGAAGAAAGCATTCGAGTGCCTGCATCTAAAGATACACAAATCCGAGAACTTAATGGGAGGAGGGTGGAGACTAGAGGGAATGAAAACAGAAGTAAGTCATTCCTGCTGCAGGGAAATTAGAAACCAAGACCTTTGTTTTGTTTTCTTTTCTTTTCTTTCTTCCTTTCTTTCTCTTTCTTTCTTTCACTATCCCCTCCATCTATAAATAACCCTATGGACTTAAGTTCAGCTTTCTTCAGCTGGAAAAAAAAAAATTCTAAGGCATGCCTTTCTTTTCTCTTTCTTTTAAAGATCTAGGTCACTGATTGTGGAAGTTGGGATATGGAAGATTCTTAGGAGATGTTGTTCCAATAAATTCTAGTCTGACTTATTGGGTTGTTAAATTATAAATTCTATTAAGGCATATTTTCTTCCACTTTCAACTCCAGCAAGTTTTCCCAGTATAAAATCCTCAGATTACACACAAGTGAGCACTAAAGTGGAGACTGCGGGAGGAGGGTAGATAAGGGTTAGGCGTCACATCCAGAAAATTCCTATAGCCATGAACCTTAGGGGCGCACAATTAGCAGGCTTCCCGGGAAGGTTATACATCATGTCCAGGACTTTACATTAAAATGACTTTTTACTTGAGTCATTTGTTAGTCCATTACCAGTTCTCATATCAGATTGCATTTCATCTTGTATTAAATCAAGGTAATCTGGCATGTAAAAATAGCCTCCTTCATGTCACTTCCAACTCTGGACAAGACTTGGAGATTCCGTGGCATTTTGCCTCACCCTCCTCCATGAGACATGCAGAAAGAAGCACAGCCTTTTGCCGAAAGCATTCATTGTTGATTGAATCCCAGATTCTCCCACAAAGACGTGCAATGCGCAAATGAAGGCCGAACCGTGTGTGCTAAATGCTGATTTTTCTCTTTAGGGTTCAACTCACTCTCCTCCACCTACAGTCCTAAAAGGACCTGAAATTGAGTGACTCCTGTTGCTAATCCTGCAATCATTACAGACCCAAAAGACAGAGGAGAGACCCAGAACTAATTACAAAGGAGCAGAGGAAACCTGCATGAAAAAGCCACGACCTTATATTTTGAGGCCAACTGGATCTTCCTTGTATGATGACTAGCTCCATTTCCAAGCAGCGTGTCCTTTTATGGGGACGCAGGGGAGGGCTGGTTAATTACCAAGACATCACTGGTAGGGAAACCGAGCGTCCACATAATTCACTCTACTTATTGCATGAAGGTACTGTTAGGTTTTTGTGCCACCCAGGACAGGAATGGCTACAGTGTTGGAGTGAAATCCTGCCCTCCGCAGGCCAGGACCACATGTGTCCCATCAATTACATTCCTAATGCTCTTCCCCGATACCCCTGTGTTTCCAAACACTTAATGCACCTATGAGTAAATGATTTCTTTCCACTACTTCTTAAAGTGCCAGAGGCAAGAGAAATTTAAACAGACCTAAGATCAACATTGTGCATTTACTTGGCCTCCCCATCTAGCAACACTTCCATAAATTTCCTCGGCTTCTTAGTTGGGAATTTAAAGGGCCTAGAGTCTTGGCAAGGTTTACATGACAACGTTTCTTCTATGTGGATTATAAACTTGCAAAATCCCAAGCAGTGGTAGGGTATCATATTTGGTCAGTGAGTCAACCTGAGAAGCCAACAGAAAAACTCAATACCATGTCCAGCCAAACCCTTTCTTCTGGGTTTGGCCTGGTGGGTGGAAACAGCTTGGTTGGCTCCATCACTGACAGGGTCAGAAGCTGGGCTTTGCTATTCTAGAGGCCTGTCTTCTGTGGCCCTTGCAGAGCCAGGGGCCCTAAGCAATGCTCTAGCTGGCAGAGCCCCAGAAGAATGTTCCAGAGGGAAGTTATAAGCTCCAGCTTCGTGAAGCTGTCTCAGGCAACCATTCCTCGGAGCGCAGGAATGCACAGAGAGCGGGAATCAGTGCTGGTCTGTGCTGAGGGTTACCCTGGGAGGCCTGGGGTTCATCAGCCAGTCAAGTGTGCTTGATTCTATCAAAGGAGGCTTTGTGATAAGGAGATGCCCCTCCTTCTCTGCCCGACTACGTTTTCCTCTTCAGAATATGGGTCTTCAGAATGACCTGCTGTGGAGTTATATATGCCTCTTTGCCCAGGTGTGTGGTGGTTGGCATGGAACCTTCTCACACAGGGCTGGTGGGGGATCTTGTAAATGACTTGGCAAATGTCCCTCACTAAAGCCGAAGAGCATTTCCTTGATGAGAACTGGTCTCCTCCAAATGAAGCTCTTCCCTCAAAACAAGCATGAAATTTTTGCCTCTTATGGGGTCACTCAGTAGAACAATAAGTCTCTCTGCATTGAACATGAGTCCTCATATGCAAAGAGCTATGTGTTAGGAGCTGAAGGCCAAAAGTGGTGTAAAAATTGGCCAGCAATTGATGAGCTCCAGTAACCACGTGTCAGAGTGATGTATGCATGCATGGAAAACCTTTATCTTTTCCTGCTGCCAGGGAAAGTGCAAAACTGTGGGACTTTACTCTGACTTTGGAAGGACACTTTGGTTTCACTCTTAGTTAGAAAAACTGTGAAGATTGTTCTCAAATCTCGAAATGGGCTGACAAAGAAGTTTGCAACCGGCAAGACTGACCAGCGAGAAGAGGAGGGAAGGCTAAGAAATTCTTGGGTTGGAGAGCAGTAGGAGGCTGACTTTGCATTTTACCAAGATTTATTAGAAGGAAACTAAAATATAAAGTTATGGAAATGATGCAGAAAACCAATCAGAAGTCACTGGTATATAGTATTTGGACAGAATGAGGCATATCAGGGGAAAAATGACAGACGTTGAAATAATGCATGGTCACACAGGTGTTTCTGGTTTGTTCTCTCATAATTCAAGGCCCAGACAGTATTCAATTAAAATTAAGTCAAAAGGCTTCCATTGAAAATTGATTCAAGGATATACTCTTTACATCTATGCATCATCAACCTATGAAAGTCATCACCTGGGGGTATCATTTCTGTCCAAGTGAAGTAGAAAAAATTACTAGTTGGAAGCGCAGTTTAGATCAGTAATTTTTAAGCTTTTTTTTTTTTTTAAACAGTGGAACTTTAAAAAACTGAAATCTTAAACAAACTCCCAAAATATAAAACAGTGGAGATGTTTTGGGTGGAGGAGGACCCACTGGCCTCTTCTTTGTCCCTTGAAATACTCATGACTCCATAGAAAAGAGTGTGAAATTTTGCGTTTTAGGTGATTATTTTTAAAACCTAACCAGTGGGCAAGCATTGGCCCAGGTATCCTCAACAAACCTGTTCCCTAGCGGCAATGGCTGGCAAAGCTTATAGCCCCAGTATTTCTGGAGTTGAAGCTTCTAGGCTTAGTTTTGCCATGAATGATGCTGTTAGGGACAGAATTAATGCTGCTTGCTGCCATTATTTTCCACTTGCCTCCCTTGGATATGAAAAACATAGGGTATCCATCCTCTTGAGTCTTTCCTGGGCTGGCAATACCTGTTACAGTCACTCTCTACTTCTGGATTTTGCTGGTGTTTAGAAGTAACCAGTCTGAAAGGCATCAGAAAAACAGATTTTATCACAACTTTGCCTATTGAAAAGGTCAATAATAATTTCCTATCATTGTACTTGCAGAAATATTCTCACCAAAAATTCATGTAGATCTCCAGAGACTGTTAACAAAAGCAAAAGAGGACATTGAAGATTGTTTTCTGACTTCCTGCCTGTACTATCCCTTCCTGAGGATTGCATGTCCATCTCCTTAATTTGGGATGTGATTAAAATGGATTGGTTTTCAAATCAGATATCTCTGCCCTACCTCAAGCCTTGGTTGTGCATGTGATGCCTTACTCACCCTACCTTCTGTTCCACTTGTGAAGCCAGTGCTTCTGGGAGCCAAATTCCTGAGGATTTTGAAAATACATTGTCAGCCCTGGAATTGGGTTAGCTGGGAGTGAAATAAACAGGTTAGCAGAGGAGGTGCAAATCTTATCTAGAGGTCTGTAAATCTAGTAAGGATATTCACTTCCAAATAAATATGGAATCAATTTGTTTCTCCAAAGGTGGGTAAATGTGGATAAGATGACTCTGCCTTAGAGAGTTGCATGATTCTTTTGTGTTTAAAATTTTGTCAACTTAGCAAGAATTGGCTACTAAGCTATGTAAAGAAGTTCCATTTTGTATGGAGATTTGACTACAAAGTCGGTATTATTTAAGGCAAGAAATGTGCGTAGTCCAGTCATCCTTGAAAACCCCTTATAATGCACGTAAAGTACAGAAATGTATATGTATAAAAGTTTCATTATATAGTAAAGCAATATATAATAAATATTACTTGTGCAAGAAATAATTTTATACTATTTTTAGCTGCACAAAAAGACAGACCCGCCTGAGTATGTGTGGGCGCGCTATTGTAAGTTAACCTGGTGTGTGTATGGCCTTTCGCGGGCATCCGTGTGTGGGGGCCACACAGGCACTGGGGCCATCGCTGAATAATTCCTCTGTATTCACCGACCGCCACTCCCTGACTTTGTTTATCCATCACCCAGCCCTGTTTTTTATGGTCCCATTTCTTTGCAGTATCTCGTAGCTTCTTGGCATCTGATTTACTTTCCTTGAGATGAAGCATGAGAGGATTGACGTTTCTTATTCATATTAGTTGTTAACTTTATAATACATTCTTCCGATATGAAGACCTAGTCTGATAGGGGGAGTCAGAAATCAGCCTTGTAACAGAAGGAGGAATACATGTTTGGACCAAATCAATTTCAAGGGCTTTCCCCCTGCATGTTGGATGAAGGTCAGGTAGGGAGATGTAATGCTTTCCACACTTACCTGATTGAGATGTGATTAAAATCATAGTGTTGAAAAATAGTCAGACTACCAATCATTCTCCTAATATACCAGTTAAGAAGAATTACTTAAATCTCAAGTAAGCTTTTGCTTCTTAGATCTTGAGGGCAGACCATTTGAATGACCTGCATACACGCAGCCGAATGCCCTTGTTGCCTCTTGGAACTGATCTCCCCGTGTTTCTGTTCCTCAGAAAGAAATAGTTGAGATACCTTACATTTATGCAGTGTTTTGTAACCTAAGAGGCACATACTTTCTTATTTGACCTTCACCATGACCCTGTGCAAGTCACTGTGCGATACAGCAGTGTTATCCCCACTTTACAGATGAGAATACGGAGTCTGGGAAAGACCAGATGACTCACTGAAGCTTACACGGCTAGTGAGTGGCAGGGCTGAGACTGGAACTCCAGTCTTCTGGTGACGTTCCACTCACCAGGGAAACTTTCATTTATGATCTTACTAAGTCAAAGTTTACTTGGCCTCTCTGTTTTCTGCGCAGTGCGTTGTTGCTGTTCGTGCAGGCGATAAGGAGAATATTTGTTTCACACTACACTTGTGGAAGATAGATTTCTCAGGCCACAAACTTACAAGAATTGTGGCTCCATTCCTTACATTTCATTTCTGCCTTCATCTGACAGCCGGAATACAATCTAGTCCATTCTAACACTTGATCCGTAATTTTAAGGGCAGATTCAGTCACTTAAAGGTTTCCTTTTTCTTTCCTTGTCCTGTGAGGGATTATGGGTTCAGAAGGTCTTCCTTAGCAACGAATCATCTCAGTTGATTTGAGAGAGTCTTCCTTAGCGATAGGGTGTCTGGGGTGAGTTTAGGGGGGTGCATGAGATTGTGAGGGTGAAAAGTGCTCGGGCTTCTTCATATCTGTGCAAAAGATCTGGCTTCTGCTAAGAGATGCCATGTATTTTGGGTCTTAGCTGGTCTTCACCTCTCCATGCTGGCATCTGCTACAGTGAATGATGCTTCATCAGAGCCCTGGCTGGAAGCCCCAGGCCATATCTCCTTTTGCAGGGGCTGCTTACCCTGGCCTCAGGACCTCCCGAACACTGCCTTTCTCTTCCCTGTGTTCCCACTGCTGCACGCCATTAGGTTGCTTTCCAGGGGCACGGTGACAAAGGAATTCTAAGGGGCTTGGCCACCTCTCAGTACCCACAATGGAAAACATGCTCAATTCTCTATATCTAATTACTCACCCCCCAACCTGGGCAAAGTGTCCACCCCATCTTATGGCCAATCACAAATCCTCTCAGCTCTGTTTTGCTCACCAGCTCTCAGGATCGCTATTTTGGGTGAGGGTGAGTCGTAGAACCCCACAGAGATTAATTAGGTCTCATCGCTTCCTCTGTCAGACTCAAGGATAAGCAGCTTTTGAATTTAAAAACTCATGATTTACCCCTTTGTTCACCTATCCCCTCTGAAATTGCCCTCCAGTGGAGGCCATATGGCTAATGGCCCTAATGGGAGATGCTCACGGGGTCACAGTGCTAAAAAAATGCAAACAAAAAAAGCCTCACATGGTTAATACATCAAATTATTATCCCACCACACTAAAAAGTATGTAGGGATTTGATACATGGCTATTAAATAGAAAACATACATGAACACATAACTTTAGTTCTCTTCTCCAAAAGGCAAAGACAAATGGTCCATCAAAAGGTCTCTAAAGTTACAGCTGAAACAGTCTTGCAAATCATATGTGCCCAAGGAACCATTAAAACATGCATCATTTTAAAGGGCAATGTAAAAGCGGAACCCTCAGAAGTGAATTTCACATTTGGTGAAACCTCAGTATTATAAGTCGAAAAGTGGGTAACTGCAAATGTTCAAGCTTCACTGGTAATCGTTTTTGCAGTAGCAGTGTTTAACAATTGTTAGGAGCTTGTCAAACATTACAGTGGATTTTTAACATTCTCTTGCCCCACACTTAGAGGTAAAATTTATAATATAATATACATATCATTAAATAAAAAATGTAGAATGTCATCTTTGAGGCATACTGATTGATGCAAAATTGAATCAAATAAATGTAGCTTATGGCTATCTTCCAGCAAGTGCTTTCCATGCTAAAGAGTTCCATACAATAGATTTCCATTATAAAAATCACATCAATTTTTACTTAGAACATTTCTGAAAACAAGTACAGCCACTTCCAATCAGCTGCCTGGTGATAATTTAAGATTCTCTTTCCATTAAGTTGTAAAAGTTTGACCAACACACAGCAGAATCTCACTCCTTTGGTGTCTTGATCTGGAAATCACTGTTTCCAGGGCTGCCAAGGATTGTGCTGTCAGTTGCTGTGGGATGAAAACAAACAAACAAACAAACAAACAAAAAACACCCAGAACTTTTCCTGGAGATGGAAGCCACATCATTTGGAAAAGAGAGATAGGTCTTAGGCCAAGCTCCCTTCCATGACTGCATGTTTGGAACAGAAAGCTTCTCTGTGCTGGAGAATTGATTGATTGCTTGATATTTGTTGAGGACCCGTGGTGGGTTTAGTTCTCGATATATATGAACACGTCAATAGTTTTCTTTCTCAACCAGAAACATGATGCCTCAAGACGCTGCGTCCAGTACTTTCCAAGACAACGCTACCTGGAGTCATTCCTATATCCTTCCAGGATGGATATAAACAAAAAAGTAAGTAAACATAGTTTTATCAGAAGTTTCTTGTCCTTCTTATACAGACCCCCAGTACTTCCCAGTAATGAGTCCAAACTCCGAGTAGAATTAGAATGGCTTTTCATCATCAGTAAAGCCTGTGGGAGTCAGTCCCTCATGGACCTCCATGGTAACCAATGGTGTATTTCAGAGCAAAGATCATCTGGAATTAAGAGGAATCCTACCATTTCTATCACCGGCAGGAATAAAAACCCCAGGCTTGGCAAACCGAGTGGATGGTCTGTGCTTCCAAAATGACTGCCCAAGAGGATTGCTCTCCTCTGGCTTGGACGATTTCATTAATTGATGTCTAACTCATAAGTCTGAGTTATTTATTGTAAAACCCAGTAGGGACCATGTGACTTTGAAGATCTGATCAGACCCAGGCTGTGTGGGCCAGACACTGAGCAGATCAAGCCTCCCAGCATTAATCTGTCACAGTCCATTTTTCACTTGCTAAATCAGCTTTATGCAAATATTCATTCCCCTAGCGGAGCTCACCTATTCAGAAACTCCTCTTCCTCATCTCCAGCATCTGTGGATGTTTTGGAGCTATGGGCACATAACCTTAAGTTTTTAGATGTACACTTCGAATTTTAGAATGGGAAGAAGTATTAGCCACCATCTTATTTAAGCCCCAATTTAACATATGGTGAAGTTGAGGTGAAATGACTTGTCCAAGATCACAGAGCCAAAGTGACACCAACAGGAAAAAATTGTTATTACATAGGTTCTGCATCAGCAGTGCTAGAAAGAACCCAATGTTTTATCTAGCCCTTGGAAGACGTCCTTCTATTCCCAGAAGCTTGCCACACACACACCCCAACCCACATTATTTAATAGGTTATAAAAGCAAAACGTAATGTAAACAAACAAACCAGCAAGCAGAAAGTAATATATTTTGGAAAATTCCCTCTCCTCTACTCAGAAATAACTATGGTTAACATTTTGATGCATATACTTCCACTCTCTGTTTTTAACCTGGCCATAGAAGGCATATGACTTTTTACAAAACTTTGATCCCATTAAAATTGGTGAAAGTGATAGAATTAGTCTATTCTTTTGAGACTTCTTTACTTCATTCAGCAAACAGATTAAGACTTTACTCTGGTTATTTAGGGAACCACAGGGCTGTTTAGGCACAGCCCTGCCTATTGCATGCATTAACATAGAGATCTTATTTGGGTCCTGATTCTTGCATGGGAAACTCAGGTCTCTAGATTTAGGAATAGTATCTTTCTGTCACAAATCTTGTTCTGTGGATATTTACTCCCTTGCTGCAAAGACTTCTGACACCAACTCCCCAGAGTTAGATTTCGCAGGTTGAGGGCACAGTTAGTCCTCCACAAGACCACCTTCACTTCAAACACCAGCCACAAACGCAGGGCCCCCAGGCCACCTGCACTTCTGACCAACTGGTTACAAATTTGAGGGTTCCCACTATCCCCTCAGGTGTGATAATTTACTAGGATGACTCACAGAACTGAGAAAGCTGCTTTACTTATGATTACAGTTTCATAGGGTGAAAGGATACAAATCAGAATCAGAAAGAAAAGACACACAGGAGGAGGTCTGGGAGGTTCCCAGACACAAAGCTTCTGAGCTCTCAGTGAGCATCACCTTCCTGGCACATCGATGTAGGACAACCAGGGAAGTTCACCCCAGCGCCAATGTTCAGAGTTGTTATTGGGGTTTGGTTATGCAGGTATGAATGAGTGAATCTTTGTCCACAGTCCCCGTCCTCATAGATGGTGCTGACATCACATGGCTCAAAGCCCCGGCCCTTGAATCACATGGTTGGTCTTTCTGACAGCAGCAGCCCCATCCTGAGTCATCCCATTAGCGTAAACAGGGTTGTGGTGGGAAAGGGGAGCACCATGAATAACAAAGATACCACTGTCACTCCAGAAAGTCTAAGGGATTAGAGGCTTCCTCCCAGGAACCAGGAACAAAAGTTAGCCAAATTCCTTATTATATTGGACCTGCATGAGTACCATTTTTTTCCTATCACCATGCCTGTACCTCCAAAGTAAACTTTTAACACTGGGTAAAGAAATGCATTTAACTGACACCACGTCTTTGGATTTCATGAGAAGCCAGAGATCTCGTACTTTGTGTCCATCAGCCTTGTTCCCCATATCTGGGCAGGGGGAGGGGGGGGAGGGGGAGTCTTCCCATCCAGGGTTCTCGTTCAAGACCACCTCCAGTGTATTGACTGTGACTAGTGGTTGGGTAGCTGAGTCCCCAGTTTTCTAGGTTGCCTGGAATGCTTAAAGACTCAGTGTTGGTCTCATCTAATATCTGTACTTCTCTCCCTCACTGGTGACCTTGATCTTTTAATTTTCTAAATTGGTTACTAGGCAAGCCCTCACGTTGAACATACAGTAGGGGGAAAACTCTGTTGTAGCTTCATTCCTGAGCTGCTGCTATTTTTTTTCCTTTGCAGTTCAGGCAATTTGTCTCTCCCACCTTCCAAAATACTAAGAAGGAAAAAATGTGTGTTTTACGAAAGAGAGGTACAGAGTAGATGCTGGAGTGGAGTGGGGTGTTGGGAGCACCAAGAAACACAAACTCCTATCTCTGGAATCAGAGTCACCAGCAGGTCCTGGAGTTGTCCATTCTTTTTGCCTAGCACTCCCTCTAGTGACACCAGAATTCTCTGAGGTTACAATTGGACATAGAAAATGACAAGCATCTTTAAAGAGGCATAAGGTGCTACAAGGTTACAGAGAGGAGTGATTACTTCCATTTGGAACTAACATTTGATCTGGGACTTGAAGGATGACTAGAGTTTGGAAATGTTGAAAGTGCAGAGAGAAAGGATCACATTAGCTAAGACCTGGAAGGAAAGAGAATCAGGCAAACAAAGAGTTACCCAATGTGACTGAAATTTTGAGTGCCTAGAGAAGAATTATGGAAGGTAAGTCCAAAAATTTTCCAAATGTCAATCAAGGTCCATGGAAGGCTAGGCCAAGGACAATGGAGAGTCCATAACCTGTGTTCTATTCTGAGAAATGTTTTCACTTCTGAGGATCATGGGCCAGACCCTGTTTATTCCCCATCCATTGAGCAGGAACATATGCAAACTGTCCTGGGCAAATGGGTGTTTATCCGGTTATCTCAAAACTCTTTCAGAAAGAAACTACCATTTGATCATGGGCTGCTTTTGAATCCATGCTTTGAGTCTGGGTCTAGGCCTCCTTCATCTATGTATGGGAAAAAGTTGTATAAAGAAAGGGCACTGATAACATTTGGCCATGCCCAAAGGCTGACTTGAACATGAAAAACAAGGTTTCACAGACTTAACTCAAAATACCTCTCGTGTCTGTGCAAAGAAAAAGTGGCCAACTTAATTCTGTTTTGATTTTCCCTGATGTGTGACTTGATCTGTGGGCTGGATTTGCAGAGCCACGGTCGTGCCAAACTCCATTTGTGTTTAAGGCATACTCATGACCAAATATGGGTCGCTCCTGTTTTGTGTGGACCATGTGTCTCGGTCCAACTACCCAATCCAGGACAGAGCCCTGGCCAGGGCTTGAACAGACACAACATAGACCAGCATTATGCGATGCATAAACAATTTTGCCTGAAATGACAGCATGTGAATAGCTCAGCTGGTAGATTTTCAGCAGGAAGTATGCTGTAGCCTGTGAATGGCTGCGGCTAAAATCGCGTTCTGATTGTTCCCTGCCAGCTTTCATCTCAGCCTCCAAAGCAAGGACAAGGAGGTTCTTCACTCCTCTTTGGCGCTCCTAAATTCCAGTGTCTTCTAGAGAGAGACTGGTAAAGAACAGTGTGATAGAAAAGAGAAGAGACTGAAAAAGAAGATATAGAAAAGAAATAAGGAAGGAGGGAAGGAAGGGGGGAAGAGAGGGAGGGAGAAGGGGGAAGGAAGAAAAGAGCAAAAGAGACTCAGAAAGAAGGAAATAGAATGGTAGCGGGGGTGGGGGTGGGGAGGAGGAGACTGGAGCAGAACAAGAAAGGACACAGATAGGAGCAGGATGGAGGAAAACCCCTGCAGACAAGGGCTGACACTTAGGAGAGTCAAACAAGGCCTGGTGTATGTGGAATCCATCCCCTAGTGTCTGTTTCAGGGGAACTTTGGAGAGCTCAAACATTCCATGGCATTGAGAAAGCCTGGCTAGCTGGATTGTCTTCTGACCCACTCCCTGGTATGGTTATGCTTAAATTATTCCAATCCAATGGAACATCTGCCAATGTTGATTTAAGAGGATCAACACCCAACACCATGCTAAGTCTGGGTGTTTGTATTGGGTTTAAATGCAGGGCTTCTTGAACAGTAATCTGCATATCTACTTCACGACGCTGCTGGCCTGGGTATAGCTAGCTCAGCTCCACAACCTCCAAGGAAATTAGTCAGGGATAATCAATATCTATGTAGCGTCAGGGTGAGTGTGTGTGTGTGTGTGTATTTGGATTATTTCTTTTTTCCCTAAGCCATCCCCCGCCCCACAAACTGTCTCATATATAGTAGCTGCCTGATAAATAATTGTTGTATGAGTGAAGCTTTTGTCTCAGGAAGAATTTTATATGTGCCCACTAAGGTCCACATTCATGTATTCATTTTAACAAACATTATTGGGCACTTACTTTGTGCCAGGCAGTGTTCAGGAGAAAAAAAATCTCTGCTTTCACAGAATTCCACTCTAGCTAGCTTGGTCCCAAGGTATCTACTTGGTGACTTCTTTCTGCTGCCATTATTTATTTATATAGACTCTTTTACTACATAGGGAACCTCCCCAAATAATTCTATTTTGTGTTTAAAATCTCTTAAAATTATTCCAAGTTCCACCATGCCATGGATCATTGTGAGGATTAAGTGTGGTAGGGTGAGTAAAGCACCTTACACAAAGTTTGTGCTTAGTAAATATTTGTTCTCTTCCCCTTTCAGGGGAAAAAGTCATTATAGTATATTAACTACCAGTTCAGATCGCTCAGTGATTAGGGCTGATGATGGGCTCCGCTTACTAACTGTGAAACCTTAACCTCTCTAAAACTTGCTTTTCTCATCTCTAAAATGGGCAGGAGGAAAAGATTAAAGGAAGTAAGCACATAAAGTCCTTAGTACAATGACTCATCATAGTATGAATCCTAAGACACTGTTCCTCCCACGGGGCTGATTCCATCCCAGTATGGGATAGTCCCAGATGGGATAGTCATCTGGATGATTGAAGGAAAATGTGGACAGGCTAGAACACTGGGTTGAAATTATCAAGAAGAAATTAAACAGGATGGATTCTAAAATCTGCCCTTAGATTAAAAGTAATTATTTAAGTTCCACCTGGGGCAGGGGCTTAGCAGTGGTGAGAAGGTCTAGGAGTGTTGGTTGATTAAAGTCAGTGGTCCTAGGATGAGGCTTGGCCACTAACATAACTAGAGGGCTCCTGGGCTTCATTCATAGATGATGATTCCAGAAGAGAGAAGTAATTTAAGTCACATCCCCCTAAATTATTATGTAAATTATTGTGCTCAGTTCTGAAAAAATGTGGACAAACTCAGAACATCCAGGGATTGTGAGCCAGGGGGTACAGGACCTAGAAGCCTGCTCTCCTGGGAAACAGTATAGCACATTGATTAAAAGTACGGGCTTTGGGACCAGACAGACTGATGTTCTAGCATTGGATGTCCTTCTTATTAAATGAGTCATCCTGAACACGTCATTTAACTTCTCTAATTTCTTCATCTATAAAATGGATATTAAGTGAGATAATGCATTGTATTTATTAAGGTAAGACCTACTGCTGGAACAGAAAAAACTCTGACTTCTCAGTGACCCAATGTAATTACAGTTTATGTCTTGCCCATATCACAGTCCAATGGGGTTCATCTCATCAGATGGCCTTCCATGAGGTCATTCAGGGACCCAAGATCCTTCTATCTCATGGTTGTACCTGCAGATGAGGTGAGAGACTACTTTCTTCTTAACCTCATCAGCAGGGAAGTGACAAATCATTTCCACTCTCATTCCATTGTCAAGAATTCAATCCTGTGGCCATACCTAAGTGCAAGGGTTTCTGGGAAGTATACTAAATGCAAGTGCCCAAGAAGAAAGGAAATGAGTTTTGGTGAACACATAGCAGTCTCTGCCACAGTCCAGCATTCTGGTCACCAGTTACCCACTTCCTTCTTGCTCTACACTTACCTCTTTCCCAAAGGAGACAGCTCTGAAACCCATCCAGTTACTGCATCTGGCTCAGAGTCCAGGATCTCTGAAATATATAACCCTTTCTATCAGGTCTAGAAGAGGCTCCTCATGGTCCTACTCTCTACGAGAAACCCTCTGCCCATTGCCCTCCACCTGAGGATCTGGCTCCACCCTCTGAAAATTCCTCCATTATCCCCGTAAGTACACCTAAGCTGGATATTGAGGAGTGTCCCTTTCAGTCTGTTCAGCTTTCTGATGCTGTAAGTTCAGGGACCTGAAGGATGTTTATCATTTAAACAGTCAAAAGAGTGTTTGTTTTTGTGTTTTGGTTCAGGCTCAGGGTTTCTCTGGCAAGAGAATATTCTCAGAAGCTTGGAAGCCTTCTGATCTATTTGCTTCTGTGAATTCCTTGTGCTAGTAACCATACGCAAAGTTCTTTGTCAGATATTATTCTCCAGCATTCATATTTCTTTGCTTTCTTGTCTCCATCTCTCTCAATTAAATGACAGCTTCTTTGAGGTCGTTATATGTAGGGTAATATACCTTTAATCTGGTTTTTGCTCCAGGACTGAGTCACTTTGTTCAACTGAGAAGTCTTACTGGGCCATTATCCCCAAAGCATTCTTCAATTTCATCTCTTAACCTTTGGGGTCCAGAAGTGATTGATCTTTCCAACCTTGTAAGATCCTTGATCCCTAGACTTTCTCTGTTCATTCCAATCTTGCTTGAAAATTGGCCAATTCTTTCCCAAGCTCATCTCTTTCTTGTGATACCTTGCTAGAGCCAGCTAGTAGCCAACCTGCACCAGCACTCTGACCCTTTCTACGATTTCTAGAACTTCTGGAACTAGCCGCTAAGCCATTGCCACACATTTTAGGTTTTTGTTATGGCATCTGACTTCCCCTACAAATCTCTGTATTAGTTAAGGTTACACTGGTTGCTGTAACAGAGAAACTTCATATTCTCAATGGCTTAATGCAGGAAAATTTATTTTGTATTCACATCACAGTCTAATGCAAGTATCATGGTGGAGTGGCTGTCCGCGAACAGGCACCCAGGCTCCCATGCTCTTTTTTGCCTCCACCCACCCCTTGGGCTTCAGAATCCTCTCCATTCAGCAGGCAGAAGACAAAGACATCCTGCTACAGCAGGGAAGACATTCCTGCCCCTTACCACATTCTCAACACACAATAAATATTAGTTGCTGTTTCTGTTACTACACGTCCGTTGAAAAGAACAGATGAAGGAAATGATGTATAGTTTTAGCCTGGAGTAAAGAAAACTTAGAGGAAACATGATAACAGCTTTCAAATGTCATGTAAAAGAGGAATTGGACTTAAGCGTAGCTCCAGAGGGCAAAACTGGGAGCAGCAGGAGAATGAGGCAGTTTTCCATGTAAGGTAAGGAGAACTTTCTTATAATTAGGAATGAATCCCAAATGTGGTCTTGCTTGAAAGATTGCAAGTGCTGGGGCACTGGGAGTGCAGAAGCAGAGACTGCTGTCAAAATCCTTCGAGAGAAGATTCCTGCTTTAGGGAACACTTCCAGCCAGAGGACTCCTGAGTCCTCTTTCAGCATTAATATTTCATTTTCTGTATTTGAGACAGTGGACAGAAAGGATTTTGATTGGTGATATCTCCAGCAATGTGTTGACCTCTGAGATTATTTCTCCTTAGCTAATAACTGCATCTTCTGCCTTTGGGAGCATTTACTACGTCTTTGTTCATACGCTATTGGTAAAATGTTACGTCCTCCCTATCTCATTGCTGCATCTGACCCAATAAAATCTCCAAAAGACCTTCTTCAGCCCCACTGCACAGTTAGTCACTGAAGGAAATGGACTCATATATTATTCTACCACCCACCTAATTGTTCAGGCCTGAAACCTGGGAGTTATCCTTGACTCCCCCATCTCACTCACTGCCACATCTGACCCATCACCAAGTACTTGCTCTTCCATTTCCTAAATATTTTGCAAATCTATCCACTTCTTTTCATTCCCACATTTTTCTCTCCAGGACAGGCCGCTATTATCTTTCACCTGCCTCCTTCCGATCCATTTTTCACACAGGAGCCAGACTGAGCCTTTTGCCTTTCGATATGCATAAATGGTATGAATCGTGGCCCACAACGTCAGCTGTGTAAGAAATATCACGGGACTTTATTTTTCATGGATCACCCTTCTCTTAATTTTGAAGGCCAATCCTTCCAGGCCGATAGAAATGTTATCCCCAGGCATTCTTGAGATTTCTCTGGCTCCCTGGAATTGTGTCAGTCTTCCAGGTTCCTGTATGATCAAGGTTTAGGGGCAGCCAACAGATGTCCTCTGGGATGACCATCGCCCACATCTCTGTTTCTTTTTTAGGAGCCCCCTGGTGTCTCACTGCTGCTGAGAGGTTGTCTCCATACACCCACCATTCCAGAACCTACTAATCACTCTCTTCTTCCCCAAGTCCAAAGGAATCGATTTTTCTAACCTGCAAGGAAGCACCTATCTCCATCCTCCTTCACCCTACAATGCCTTCCTACTTCCTTTGCAGATCTCCAAGTTCCCTAAGTGCTTAGGCTTTAAAAATTAAAGCAGAAATTCTTGCATGGTGTATCTTCTTACTACCCTGCAAGTAGCACACCTCCCCCAAATACTGGAAAGCACAGTCAGATATTTGTTTAAAAACGAAAAAGATAAAGAAGAAAATGGTGGACAGAAGAAAAAAAGCCTAAACTACTATTTCAAAATACTCTCTGGCCCCATGTACAAATCTGCTTGTGTTGCATCCCCACTTAATTGCTCCTTACTGCCCTTGGCATCAAGTTCAAATGTATCTCACAGTCTTGGGGGCTTTTGCATGATAGCATCCCTGCCCCCGCCCCCTGCAACTTCTCTAATCCCCCTCTTCCTTTTTCTCAGACACTCTGGACAGTCCTCTCTGCCTGCAGTAAACCAGGTGTGGAGTCTCCAAATACATGGGTCCTGGGCTTGGAATGTTCTTTGCTTGCCCCTCTCCCCACCTGGCTCTCTGCTTAGCAAGCTCCAGATCTGGGCTAAAACACATGTTCCTCGGGGAGGCTGCCCTGCCCTGACAAGGTTTGATCCATTGTTCTGGGATCTCACAGCAGCACCTGTACGGCTCCTTCCCTGGCTGGGCTATGTGCTTGTTCAGTGTCTGGAAGGCGCACAAGGGTGCTGATGGTGTCTGCCATATTGACTGCTCTATTCCCAGTGCTGAGCAAGGGGCCTGGCTACTTGAGAAGCACTTTCTCAGTGCTTCGGAGAAGGCCCTAGAATGCCATCTTACTACTAGTTAACTTGATGCACTGCAGAACTGGAGCGAGTATGTCTGTGATTTTCTGTTCTGGCTTATCTGTGCCCTCCTTTTCCCCCTGTGGAGCTATGAGTAAGGATTTGAATTTAAACCAAGCTCATCTATGAAACATTTTACAGACACTTATATTCATCCTTACTAGAGATTTGCTTTTCATTCAGAAGATTCTCATACTTTTTCTTGGACTTCCTCCTACAAATGTCTGCACAGCCTGGTTTCTGTGGGAGCAAAGGGGAGGAGGGGAGGATAAGAGAGGGAAGGGAGGGAGACTGCATTTTTGTTCACAGAAGCAATGGACCCTAGAATAGCAGGGCTCTGGGAGCGAGGACATTGAAGCTCAATTATTTTTAGGGAATATATGTTTGTTTTTAACACATTGGGAGCTTGTTTCAGAGATCTCCACGCTATGCAAAAAAGAAAAAAAAAAAAGAGAAACAGGAAATGAAAAAGTCAGCAGAAAGAAGGTCAGACAAAGTTCCCAAAGCCTCCAACATCAATAATTTTTTTAAAGGGGGGAAAAAAAGCCAATTTTTTTTTAATGAAAAGAAAACCCTGTTTTATTAACTGATGATAGCTTTATGACAGTTGTGTGATCTGGTCTATAATTTCTAAGTCATTCTTGAACTTGGCCCTCTGGAATCTCTCTTCCAGTTGCTCAGGAACTAAATCTCAACAGCATGATTTCTGTGCTGCAAACTGACATCCCGGCCTCCTGGCACAGTGATATTCACATGGCTAAGCAGATGTGAATTGTGTGCGTGGGGACATTCCCATACCCTGGTGTCACACCCTTCCAGGGACTATATAACATAATGGTGCAAAAACAAAAGAAAATTAGTCTGGTCCTGCCACATAAATAAGACTTTAATATTGCCAAAAGAAGTTGTCTCTCTTTTTTTTCCTTCCAATCTTTAATGAGTTCCCTTCTCTATACTAAGCACTGAATCAAGCCCTAGATATTTGCAAAACGGAGCTTTGAAATCCTGACTTTGAAAAAAAAACAGTGCGATCATATCAAGATATGATTTTCCTAAAAACAGGGACATTTTGAAAAGGGAATCCTCTGAAATTATGAAATTATTTATTGCAAACTTGAGATCACTTCTCTTATGGCAGACAAGTGAGTGCTCCCTAGGGCAGGGGAAAAAATTCTACTTAACTAAAATAATTGTAGACCTCAAACAGTCTTATAAATAAAGATGAAAAACATACTGGTATTGTACTTTCGCTTCTGAAAATTTATCCAGTGAAAATTAATCCTAATGATGGAGAAAGCTTCATGCACAAAGATGTCCAATGTAATTTTATTTAAAAGAGGAAAACAATCTAATGCCTTTAAATTAATTATTTGCTTAATGCAATATTATGCAGCCTTTTAAAATAAGGTGTACAAAGAATTAATAAATGCTTAGAAAGTTGTCATGTTGTCATGTTAACTTATAATGTAAAATTTTAAATACAGTGTGACCACAAACATTCAACTCAATAGCCATGAATAGAGAAAAGAACGGACATAATTTACCAACACTTGTGATTTGTTGCTCTTTGGGTGTTTGGATTATGGGTGGTTTTTCCTTTTACTTTCCTGTATAAGTATGTAAAGTATGTAATGTTTACAGTGAAGGAAAAAAAACCATTATTTTTCCAACAAAGAATTATCTTAGCCTAAGCTTTTCTTCCACTCAAACAATGTATGTACTTGACTATTTTTCTTTCTTTTAATTAATTTATTTTTAAATTTTTTTTATCTTTTAAAAAATTTTTTTATTTTTGGCTGCGCTGGGTCTTCGTTGCTGCACGCAGGCTTTCTCTAGTTTTGGTGAGCGGGGGCTACTCTTCGTTGCGGTGCACGGGCTTCTCATTGCGGTGGCTTCTCTTGTTGCAGAGCACGGGCTCTAGGCGCGCAGGCTTCAGTAGTTGTGGTGCGCGGGCTCAGTAGTCGTGGCTCGTGGGCTCTAGAGCGCAGGCTCAGTCGTTGTGGCGCACGGGCTTAGTTGCTCCGCGGCATGTGGGATCTTCCCGGACCAGGGCTCGAACCGGTGTCCCCTGCATTGGCAGACGGATTCTTAACCACTGCGCCACCAGGGAAACCCCATACTTAACCCTTAAAGCAAATTGGATGAATGATTTTGACTACTCATCTGCCATATATTGTTATTTAGTTATAGTTAGAGAGTACCACATTAATTATATAAAAATGATGAAAGACCAACTTCTCTTCCTGCTGCCCTGGATGAAATAGTACATACCCATTTATTTTTCGGAAGAAGAAAAATCTTATTGGTAGTTTAAACCTAGGGTAATGAATCTGAATTGCACATTCACTGGCGGAGAATTTCCTGTCTGGGTTGCTTTATCTAGTGTCTAGTTTATAAATTGAAGAAACAAATTCAGCCAAAATAATTATAATAAAATCATAACAAAAAAAAAGAAACAAACCCCCAAATGCTAGTTGCTATTAACCAGATGATCCCCAAGCAATTTCTGTACAACTCCTCACTTAATGTCACAGATCTTTAGAACTGGTCCCATTTGTAGGTGGAAAGATGAAATCACAGTATACAAGTTATCAGCTTCCAGAGGAATTTCATTTGTAATGACGCTATCCAGTTTTTTCTCAATAACATGCATGAGTGTAATCCAAACACACACTGTTACTACATGATAGAAGCAGAACATATTTGGTTTTAATAAGTGACCACATTAAAAAAGAATTATGAGTCGATTGATGAAGATATAGGGGTACATGGGAAAACTGCAAGCTTCCAGCAAAATCAGAGAGAATCTCGAGTAATTCATCCACATGAAGGATGAATCCTTTCTCATGTCAGGAGAAGTTTGTGTAGGAGTCTCAGTTTGTGTAGCTGAAATGTTCTTTTTCAAACTTGGCTGGTTTTCTATATGAGGATGTGAAATGACTAAGGCATCATTTTCCTTCTTCTTTTGAAAACAAGGGGCAATAATAACTTTCTTTTGGTATCCATGATTGTATGCTTTCATTTGCGATCACTAAAGGCAGAGGAAATTGTAGGATATAACTGAACAGGAATTTGATGCAAAGCAGAAACCTCCTGTCCTGAGAAGATGACCCTTGGTTAAGGACCATCTTTTTCCTTGCGAACTGTGGCATTGTGGGGTGGAAGGACAGGCAGGTGCCTCTTGAATGTGTGACCCCAAATCAATGAGAAGAGTAGAGTGGGTAGCCTGGGTAGGAGGACGCTCAAGAGAGGGAAGCATCCAGTATCAGGCTGGACACATCAATTTCTAAGCCTCATCTCCTCAAGAAACTCTCTGAGTTAGAAACAACCATTTCATTTTCAACTCTGCCTTATGACTTGCGTGTTCCCCAGACTAAAGGCAGCGGGCTGAGCTATGTACTGTGGAGCTCCCTTTGCCTCTAAGGCTATAAGGCTGGCACTGGCTTCTCTCCCTGTCAGAGCCACTCCCAAACACCTGGCAGACAAAATGCTTTTGTTGACTCCCGGGATGGGAGAAAACGATCACACATGTCCAGCAGTGTATGAGAGTGCCTTGTCTTCAGTCCTCTGACTGTGACCTAGAATGGCAGGGATGGCTGGATGTGTCTGTATTTCTGGACGATCCCCAAAGTCTTCCTTCATCTGGCATTGCTGCAGTTTGGGTCGTGGCTGTTCTTCCACTTGTCATTCTTGTGCTCCTGGGGTGGAGTGTCTCTAGCTGAAACAGGGGGATGGGTGGTAGCAGGAGGAAGAAGGGGAACAGGGGTGACTCCTAGCTCCATACGTCCCAATCCTGCTTCCAACCTATAGACCCAAGGATTTTTTAAAGTAAGTGAAATACGCCTTACGTGGGAGAGAATTATTTGACAGCCAGACCATAAATCCATCATTTCCCCCAACTCTTCCAGGACCCATCCAAAGTTTGCAATGCCTGCCCCCCTGGTCTTTGCCCATCAGAATTTCACCTGATTTCAAGATGTAATTCAAATGCCCTCTTCTCCAGAATCCTTCTCTGATGCCCACAAGTCAGAAGGATCAGTTTTCTCTTCCGTGTGATTATCTGCATTTTCTGTGTTGTGTATTAGGACATGTGTAGTGGGAGCTGTATCATGCCTGCTGGCCTCTGCCATAATCCAGGGTTACTGGGGGTGCCTCACACCTCTGGATCAGCAACAGGCTGGACGGAGGAGAGAGCATGGCATTCACCTTGTAACCCACGTGGGGCTTGGTGGGTCTTGTGGAAGGGAAGTGACCGGGCTTGAGGAGGTTCTGGTACAAGGGCTGATTTAGTACAGGCATTTGCAGTGAATTCTCCTAATAATGAAACTTTTAAGTGAGCTGAGGCTTAGCTGCCTCTAAATGATAGCCTAGAGCCTGGGGAGCCAGATGGAGTGAACCGCTGGCTGGGAGAAAACCCGGCCCTGTGATGTGAATGAATGCTTTAGTGCTGCGCCTCACCAGTGCGCCTCCAGGCTCTGAGAAATTTCCTGTTGGATACTGTAAGCTCCCAAAGGATGTGGACTGTGACAGCCCTACTTACTTGTGTAGCCCGGTGCCCCATGCATAGGACTATTTAATAAACACTGTTCAATGCTGACCACTCTCATAGCACGAGGCGAGGGTGCTCTCCCTGTGCCCCAGGGAGCAGGGGGCTGGCGGTGGCTCACCAGATACAGCGTATGGACTGCTTGTAGTGAATGATGTTTGCTGAATGCTGGGGGAGTAGTGCGATCCTGCCCAGCTTTTGTGGGAAGTAACAGGAAAACTGAACTTGTGTTCCTCTCCCTGAAACCTGCTTATGGTCTGATATAAAGCTTAGTCCCAGAATTTGCAGAAAATAAGGCCAGAGCTGAAGAAATAGGTCGAGGCAGGAAGGATTTTAATAAAGATTGCAAAACTCCACCTGATTATTCACTATGAGTCTTCAAGCCTTCTGTGATTGCTGCCTCATTATGACGTAGGAAAAGTGGCTTTTTCTGTGAACTCAATTCTTTCGCCAAAAAAAAAAAAAAAAGAGCAATTACAGGTGTTTTCATGTTTCTGCTTAAGGTAGCTCCATAAAAATCTTGTAAGTTACGTTTTAAAAATTAAACTCCCAGGAATAAGAAGAAGGTTTGCTTCTTGTGCTGAAAAAGGCCATAGTGTCGTATCCGCCTGGGAACAGAGGGAAACAGGTTTTCTCTCTGCTGGCTCATCGCGGGTGAGTCCCCTTCAAAACGAAGCCAAACACAGGATTTTCTGTCTTCTTCCCTAATCTTCCATTTGTTCAATGTTGTTCAAGGTCCTTCATATTTTATGTGTGAATTTAGAATTCAGAATCTCTGGAAACATTTGTTAACTTGGCTAATAGGAACACAGGAACTTTCTAACACATCTACCCCATTTCCTGGTCAGAATATGCTCTGTTTTTCTTCCACAAATGCTCGTGTGACCCCTGTTTTCTGCCATTAAACCTCCCCGCTGGGCTCTGAAACTCTGTTACGTGCTATGCTGAGCGTTTCATATTCATGAGCTCATTTTATCCTCACAGTAATCTTTCAGACAGGTGTAGTGGACATTCTTCGTGGCCAACCAGCATCTGAACTCCCTTTCTCTTGGAGGATTTCCCAGCCTGAGGTCTAAGTGGAGTCAGAGACTCCCTTCCTCCCTTTATGGAAGCTGAAAACGTACTTTCTCAGCCTCCCGTGTAGCTGGGGTGGGGACAGGTCCCTGAGGCTCCATCAGTCAGATGGACCTGTTCTGGACCTCCACCAGAGAACTAATGACACAAAGGAGCAGGGATTGGCTGGGGCACGTCCTGGTCAGGAGAGCCATAACCAGGTTCCAACAGCAAAAGTTTCCAGCATCAGCAGCCAGTGAGCACTGCTGTCACAGTGGCATCTCCATGGGACCACTTTGAGGCATGACTTTGGACATGGCTCCTGGCTTTGCAGCCTGGGCCGTCTCCAACTCCTCAATACCCTTAACATGATCCCTTTCTGCTTACATTAGCCACAGTGGCATCTGTTGCTGAAGCTAAGACTCTCGACAGAGACGTGGATACTATTATTAACCCTGCTTACAGACACTAATACTGAGGCCAGAGATGTTGAGTACCCTGCCTAAGGTCTACCAGCTAACAAGAGGTAGACCTTGGACTCAAACACAAGTGTGCTTGACTTCGGAGCCCGTGCCCTTCACGTCCACCTCAGAGTACCCTGGGTGCTACATTGCATCACAGAACTCCTCACACCTCATAGTGTTGAAAGAGGGGGCAGGGCTCTAGGACAGGTGCCCTCAACGCACTCTGAACCTTATAGTTTAGAGCACACGAACTCCCATTTTCTAGGCCTTTAACGTACTGGGTTGGCCAAAAAGGTCATTCGGGCTCTTCTGGAACGTCTTATGGGGAAACCCGAACGAACTTTTTGGCCAGCCCAATACTTGGTCTCTTTAAACTCCTATTAGTATTATTGCTGTTTCACAGCTGAGGAAACCAAAACTAAGTAACTGAGGTTGTTTCTTGCCCAAGGCCACATGCTCAATTCCAGGTGATTCCAAGACTGAGCATTTTCCTCTCTGCTGTCTGTTCACAAATCCTACATCTATACTTGTCTATAAATTATGGCCTTTTTATCTATCTGCTTAATCTCATATTATGTGGGAAATAAGGGTGTGATCACTGAAGGTTTTAGGCTAGAGATAGTTTCTTTTGCCTTGATTTAATATTCCTGACTGATAATTTAAGCCATTTGGTAAGATTGTCCCATTTTCCAAGTGGAAAGATTTTCTACTAACAAAAATTTTTCTACTAACAAAAATTTTTTCTACTAACAAAAATTCATTTTCTGTGTATGGCATGAGACAAGATTCCAATTACATGTGTTTTCCCAATGTGAAAAGCCAGTTGTCCAGCACCATTGAATGAATAGCCTATTATTCATTCATTTCAAGAAGTGTGGGAATGCCACACTTCTTGAAATGAAATGCCACTTCTGTCGTACACTGTTTCCATATAAGTTACACACCTGTCTCTGTATAGTTAAAGTGACACATTTTGTCCCCAGATTTTGATATCTACATTTGCATGTTGTTCAGTTCTAAATATTTCATAATTTCCATTTGATTTTGCCCATGAATTATTTAGAAGTAAGTTTTAAAATTTTCCCAATGTCTAGATTTGTAATTTGTTTAAACTTGTTATTGAAATTTCCAGACATGAGGATTTGTTATTATGTAAACTACACTTTGATTTTGATTTCTAAGTGTAATACACTGAGTTATGAGAATGTGGTCTGTATGACAAGGTACTGCTCTGTCCGTTACAATAGTCATTAATGTCATGCGGCTGAGGAGCCCTTGAAATGTGGCTAGTCCAATTCAGATGTGCTATATTTCTAAGACTTAGTATGAGAAAGAAATTATATTCGGATATAGTGGATAAAATAAAATATACTGTTAAAATTAATTTCACCTGCTTCTTTTTCACATTTTTTAATGTGGCTATTAGAAGCTCTATAATTACCTATATGACTCACTTTCTATTTCTATTAGAGAGCACTGGTATAGATTATTTGGTATTTTTCGACACTAGCTTTGTGACTTAGTGTTTGGTCAATTTTTGTAAATATTCAGGTGTACTTGAAAGGAACGCAGACTCTTTTGGTGGGTACAGAGCTCTCTACATGTTCATTAGATCAAGCCTATTAATTGAATTGTTCGTCTATCCTACATCCTTATGAATTTTTTGCCTATCAGATTCTGAGAGGTGTGTTAAAACCCTCCTACTAGAAGTGTGCATTTATTAATTTTGTCCTGTAATTCTGTCCATTTTTGTTTCAGATATTTTTGAATCTGTTTTGTTAGGGGCATATGCTATTTTTTTTTTTTTTTTTTTTGAGTCTGAGGGTTGTTGTATCTTTTGGGTGATTTTTGCCCTCTACCTTTCTATAGTATATTTGTGTTCTTTTAGAGTTTATTCAAAATGTTAACACGTGACCTCTGAAGTTAATCAACATTTCTCCCTTCTTCCCACATTTCTTGAGAACCTGGGCTGTTGTAACTCATATCACTACCAGGATCCCACCTTCCTCCATCCAATTTGTATGCCTTCTTGTTTTCCAGACTTTTAGAATTAGACTTTCTGTCGTTGTTTTTAATATAGTTAATGCATATATATGCATTTTTTAAACTTTTGCATCTTGCTTCTCAATTATTACTTCTGTATTCAGGTTTCTTCTTACTGAAGAGAAGGCCTTAGGGGTTTTCTCAGCAAGCATCTATGACTGTTAAACCCTCGATTATTGTCTGAAATATCATTATTTTACCTTCACTCTTTGAATGGTTTATTTAACTGGATACAGTGTTTTAGGATGACTATTCTTCAAAAGTGAAAGTGAAGCAATGACTCTGGTAGACACAATAATGTCGCCCCAAAGATGTCCGAGTCTACGCCCTAATCCCTGGAACCTGTGAATGTTACCTTCTATGGCATAAGGGACTTTGCAGATGTGATTAGGATACTGAGATGAGGAGAATCGCCTGGGTATCCAGGTGGCCCCAATGTAATCACAAGGGTCTTTATAAGAGGAAGATAGGCGAGTCAGTGTCAGAGACAGGGAAGGAGATGTGATGATAGACGCAGAGTGTGTGAGTGAAAGAATGGAAGGGAGGAAATGAAGGGGAGAGAGAGAGAGAGAGAGAGAGAGGTTAAATATGCTACACTGCTGGCATTGAATACGGAGGAGGGGCCAAAAGCCAAGGAATGCTGGCAGCCTCCAGAAGCTGAAAGGCAAGAAAATGGATTCATCCCTAGAGCCTCCAGTAGGAGCCAGCCTGCCAAGACCTTGACTTTAGCCCCGTGAGACCTCTAGAACTGTAAGGTGATAAATCTGTGTTATTTTAAGACACTAAGTGTACGGTAATTTGTTATAGCTGCAACAGGAAACTAATATAACTACTACAGACTGTATAATAGTAAAAACGAGAATAGGCAGATTGAGTGCAATATAACTAGATCACAGAGGCTATAATTAGTGAGTTACTTATCACAAGGTTATTTTAATTTAAAGATGTTATTCCATCACTTTCTGACCTTTTCTTTCTCCTTTCTGTCTTTGTTCAGTCTGTTCTGTTTGCACCTACAACAGTGTCTGGCATAAAGTAGGGGTTTCATAAATATTTGAGGAAAATGTTGAATACAGGAATGAATGGTCACTCTGTTGTTTCTTGGTAGGTAATCTATTCATTCTGGTTATTTTTAAAACTTTCTTTCTATCTTTGGTGTTTTGCTATATCTAGATGTGTCTAGGTACACAGTGATTCTCATTTATCTTGATGGACTGATTTGCTTCCTCACAGGAGGATGCATGTCTTTTCTCAATTTCAGAAAATTCTCCAGCTTTTCAGCCATATCAGCTATGGAAAAATGGGATACTTTTCTTGCGATTTAAAATAATCTTTAAAATAACTGCATTGTTTTATTTTATTTGGAAAAGTTTGTTCTTTTTCTAACTTAATAAGAAAATGGTCTATGTCACGATCCCTGAAGCTATAGTCACAACCACCTATCTACATAACCTACAATTTAAAGTGAAAGAACACAGTTCTCTACAACAGAATAATCTAATACATGTTGATCCCTAAAATAAGCATCCATAGTCTCAAGCAGTCCTTGGAAATACTAAAAGAATTTCTGAATATCACAGGAAAGTTCTTTTCTCTAAACTGTGTTTGAGGAAACTCAGTTTTATAACCTTCTTCTTTATCTAAATTAAGACTAAGGGCTAACCTACTACTCTGCATTCTTAAAGTTCTATTAGGGCTGTCTTCTCATTCTGATGTTCTTCACTAACTGCTAATGAAACATGCATCCTCTAGTTTTGAACTATAATTGTAACAAATGTTCTAGTAACATTATTCAGGGCTTATGATGATTTAGTTCCATACCCTCGTTCTTTCTTTTTTCTGTTTCTAGAGCGTGTATGTATATTGGATTTTGCTTTTTATTCTCCATCCTTCTTAAACTCACCATCATATTTTCCATCTTTTTTTAATTTAATCTCTCTGTGCTATTGTCTAGGTAGTTGGCCCACACCTATCTCCTAATTCATTAATGGTTTCCATAGCTGTGGCTGATTTGCTTTTAATGCAGCTATTAAGTTTTAACTTCACTGCCTACATTTTTATTTTCAGAAGTTTTATTTGGTTTTGTTCAAAATCTTTTAGTTAATTTAATTGTATCCTATTATTTCACTATGGTTTCTATTCCTTCCTTCGTTTCTTTAACCATTTCAGAGTATACTTCTTTATAGTTCTTTTAACATTATCAAACTCTAATTATCCTATTAGTTATGTAGGCTGAGCCTCATTTATTGTGGATTATTTCCTCATTACTTTATAATTTTTTAGGAGGGCTCATTATTAGCAGGGATTTTTAAAGGGAGTCTGATGTACCCTAGATTATGGGAGTATTTTTATAAAGCAGTGTGCTTCTCTTGGGTGCCCAGTTTTTAACTTTAAATTTTCATATTGATATTCCATGATACTCGGTGACGTCAATTTAGACTCAACATTTGCAAGTGACCTAGGCTTCAAGTGTCTGTCTCTTAGTAGGAGACATTGGAGTTTTCTCCTCCCTTCCTCCCTTCCTCCCTTCCTTCCTTCCTTCCTTCCTTCCTCCCTCCCTCCCTCTCTCTCTCCCTCCCTCCCTCCCATTTTTGGTACCTGCTCCACTGAAGTCCTGAATCTAATGTCTGGGTCTAACTAAACTACAATACTAGTAGCAAATTGGGAAAGAAGAAATCATTGGGAAATTCCTCTCCATAGCCATTCAACACACCTAGTTTATATAGATTTAGTATTGTACAGTAAAATATTTCTCACTGAATGTTATTTTACCATGTATTTCAACATTATCTGTTCTCAGAAAATGAAAGAAAAAAGTGATTACTCATTGAGCAGTGTCCCTATGACTCCTGCTTTTCATTTCAAGGAGCAACAGTTTAATAAAATAGTAATGCCAGAAAATAAGTCCATTAGGTTTCACTTTTGCTAGCTGCATGTAAGTACCCTTACTCTAATTATAACAGAGAGGTCATTCCTAAGGAATTACTAACTTTCAAATAATATGAGATAATTATTCCCAAGAGAATCAGACAAATTTGTAAGACAAATACAGTTGAAATTTCAGACATCAATCTCTTTTAAACCATAGCCTGGGAACAAGGGAACTATGAAGTATAATTTTACCCCAAGGTCCAACAAATGACTGCATGAAAATGATTTCCCGCCTGCCAAAAAAGAAAAAAAAGAAAGAAAAGAAAAAAAAAAAAACAACTTTATTTTGGTACATAGCCTAATACTTGTACAGGGTGTTGTTTTGTTTAAATAATAAAAAAAATCCCTGAAGGAAAAAACTCATTTTCTTCCAAATGAAGAGTTTTAGAAATAAATTTAGTGTGTGTTTTAGGAACCGTTTGCTCTGTGTTAGTCAGCTTAACGTTGAGTCCCTTCGGCATGTAACCAATAGAATATTGGACCAGGCTTCTCATTTAGAATAACATTTGGCTTGCTGAGTGTCTCCCAACTTTTCACTAAAATACACATGAAGACATTGGAAGAGGTGAAATGTACACCATCGCCAATAAGTGGAATCACGGTCAACCCACAGACCAAATTGGAGATGAATTTCCTTTAGATTCAACACCAATTATCCTAGATTTTAAAATGAATAGTCTACCTTCCTGAACAGTGCTTGTGGAAAGAGAAAAAATATCTCCTTTGGTACCAACCCCCAAATCTTGGAAGCAACCCATTTATAGCAGTTTCCCAAACTGGTGCGTCTAGGAGCTTGATTCCTAAGGGGTTTTCCTCTTGGAAAAGAGCCTATGTTCAAAAGTTTGGGCACTTCTGCAAAATATATCTCTTTTTGGAAATTCAAAAAGTACATCAGCGATAGTAAAGTTTGTGAGAGTTCTTGCAGGCTAAAAACTTTTAAAATATTGTTTAACTTAGAATTTCTGAAATGCATTTAACCACACAGCCCACTATTTTTTCCTGTGTAATAAAACCTGTTAACACCCTATAGCACCTGTATTTCAAGAAGCGTGCTTCGGAAATGCTCCCTACGTGCATAGCCATATAGATTCAGCTTTTAAAGAACCAGAATATTATTTCTCTTCCCTCTCCTCTCTTTTCATGTTGAGATCAAATTCTTTAAAAATAACTGAGAAAGTATCAGGTCTGGGGGAGCTTCCTGTAGAGAAAAGCCTTAATAGAGTAGAATAAGATAAAAATAAAGCAGCATGTAACGAAAATGAAGAGCAGTAAATTATACAAGGATTGTAAAGTGTCATGTATTCAAATATTCAGCAAATATGATTTAAATGCAAATAATAAGAAACCAATTTTATTTAAGCAAGCTTTTTTATGTTCATATAGAAAAATGGGCAAGAAATTATAACCAGAAAAATTCTGATAAAGTGTAATGAGAGGAATTAGCTTAACCAGTTTGGCCTCTTTGTATAAAGACAACATGTAAAACAAGGTAGCTGTGGCACAAAAATAGACAGACTGCTCTCAGTGGAAGAAAATAGAAGATCCAGAAGTTCCCAGACTGAAATACACAAGAACATTCAGCA
This sequence comes from Balaenoptera musculus, assembly GCF_009873245.2. Taxonomy (NCBI): domain Eukaryota; kingdom Metazoa; phylum Chordata; class Mammalia; order Artiodactyla; family Balaenopteridae; genus Balaenoptera; species Balaenoptera musculus. The sequence continues at coordinate 100,727,846 of NC_045787.1, forward strand.
TACGACAATGGTAGCCTCTCAAGTTAGTAGGAAGAAATCACACTAACCCCTTATACAGTGTTCACTATGTGCCAGAGAGTGTCTAAGCATTTTACGTGTATGAATTATTTCATCCTTACAAACACTCTCTGAAGAAAATAATATTATTAACTTCAATTTATAGATGAGGAATTTGAGGCTAGTATGTGAGCAGAGTTTGAATTGAACCCCAGGCTACAGATCCTGTACTTTAAACTTTTACACTCGTCAAACTGTTATATAAAAATGTTCATCAGATAATTACTGTTAAGTAAAAACAGTAGGATATAGCCTTAAATATATGTATACGCATATACATATAAATTACGACCTCAAAACTATATGTATGTATTTACATAACAGTATATTTACATTTTGTGTATGTATATGAAAATAACTAGAAGGGAATGTGCCAACTGGTTAGCAGTTTGGGAATTATATGTGAGCCTAATTTTTTAAATTTATAATTTGTTATAGTTTCCTAATTTCCTACAATGACATTGCTTTTATGATTGGAAAAAAAATAGAAATATTAAGAAATATTATATAAATATAAGATAAACAATGCTCTGATATTAAAATAAATACACTTAGTATATGGCTTTAACTGCAAAATTGATATTAGTTTTTAGGAAACTGTGAAACTTCAAAAAAATGTATTTGTTGGGGGTTCCCAGCCCTTGGTTCCTCTCGGCTGCCATTACTGGCCCTCTAGAGAAAGAGTTTCAGAAGCACTGGGGTAAGACTGGAAATAGTGGAGTTAGATATCTAGGGTGGTAAAAATTATTATTATGATCCCGTCACTCTTTCTGGCTAGTGATATCTAATTCTTAAGGTAGCCAATGAAAGAATGATCATAGACACCATTTTTGGAATCCTGTTTCAGAAAACCCAGATTTTCCACTGCCAAGCAAATTGTACCTGAAGGTTTATGGTGAGTTCTATAATTCTTGGTACCGTTCAGGCCCAACACTAACAGAGCTGCGACGTAAAGAAATGGTTTGACAGGCCCTTGATCATTGTCCCTACTGTAGAGCAAACCACTGTTAGACCCCTGAGATGGATAAACATTCATCTCTTTTTAAAAGATACAGGGGGAAAGAGACATTGAATATATCGACCATGTTTTAAGTCTCGGTGATGTTGAAATGTTACCTCCGCGGCCCCTCTGGCCACTGTAAACTCAGTCAGCGGCCCCTGCTCTGCCCCCTTCAGGCCCCATCAGTCATAGCATTCGGGATGCTGGGTGGTTTCCATTGGTTTTCTTGTCTGTCCCGGCTCTCAGATTGCAAACTTGAGGCACACACCACATGTTCTCCATATCCCATCTCTCAGCACAGAGGAAGTGCTTAGTAGTAAGTCCGTACTCTGAGAATGAATTGAGGAATTAATGCCTTTTAATTCTGCCTTAAAATGGACAGTAGGCAGTTCGGGAGTGGATCTCAAGGGATTGGACAGGGATGGAGATAAACTCAGAAGTCATAAAAGTGACACCACATACGTCTAGAACCTTATAATGCAAAAACTGTTCATTTTCATATATATTATCTCTACTGAACCTATTGGGTTGGCCCAAAAGTTCGTTCGGGTTTTTCTGTAACATCTCACAGAAAAACCCGAACGAACTTTTGGGCCAACCCAGTATGAGGTAGGCAAGTATCACCATAAGCGTTTTCTTAGGTGAGAACCTTGCGGTTCAGAGAGGTGATATGGCTTGTTCACTGGCGTTCAGCTAGGAAGTAAAACAAATGTTAAGAACGGACAGTTATGGAGCACTTTGTGTATGTTAGACACTGCTCTTGGCAGGTTATTTATATCAACTCCTTTAATCCACTCACAACTCAACAAGGTCTTATCCCCATTTTAACTGCAGAGGAAAGGGAGGGGAAGAATGATTAAGTAACTTGCTCAAGGCCGGAAAACTGATAGGTGGAAATGGGCTCTCAGGGCCAGCAGGCTGCTCAAGGTCTCCTCTAGTTTACCTTGAAGCTGTACTACCTGTGGGGCTAGAACTTTAATCAGACTCTAAGTCCAGTGCTGTTTCCACTAAAGGACATCATTTTTCTCATCTATGGGATAAATAAATTAGATGAATGCTAATAAATGTGAAAAATATATAATGCATCATATGCATAGCTCATAGGTTTGGATAAACAAATTAGATTAATGCATATTAAACAGTAAGCAGAATACTTTTCACATAGTAAACACTGAAAAATATTGGCTCTTGTTTCTGGAGTATTAGTTGCTGGAGTAGATGAACTCTTCAGGAACTTTGTCAATTTGAGGAGAAAGCTAAAATCCCATTGGGGCCCTGATTTTTAAATTAGTAGTATTAATAGGCCCCCTTCTTATTGCTGGATGGATAAAACAAGATAATAATTTGGAAGTAATTTGAAAAGTAGAATCTTGTATGCAAAAATATTAATCAGTTACCTCTTATATGCAATCAGAATGTTCATATTGTGACTTCAGCCCAATTCCTCTTTCTTACACTTCAATAAGAGCCAAATGATTGATGCTCTGCCCACTGTTGGGGGCTTTGCCCACTGTTGGGGACCACGCCCACCAATGACCCGCTCACTGGTCACTGGTGAGCAGAAGGGAATGTACAAGCTGAGTCTTTCCTTTAGGACCTGCCCCAAATCAGGATTGATTCTTCTCTCTAGCTTCTCTATGCTTTGACTATTTTTGCACAAGAAAGAAATTTCAGGAGATCGAGATACAGATGGACTAGACAAAGGGTGTCAACAGCTTTATTCTCTATTAAATGCAATGTCCCCAGAATACTTAGTTATTACCCACATTGCTTTTGTTCCTCTGGCAGAAAGTGGTACATTTCCCCAGGGCCTGATCCCACGTTTGTGTGGAATGCAGATGAATGATGCCTGCAGCTGAATCTGTGCTGCAAAGTTCTCATCACAGCTCCAGCAACTGTTGGAAGGGAGAGAGCCCTGACTACTTTTTATAACCATTCTGGGGCATTAGAGGACTGAGGCTTTACGATGAAATCGAATTAGTACCTCCCAGGACTCAACCACCTTAGACCTTTGGACGAGTCCTCCATTAAGAGGTATTATTAGACCTTAAACTAAAGTACGTGTCTCTACACATAAACAGGGAAACAAACATCTCTCTCCGTTCTCTCTTCTGTTCTCTCCAGCAAGACAGTGAGAGTTCTCAAAACAGCCTGCACTTTTATGCTGTTAGTTTTCCATTGGTGTAAACCTGCAGATATCACAGGTGAAGTGATGTGCTCCTGCCAGATCTCACTGAGGAACAATTGCAGCAACATAATAGTCTCTGTTTCAATAAGGAATGTTGCGTTGCATATCTGGTACCAGGGGAACTTCCGGTCCCCTGGGAGGATTTTCCCGAAAATCCCCTATATCAGCCTTCCTTTTAAAATAACATTTCTCTGTGGGAATTGTAGGTTCAGTCCCATGTCAGTAAATGGTCCCCTAATAGCTCTCCATGGCAAAGTTATGACTTATCCCCAAAGAAAAATGCTGCCTTGTGAGCATGTTTTATCGAGGCTAAGAGTCAAGTCATAAAACATCAGCCCTCACGTCTGAGTGCCTGTTCGCTAAAACACTATTTATTTGTACATAAATATTTGTCTTTTCTTTGTAGGGGTGTATTTGCTTGCGTATTCAAGTAGACCATATGCGTAAATTAAAAATGTCTAAAGTGTTATAATGGGAATGTAGATTAAGAGCTGATTATTTTGGCTGCTGGTTTTCAAATATATGAAACAGCTCCTTGCTTTATCTAAAGAATACACGCAAATACAGTTCACAGATTGAAGTTCTCATATTGAAAAACCATGTAATGCTATAAGTATTAAATTAAAAGTTGACAGAGCACACAGCACTTCACTGTAAAATTAATTTTTATGCAATTTTTGGTTTTGTTCCTTATGGAAGAAGATGATTAGTTTCTGTTCATTTGATATCATAGAAACATTATGCTAAATTAAAACTATCACGTAAATATAAACATTAAGCAGTTTAAAATAATGCATGCTAAAATGATGAAAGGTCCATAAGAAGTCCTATATGTCCAACTGTCCATCTATATACCTATTTGCTACCTCATATGGCCTCTGAATCTCTGGGGATTTTTCCTAATGCATGTTATAAAATTGTCTTCTCTTTAAGTTACTCATGCCTGCTTCCTGACTTCCATTAATAGAGCATATGTATTGCCCAAGTAAAAATATATCTTCTAATTGCTTTCAGTGAAAATTTGAAGTTACTTCTCAAAGCGAGCACAAAGGCGGATTGGGTATTTTCACTTATTTCGTTTTTTCCCGAAAAAGGGTGTAGGGTGAAGCTATTTTTCTCAGAAACTTCTAGTATTGCTAAGGCACCAAGGTAGATTAGGAAAATGATATGCATAAAAAGCAGACAGAAATCATCTACACTGTGCTTTCATAAGGAAAGATATAAGCACTCTTGTCAAGAGGGTATTTGAATACATGTATTCATTCATTAAGCTCCTTTCTGTCAGGTGTTGATAACAGGCTCATTACACTTAAGTTTGAGCTTAAACTTGGAATATAGTATTTGAAAAGAAGGTGCTGAAAGCAATTTTAAAACTTCTTTTTGTCTCTGCTAAAACTAATTAAACGCAACAGAAGAAGAAAAGAAATGCTGTCACCTTCGTGTCAAATCAGCTTACTGTGGGCTCTGACACAAAAGGGAAACCGGAAAGGAAGTACAGTTTGGCCCTTGAGAGTGAAATAGATTTGGTGTTGGTTTATTCTGCACCCTTAGCAAGGATGCTGACAGAAATTGCATGTGAGATTCTAATGACTGAATGTGAGCTGCAGTTTGCTCTCTATGGGAAAGCCGTAGGAAATCCACTTACACAAAAAGATCAGTAAATTAAAAGTAAATTTCAGAAGATTTGGATTTGACATCTGGGGCCTGAAAAATGAAGTGAGAGCTCTATGTTAAGAAACTATGTTACTGCTACTATTTATTTCCAACTGCTTTGGGAACTAAAAAATGATAATTTGCTTATTGAACAATAAGAACCTCTCACAGTTAGAACCCAGGAAATAGAAGTCATCTGAAAATAAACGGGAGAGGCAAAACTCTAGGGGCTGACACAGATGGGTGGTTGACAGGGGCTGAGTTTGGAGAAGGGGTCGACTATAAAAGGTGATGGAACCATTTTTGTATCTTGGCTGTGGTGGGCAAACTCTGCATTTGTCAAAATTCATTGACCTGTGCATCCAAAAGAGTGAACGTCAGTGCATGTAAATTAGCCAAAAATTCACTATAAAAAAATCACCATAACCAAAAGTAGTTTTAAGTTAATTTTAAGTTGCAAAATTTCATTACTACGTCTTTTTAAATCTCTGGACATGGTTTCTGATTCCAGGCAAGTGGAGACAAGAAAGACAAGTCAGAGGGAAACTACTCTGTGCCTTCAGGGTTGTTTACCCTGAGTTCTCAGCAGAGCTTTTTAAAAATTATTTTGAAAAGAGTTAAAATACTATTGAAATAGTAGGGAAAACAAATATAACAAACACCAGAATGGTCACCACCCAGAATTAGCAAATGTTAACATTTTGTTGTTTCTGCATCAGATTTTTATGTGTAGGTAGACTAGAACTTCATAGGTCAAGGTGCAGCCTGCTTTATTCTCCTCTCCTGACACGCTCTACTACCTCCAAAAGTGATTTTGAGAAAGAATAGGGCAAAAATTGTGGGGAAAATGATGGATGCTCTCTTCAGTAAATGGAATGATTTAGTCACATTCACCACATAATCACGGGTACGTACCTCCACAGTTGGTGCCCTTGGGAAGGCAGGATTAATACACACATGTTAACATATAAAAGACACATAAACACATGGCAACTAGCTGGTTATGCAGAGCTAAATGCAATCCTGGGAATGAGCACATTTAGTTTAATGACTAGGGTGGATGAGATTAGTGAACCTGGGTGCCCATTACCAATATCCAATTTTTCAAGCTTTCCCATCCACTTCCCCCAAGAACTCTTGGGATAAAGTCAGTCCAGATTAGAGGGCAAGAACAAGATACAACAGATCTGCACTTAACAGGATTAATAAAGTTTTTAGCTTTCAAGAGTATCAAACCAAAGAGCCCACAAGAGAAAACAAATTTGGGGCTAATGCTGAATTTGCCATGTTCATTTAAAAGAAAATAACTGTAGATGGCTTTTCAAGCTGCAAAAACTGCCTGAACTGTCCAAATGTCCCCACTCCCTTTCTACCGCATGTCTGTCTCTGACAAGAAAATTGCTAGTCTTAATCTGAAATAAAGCAATTACCAAATAGAGATGTGTCATATTTATAGTCTGCCCTCGGTGACAGGAACAACTTGCTTACAGCATTGAGAAAGTCACCCAAAATTGCTTTCTTAAATGTTTCGTGGAATTACCAGAGCCCCAGAGTAGCATATTAGCCTAACTTGTTTAATATGACTCTATTTATATAAGCACTGGGTGATGTGACTCCAAGAGGCTGATGTCATCTTGCCATCAGCTACATGAGCTGCTAAATTCTTCCAAGACCATCAAGAACAAGAATTGTTTCTTCAAGCCCAGATTCTTTTAAGTGGCATTTGAGACACTCTACAACCAGACTCCAACTTTGAGCTCCTAACTAGTTTTCACTACCCTGGAAAGAAGCCTTTTGGTCAAGCCACCTTTGCGTGCATGAAACGCATTATCAGTGTGGTCTTCCCTCTCCGTGCTCCTGCTCTGGGTGACTTCAGCGAGTCTCATGGCTTTAAATGCCATCTACATGTCTGTAACTCACCAAATTATATCTATACCTTTCTCCTGACCTCCCAAGGCATTTATCCTCTTGCCTACTTGACACCTCTGCTCTGATGTCTGATGCCTCATTACTTAAAGTGTGATTCTCAGATCAACACCATTGCATTATCTGGGAGCTTATTAGAATTGTGGGATTTAGGACACCATCTTAGATTGACTGAATCAGAATCTGCATTATAACAAGATCCCCAGTTTCCTATGCACATTGAAGTTTGAGAAGCACTGGTCTATATCACGATTGAGGATTCTGCATATTCTACCCTGATGATGTTATTTATTTTGGGCAACTATTCTGTCAGATTATAAACTCTGCATGGTTTGAGACCAAGACTCATTTTGCTTAATACTTCTGGCACCTAGCAGAAGAGACCCTAACGGTAGATACACGATTTGTTCAATTACACTAAAATGCAAATTTGCAAGTTTGCATGGAAGCCTGTTGCATTTGTGCCTGGGGTGGAGGAAAGGTGACTGACCCCTGTTACCAGCCATTCACTGGCAGAGGTATCATTGCTCATTACTGTGGATTCATAAGCTTGCAAGTGGCACTTCGTGACTGGTCCTAGGAGGGGCTGTATTTTGCTTTAGAATGTCAATAAAGTAATGCTTTTGCAGGAAGTTACCACTAAATGATGCTACAACAACCTCGCCCTTTCTCGGGCTTATTCAAAATTTGAATTTGTCCAAGGAGCCAATTAGAGTCGCTGCCCCATTTGTTCTGCTCTAACCTGGACATCTGTACAATAATTGGGGCATGGCTGAGGCTTTTCCTTAAAATGTATGTTTACCAACATTGGCCTGGGCTTATGCAGGGTCACACTGGGCCTGTGCTTTTCAGCAGAACAGACAAACATTCACATTTCACCCTGAGCTATGGCATTTCCTATTCAATTTCCCAGTTTTGTTCCTGTATCTGATTCTCATTTAAGAGGATTTCACAGGACCCACAGGATTTGTGAGAATCAATGGGCAGTAAACTTAGCTCTCAGACAACCTCAGAATGGCCCTCTTTTACATCAGGAATTGAAACTGGGAAATGGAAGTAGTAACAGTGGGACTGCTAAGGTCCAGCAACCTCAGAAGGTGGGGCTGCTAGCCTGGTGCACTGGGGCAGAGTTACATCACTTAGTGATCACTCACTATGGAGAGGAAGGCTGGCTTTGAAACAGAACTTCTATGTAAATGAATACTATCATTAGGTTATTTTTTTTTCAAGTATCTTTTAGGTGTCAATGCTTATTGTCCATACAAATAGGGTCTCCAGCTAAAACATTATTCCTTATTTTTCAATTGCTCTTGTATCTATATTGCCATGTTTTACTTTGCAGCAGAGTTTCCCGAATGGGTCTGATCAGAAGAACCACCTGGGGAGTTTGTTAAATACTTGCTTTCCTGAGACCCACCCCAGACCTAATTAAGGTGTCCCTGGCAACTGCCAGGGGATGAGCATTTCAAATCAACTCTCCAGTTGATTCTTAATTGAATTACCTTCTATTAAGTGTTGATCTCTATATTTTTTCTGAGGCAAATTAGTAAAGCTCCTCTGTTTGTGTTCATTCATCTATTGAAGAATTTTTCTGAGGAATTTTGGATCCTGGGCCCTCTGCTAAGCCCTAGGGAGACAAAGATGAATAAGAGCCCACCCCTGCCATCAAGGAGATTAAATCACAGGAAGACAAGACACACAATAAGATGTACTGAACATAATGTCCTGCAGACCATGTAGGAAGTAGACACAAATCAAACCCTACAGTTTCACCTCTTTGAGAGAAATAATAATCCTACACATTTTAAAATAGAGCCAAAGCAGAATTTTCAGGAAATTAGCACGTCTCCCATTCCACATTAAAATGAGATTCTTTATTTTTTTTAAGACAGAGCCAGAAGCAGCTTGTAGCTTGTCCAGCACCTGGTGCAAAATTGGCACTGAATAGATATTGATTAAACAATTTAATGAAAAGAAATGTCCACAAAATTATGTACTAAAAGCACAACAAAGGGATTCTTCCAAACTAACCATAAGTGAAGAGGACCGGCAGAGCCTCAGAATGCTTGTTGCAAGAGTTCACACAGGTGTTTCAGACACCTCACTCTCCCTTTAGGTTCCATTGCTGGCTGTCTAATACCTTGGTTGCCATGGAATAAAATATTATGTTCTTCCCATGAGTCACTTTGTTCTGTCCCCATCAGCATGGCAGAGGAAAGTTGCCCTCACTCAGTACTTCAGCGTTTTTTGTTGTTATTGTTTCTTGCTATCCCTTTTTTCTTCCAAATGCAGACTATTTAATATGAATGTTATTTTTTCCAAGCAGGCCATAATGTCTAATGTCTAATGTTGGGCTTTCTACCAGGGGAATATCTTACTAAATAGAGCTTAGTGCCATATATTTTTTAGGCCTAGATTTAATTTTCCTGGAAAGAGTTTCTCATCTGCTCTGAAGGGACTTCAGGTTGAAAGCCTTCATGACAAAAATAAATACATAAATAATAAAATAAATCTAACACTAGTTTCTCCATCTACATTCCCATATAAAGAACCCCAACTGAACCAGAAATGAACACCAGAATGTTTGTGTCCTGTCATATTCTCCCTGTTTTTTGAAATAACTCTAAGTGTCATAATTATAGCTGGAAAACAATGAAAGAAAACACTTGCAACTCCATGCCAGCGTTCTAGAAGTTGAGATGTAGGTAGAACTATTCTAAAATTAAGAGTTTCTTCCCATGTCTGAGGGAATCTGGCTCCATTACTCATGAGCTTCAGGAACCAGTAACTTGGTTACTGAATACAGGAATATTCATCTAGCAATTGTGCCCTGGCTCTCTAGGAAATCATGGTAAGTTGCTGTGGGCAGAGTCACCGAGCTCCAGCGATCAGTGTCTATGTGGCAGTCATACTGCACTCAGGTGAATCAACCATCTTATGTCTGATGTCTCAGGGTTTCTCTGATGTAGCTGGACCTTCCAACAGGAAGACTATCATCCTGCCAAAAAAGTATTTTCCCAGGCTGTGTGGTCACCATATTTATTCCCATCTCTTTCGAAGAGCAAAGAAAACCAAAATAATAATTTAAAAATCTTCAGAGGATAAAATGATATTGATGACGATAGCAGCTGGCATTAGGTAATGTGGCCCAGAACTCTGCTAACACTCATTATATCACGAAATCTCACAGACAGGATGTTGCACCAAAGAGGATGATTCTGTACTTTATACAAAGCTCTAGAACAGGCAAAACTAACCTATGGTGGTTGGAATTAGATCAGTAGTTACTTAGGAAGGAAGTGAGGCAAGACTGCAGTGGGGCTGAGGGATCTTTTTTGCGGGGAGGAAAATGTTCTATGTCTTGGTTGGAATGGGTTGTTACATGGGTGTGTTCATTGGGAGACCTAAGCACCCATGGCTTTCTGGTGAACTTTCTGCTGGGTATGTTGAGCACCAGGTGTGTCTATTTATTCTATAACAATCCACCCCTGCTCCCAGAAAAATCATTTAGAGCACATGAGAATGATAAGTGGCTACAGTTTTGTATTTGAAGGAGATACTCAAAGGAAAGAGTTTTATCTAAAACAAAACAAAAAGAAAACTACCAGGCGTGGAAGTGACCAGTCGTCTCTAGTCCTTTTCCTGGGTGGTTCCTCCTACCACTTCATTGCATTATTCATCCTCTTTTCATGCCCTGATGATGCTTTTTGTTTACCTGGGGCAACTGGTTTTTAATTGATTTTTTAATAAAGGTATTTCTTGCTCTCTTTCACTCTGATTAAGAACCATAGCATGATCTCATCAGGCTGGACAAGTATTGATGGGCTGGGGTATCAGGGGGCTAATAAAGAGTGTTATCCAGTATTTTTTAGTGACACATAAAAACTCCCTCATGAAAGATACAGGAGGCAGAGCATAATATAAATGTCATGCTAGAAACAGTGGTATTAGAGTGTATATGGCCAGACATCAGTGATTTCATTAATGCACTGAGACAGGTCTCTCCCAGGGATAAGTGGTGGTGAGTGGGCATGGAGGGTCAGCAGGAAAGCAAAAGTGAAGCCATCACGAAACAAAGAGCAAGCCCTGGAGGTCTCTAAGTTTTTCTAGGTAAGCTGCAACAATTTAATAAAATGCTTCAGATGAATGGGAAAAGGATAACTTAATTCAACTCTTCATTTACCTATCTCTGCCTTTTCTTTGGCCCAAAACACTATTTACAATATTTCAGAAGAAACAAAGTGTTGAAAGCCACAAGTGCTTTCGGATTTATCTTCTTTTACTCATTAAATCTTTAAATTCAATGTGATCCACTCCACTTCTTAGATTACTGAGGGGAAGAAAGATGGAGGTTCTGTGAGCGAAATTATTTGGGACATTCCCAGCTACGGCTCCTGGCTCCCATTACAATGAACAAGTATTCTGTGCAGAGAAACAAAAACTGCCCAGTATTAACACAGAGAGCCCGAGCCTTGCCATGAAATGACAGCCTGGCTTTGGAGAGTCCAGGAAGCACCATTTTGCCAAAGGGCAGGAGAGATTTTGAAGCTTTTTCCTGACTGAAAACGTGGTTATCCTGTGATGCGTGCCCAGTGCTGACCTAGGGCCATGGTAGATAGAAAACATCTAAGACCATCTGTCCGCTTCCAGGGAGAGACTGGCTGAAGAACACAAACTATGCAGGAAAGGAGACACACATACACTCACACACTCACACATAGACACACTCACACGCACACACATATGCACACACACACACGCCTGCACATTCACACACCTTTCGATTTCATAGAAGCAGAGAAATGTAACAGCCTTTCCAAAGAGTACATTTTGAAAGTTATGTTGACAGTCTGTTATGTTAAAAATCAACTGAGAAAAACCACTTTAAAGACAACAGAACATAATTTTCTTTTTACATTTGTCTCTACTTTCTCATTATCCATTGAATTCATTATTTTCAGGGAATTCTCTGTTAAGCAGGTAGAGACAAGCACCGGTGGAATCTGAATTATTATCATTAACGTAACTTCATTTGTGCCCACAGGTTGTCAGGTCCTGGAGAAATTCATGGTGTGTGTGTGTGTGTGTGTGTGTGTGTGTGTTCCTTGTGTTCCTGCAAAATTGGAATCATGCTGTGAGTCATATTAAGAAGCGTCATTCTTACTCTGTGTACTATCAGTTGCCATGTCATGAGCATCTACTTACAATATCATCTCATTCATTCCTTCACTTAACAAATAATTATTATCATGTGTACCGTTCCCATGCTTCAATTTCCCACTGACACTTCACTCATTCAGTCTTGGTTTTGCTTTGTTCTGTGATCAGAAGCCCACAAACTGTTGTATGAATAACTTCCAAGTGGAAAGGTACAAAATAAGAATGACTCAGGGTCCCAGATGATGAGTGATCTATAAATATAATAAAGCCATTGATAAAAATTTGGTTTATGTTCTCCCTCTCCTCTGACCTGAACATTAAAAAAAAAAATAGTTTTCACAGAGTAATATTGTACATGTTTGCCGAATAAATTTAGAAAACACAAATAGGCAAATAAGAAATAAAATAGAAAATATAAAGCATGGATAGTACCATCATCTCCCCCCAGAGATAAAGTGGTGCTAACATTCTTTTGTGCACCTCCTTCCCATCCCTTATCTGTACAGTTACAGTGGGTTTTGTATGGAATTTTGCAAAAATGAGATCAAGGCATATGAATAGTTTGGGAACCTGCTTATTTATCTATGTCCTTAGCATTATTTTCTTTGACGTCATTTGAATACAGATAGTATCTGAGGAATTATCTTTCTTCTACTCTGTGTAAGTGATCACAAGCCTTTGGCTCTCTGTGGTTTATGTCTCTTCTGGGCGTGGTTTCCTATGTCAGAAGACAGTAGTAGTAATAGCTCATATTTATCGAGCATTTATTATGACCTGGCCACTTTAATAGAGTATCCCTTGTAATCTTCAAAACAACTGTATGAGGCCCATTTTACAGATGAGGAAGCTGAGGCACAGAGAGGTTCAGAGCAGACAGCAAATATATGATAGAGCCAAGATTGGAATTTAGACAGTCTGACCCCATGATCATAAGCACTAACCCCAGTGGCTGAAAAATCTGTTCAGATCTGTTAGATCTCAACAGAATTCAGGGTCTTCTAAGCTAATCATAAAGCTGGTAGACAGCTTGGCCATCACCTGGTACAACCCTCCTGATTCTGGTTGAGGGACTTCAGGTGGCCAGGCTCTCAAGTCACCTTCTGTTGTTCTTTCTACTCTACCCTGCTGCCTCCCTGCCATCCCACTTTATTTTTCCTTTTCAAAACTCTGTGATTTGAGTGTTTGGGGACATGAAAGATTAATAACCTCAGTCTGGACTGGGCTGACTGTGGGCAGGCCTTGTGAGAGCTTTTCCCACACTTTGGTGCCAACAGGTCTCGGGCCTGGACTGCACACCCCCTGTTATTCTTTCTAGTTGTGGGCCTCTCTGGAGCCAATCAGACCCACCGTGACAAACCGAACCAAGATTTTGAGAGAGAGAGAGACCCAGGGGACCCTGCTACCCAACTCGTCACGGAGCCAGCTCTGGACGTCTTTACCTTCATTCTAAAACTAGTGTCAGACCAGACATGCTGGAACCTTACCAAGCTGACACTTTAATCTATGTAACTAAATCCATCAGTGAAATACTAATGCTGTCTACATTATTTTTCCTTTCCTTGTCAGTTATTCGCAGCCAGAAAAAGTTCGTCTTGAGGAATTCACTTCCCCCAGGACCTTTATTCAAGTGCCACAGAGTTTACTGAGAAAAATGTGAGGGGGCTTATCTCTGGGTCCAGAAGCGCGTCCTGCTGGTGATCTCAGTGACTGTGGACGTGTGGCTTCTCCGCTCTGGACCCATTCTTCGTCAGTTAACCAAATGGCTTGGCTTAAGTGGATTCTGAGTCTCTTCCGACTTAAAAGTGTCTATGGTCATTGTCAGCCTCCGTCAAACAAACTCTAAGCTTGCCTCAGTTTTCATGAATTTGTGTATTTATTCATTTATTTAAGAATATTTTAAAAGTACTTACTTAGCCTGTGCTCAGTCCTTGGGGTAGAGTGGTTGACAAACACTCATGTAATCAATTCATTTCTGTTGTGATAGTGCCACCAATGAAAAATACAGGGAGATAGGAGTATGTAGTAGGGCCTGACCTCAGCTGGCCATGGCCAGCCATGGCCACTGGGTTGGCATCAGCCAGATGACAAAAGAAGGAGGGAGCTTTGCAGACAGGAGAGCATCAGGTTTGGCTGATCCTGGCCTGGGCTGACGTAGAACCATTCAAAGATATGAAAGAGCCCCAGTGGGATTGCAGTGTAATCAGTAAAGGGAGTGTGGTTTCCCATTGTCCTTAGAATAACATCTCAGCTCCTTCCCTGATCATGGTGATGAGGCCCTGCCTAAATCCCCAGCCTCATCTCATGCTGTGCTGTGACTCACTCTTCTCCAGCCACGCTGCCTTTCTCTTTCTCTCTCATGTCACTTATTTTAGCCTTAAGACTTGGCAGGTGCTAACCCACTCTTCCTTCTCATCTCACAATGCCCAATACCTCCTCATACTTCTGGAATCAACTTTAACTGTTATCTCTTCCCAGAGGCCTTTCCTGATCACCCCATCTCAGGGAGGTCAGCTCTTCCCTGTTCTCAGACTCTGTTCATTACTAACACTTGTCATGGTCATGCTTATTTGTTTACTTGTTTATTCCCCTAGGGCAGGTCCCATATCTGTTTTGGTCTCCTCATTTAATATTTGGGGTATGAAGGAGGCTAGAGTGTAGTCAGATTATAAAAAGCCTTACAGAGCTGACTAAGGCACTTGGGCATATGAAGCATCTCAAGGAGAAAGTGACCATCCCTCCATGTTACATGTGTAGGAGTGCTTTGTGGAGACCAGCTGGGAAAGAGGCATGAGAAGATGTGGGGAGACCAGGTAGAGGTGACTGCAGTAGTCTATTTAAGAGATGAGATGGGATGCGGCAGTAAAGAGAAGCATGGTGGCTGGACTCGAGGGGTATTTATTTATTTATTTTTAATTAATTAATTAATTAATTAATTGTTTGTTTATTTGTTTTTGGTTGCATTGGGTCTTCATTGCTGCACGTGGGCTTTCTCTAGTTGCAGAGAGCAGGGGCTACTCTTTGCTGCAGTGCACAGGCTTCTCATTGAGGTGGCTTCTCTTGCTGCAGAGCAGGGGCTCTAGGTGCACGGGCTTCAGTAGTTGTGGCTCACAGGCTCTAGAGCTCAGGCCCAGTAGTTGTGATGCATGGGCTTAGTTGCTCCGTGCCATGTGAGATCTTCCTGGACCAGGGTTCGAACCCATGTCCCCTGCATTGTCAGGCAGATTCTTAACCACTGCACCACCAGGGAAGTCCCCTCAAGGGGTATTTAAAAGTCTGTAAAACTTGTTGATGTTTTGGATATGGGAATAAAGAAAAAGGAAGCATCAAGGGGACCCCAGGTTTGGGGCACAAATAGATCCTTTTAGCAGGATGGAAAGCTCTAGAGGAGGAGAAGTGAGCTCTTGGAAGGAAGATGAAGGATCAGATTTGGGATATTTTTTGGTTTTGGTGCCTATAAGACACCCCAGTAGAAGATCTGTTAAGGGGGCTAGGGCATACGTGGATCTGGAGCTCAGAAGAGAGCTATGGGCTGGGAGACAAATGTATTAGGGAGTCATAGTGGTTTGGAAATGGCAGTGTCATGAGAGGCAAAGGTAGACCTGATGGGTAGGATATGAGGGAATAAAAAACCTCCCCCCTCCTGGTCCCTGATGTGATTTTTTAAACTGAGATAAACGTAATATGTATACCATAATATTCACCCCTTTAAAGTGTGCAATTCTGTGGCTTTTACTATATTCACAAAGTTGTGCATGTATCACCACTAATTCCAGAGTGTTTCTCTCACCCCAAAAGAAACCCTGTACCCATGAGCAGTCGTTCCCCATTCCTCCCACTCCTTAACCCCTGGCAATCACTAATCTGCTTTCTGTCTCTGTGGATTTGCCTATTCTGAATATTTCCTGTAAACTGTGTCCTATAATATGTGATCTGCATATAATATGTGGTCTGGCTTCTTTCACTTGATATACTGTTTTCAAGGTACATCCATGTTATAGCATACATCAGTGCTTCGTTCCTTTCTATGGCTGCATAATGTTCCATTTATGAACACACATTTTGTTATCCATTCATCAAGTGATGAGCATTTGGATTGTTTCCACTTTTTTGGCTATTGTGAATAACACTGTTATAAACAACAACAAAACAAGAAACCAACCTCCCCTTGAGAGCCCAATGGGGAAGTCTGGCAAGACAGCCAGGTTTGATGATGGCACAGAAGTGGATGGGTTTGAGGATGTAGGAGAACTTTAGGTCAGGGTGCGACAGCTCTAGATGGCACATATAAGGATTTGAGGGGTTGTGTGAAAGAGTAGGCCCTGAGTTAAGGGCTGGAGAGAACAAGAGGAATGGTTCTGTAGGAGAAAAATGTGGGCCGTGATTTATGGGGCAAAACTGAGAAATCACTGAGGACCCATGGATTTGAGCCAAGGAGAAATCGCATTGTTTTTCGGAACTGTCAAGATAAAAAGGTTGTTCTCTAGATGTTCAGTCGAGACCTCTCAGTGAGGCTGGATGGCCAGGGAATAAGCCTCTGAGAACCTTTTTCTCTTGATTGCAGGTTTCTGGGTTAGCTACCGGCTTCTTCTCACTCTGGTCTGCTCCTCACAGACCCACTGGGGCATATGTGGATTTTTGGTTTTTAGTTGAAGCCAACTAAATTTGTATGCTTACATTATTTTGTTCCAATCATTTTAAAATGGGAAAAGCTATGCAGGCAGATGGCAGAGAATTTATGTAGCAGAGAACAAAAAAATCCCCTATAATGCCATCGCCAGATCACAAACTATCTTCACCTGAGAGCATTCTGTTCCTTTTGTCATATGAATTTGTACTATTTTGCAAATTGTACTATTTTGTCTCCTGTTTATCACTCAGCATTCTGAACATTTCCCATGATCATCTAATATTTCATAACTGTCACTTTGAGTTTTCGTATTGTAAGAGAAAATACCTGCTTATCTGAAGTTATCAGGGTATAAAGTTATAGAAAGCAAAAGGTGACTCCCAGCTGACTCTCCCCCAAACCATATCTCATTCCCCAGAAAGCCAAGGCCTGTGGCCCACTGTGACTCTTTCCACACACTTTCTGAGCATTTGCAGGTACAGATGAACATATATATGTATATACTCATTTACTACACAAAAGAAGTCTTCTGAACTACTTACCCTTACTTACTACATCACAGACATTATCTCACGCTACTGAACACAGAGCTGTCTCATTTTCATTTATAGCTGCATAGTATTCCATTGTATAGACATGCCATAATTTATCCAACTACAGTCCAGCCATAGTTATTCACATAAAAATGCTGCAGTAATCATCCATGCATACACGCCTTAGGCACCCAGGGAAGTGTCTCCTTAGAGTAACTAGCCGTGGAACCCTTGAGTAAGGGAATGTGCCTGGTAAAATTTGAGAGATACTGTCAAATTGTGCTCCATAAGGACTATACCAGTTTTCACTTTAACCAACAGTTCCTCTTTCTTCAAACCCTGTTCTCAGTCTTTAGTACTTTGCCACCAGATAAGACCCAGAATCTCATTGTAATTGTAGTAGGCATTTCTTCAACTTTGAGTGCACTTGACATTGTTTCATATAGTTAGCCATTAATATTTCATTTTTTGTACATTGCTTGCCCTCCTTGTTCCTTATTTTATTGAAATTCTGGTTTTTCGCTATTATTGTTGTTGATTTGTAAGAGTTTGTTGTATATTAAGGAAATTGGCTTTTTGTGTATACATCACAAAAATTTTGTCCAGATTTGTCTCTGTTCTGATTTTGTGTTTCTCCCCTTCTACCAGGATTTAAAATACTCATGCAAAGAAATAGTTTAAGGTTTTCATTTATGGTGTTCTGCCTTAATGATTGTAGAATTTTCTAGCAATTAAATGCATTATAATTTAACTATTTTACCACTAAGTGCGGATCTGTTACTTCCAATTTTTAGGTAATATAAATACTACTGTGATGAACCACTTTGTACCTATAATTTTTCCCTTATTTTAGGCAAGAATATGTTTTTTATAAGCGAGAGTACTAGACCATGGCTCTTCATAATACATTGTCAAAATAATTTTCCAAAAAGAAAACCCACAAGCAATTTGTGAGAATACCAAGAAACCTGTCTGTGTTTCTAAAAGACTGACACCTGAATGCCTGACATTCATTTGTAATATAAAATTTATACAAATGGTCACTGGATTTACTTTTTAAGAGGGGGAGGAGCAAAAAGTGCAGGAGGGGAAAAAAAAGTGGATGGTAGGGTTAAAGAAGTATATTTAGGTTTATTTTTTAAAAACGGGAGCTAAACAGATACAACCCACCCCTCCAGTATATC
Organism: Balaenoptera musculus; assembly: GCF_009873245.2. Lineage (NCBI taxonomy): Eukaryota > Metazoa > Chordata > Mammalia > Artiodactyla > Balaenopteridae > Balaenoptera > Balaenoptera musculus. The sequence goes on from NC_045787.1 coordinate 100,746,174, forward strand.
AGTGGCCTGGCACCCGAGGTTCTTTGGGAACAGCTTGGCTTCTCTTGGAATGCAAACACTTTCCAACCTTGGAGTGATCTTTGCACTTCGTAAAGCACATAATCCTCTAAAAGGGGGTTCTTAGAGTTTGAGGTCTACTGTGTTTGTCAATTAAGTGAAACATCTCAGCTGATTTGGGTTGTGGTCAGTGGCTGTGTGATTCTGTTGGAGAAGAGAGGCGAGCTGATCTGGCTCACCTGACGTTACTTGTGCGTTAGCCAGAAAGCTGCCCATGATATACTGTCTCTTATACAAGCTAACATTTCTTTTACTTATAAAGCCTTTTTATTGTGGAAATAGTCCATAGGCACCTATTTTGGGCTGAATTGTATTCCCCCCCAAATTCATATGTTGAAGTCCTAACTTTCAGTACCTCAGAGTATGACTGTATTTGGAGACGGTGCCTTTAAGAAGGTGATTAAGGTTAAATCAGGTCATTGGGGGTGGGCTCTAATTCAATTATGACTGGTGTGCTTATAAGAAAGGAGAAGCCTCCCAGAAGAAAGACTGTGTGAAGAGAAAGAGAGAAGAGGGTCATCTACAAGCCAAGGAGAGAGACCTCAGAAGGAAACCGACCCTGCAGACACCTTGGACTTCCATCTCCAGAACGGTAAGAAAATTAATTTCTGTTGTTTAAGCCACTAAGTTGCTTAAGCCACCCATGGTACTTTGTTATGGTAGCCCTAGTAAAGTAATACAGTACCCCCAAATGGAAAGAATAGTATAATGAATTCTAGTTACCCACCACCCAGCTTCAACAACTAACAATCATTTCTCTTGTGTTTCATTTATCTCCTCCAGTGATTTTTCCTGGACTCTTGTAAAATAATTCCCAGACATCATATCCTTTGACTGATAAATATTTTAGTATTTTAGTATGCGTCTCTGTTTAAGGGCCTTTTTTTTTTAAAGAAAAAAAAAAAAAAACATATTCACCAGGCCATTATTTCTCCTAATGAAACTAACAATAATTTCCTATTATTTGTTAGCCAGGTCATATTCAAATTTTCCCAGTTGTCTCAAAGAAGGTGTTGGTTTGTTTACAGACAGTCTGAATCAAAACTGAAATTCAATTAGTGTATTTGGTTGTTATTTCTCTTAAGTCTCTTTTATTCTAGAACATACCTCGGTCTCTACCCTTTTCTGTGGTATAAATTTATGGAAAAAGCTGAATTACTTGTTTTGTAGACCACCTCATGTTCTGATTTGGCTCAGTACTTCTCTGTGGTGTGAACTCAATCCTTTCTCCCTGTTTCTTCTAATTTGGTAATTAGATTCAGAGACTTGATCAGATTCAGGTTCTATATTTGAGGCAAGATTATTTCAGTGGGGGTATAATTTTGAATTTTAAAAAGCTGAAGTAACAGTTCATTTTCTATTTGAGATACTCTGAACAACACATAAAATTGTCTTGGGTAGCTAGCAGAGATGGTGATTTTGCATATTAAGCACCAAGCAAGGACAGGAAAATAAAATGAGAGAAATAAAAGAAGCATAGTAAAAGGGCATCATTTTCACTAAGAATCTGTCGTGGAATGAAACTTCCCGGCTTCAGGAGCAACTACTGTACACTTCGGAGGTCACAATGAGTGAGATTATTTTATTTTGCTTATTTATTTTAAAATCATGTTGGTGTGGCAGCTGCATAGCTATAAATGTGAAGCCTCCAAACAAAAGTGTGCTGTGTCCTTCACTTTCCAGGGCTTCCTCTTCCCCTTGGAAGCGGGAAGTCGCTTCTCTGTGGCATTCATGCTTTGCCCCCGTGCTTCCAGAGGTCTGCCCCTCCCTAGGAACAGGGCTTACTGAAGCATTGATTACAGCAGCAGAAGACTGGAAATGACCTCCATGTCCATCAAAAGGGGACTTGTTAAATACATAAGGAACACTAAACAACCTTTAAAAATATTGGGTTGGCCAAAAAGTTCGTTCGGGTTTTTCTGTAAGATGTTACAGGAAACCACGAACGAACTTTTTGGCCAACCCAATACTTCTGTAAAGCTATTAGGTGCTGGTAAGACACCATCTCCAAAACACACCGTGCAGTGAGGAAAGCAAGATTTTAAAACTGCATAGAAAGTAGGCTACCAATGTTTATTATATGCATGGAATATTATTGTAAGAGCACATAAGAAACTAGGAAGTTGGAGGACCAAGGTGCTAGTGTAAAAGATTTGTTTTTTATTGTAGACTCTTTGTGCCTTTTGAATTTTTAGCTATGTGTAGAAATTTTTCAAAAAATTAATGAATTCCTTGCAAATCGGGATGGACTGAGAAGTTGTCAGTGACGCTACAGAGTCGAGCCAGTAGTTTTCAGTTCTCATCTGTGTTTATCAAGCCCAGGAGATGACAGACAGCAGTGGGGTTTTCATATGAAACATTTTCAGCTTGCATTTGACCACTTTGAAGAGGGAAACCAAACAAACTTTTGGAACAGTTTTCAAGTATCAAACGTGTTCTGTGTTTCAAAGGGTTTTAACTCACAAATAGTCCTTTCTCTGCACTGACATTCCTCACTTTGAGAAACTAAAACAAGTAGCTTGTACCAAAAAAAAAAAAAAAAGTATAAATTATGATTACTTCTGATCAAACATGTAATGTCAGGTCTGCAAGAAAGAAAAAGAAACTTCCAAAACAGTCTGTGTTAGTGTTTCCATAAAACATGCCATGTACTATATGTTGGCTGGCACCAGGGCACCAGCTAAGGAAGTCTATTAATAGAACTAAGAAAACAATAATAGGGGCCCCCTGGGCCTGGTCATTTTTAAAGATATGAGAATGAGCACTTGATTTTATAATTTTAGAGCTGTTAAAACACCTGCCAGCGGGACTTCTTATTTGCGTGGATTTCTTTTTTTTTTTTTTTTTTCCATTACACTGTATGTGGAAAGACGCTTTTCAAACAAAGTGTAAAAGCCATTCAAGAAAACTCCAAGTCCCAACTATGAAGCTTGGTAAAGTGGTCCAGAAAACCTATGTTTACAAATTTGAAAATAGTCCCTGGGTGCTATTTATTAATCCTCAAGCACCCTTGAAGCTTAACTATGGAGGTAATCCCTATAAAAGGGGTTGCAGTGAGCACAAATCACACAGAGCAGAAAACCAAAAACAGGTAGACTTCAAAATAGTTATCACAGATTTAACTTATCGGGGCCCGGAACATCATCCATCATAGTGATGAGGGCATGTTGCCACTGGAGGGGATGCTTCCTGCTTCTAGGCTTCCAGAATCTCTGACTTTAGGTACCAAACCCAGGATTACCCTGGAAGGACTGACCTCCCCCTTGTTGGGCCCTTTATTCTAACAGCTGAGCCCATCCTATACCCACGCCACATATGGGAACATCTGGGGGGTGAGACCTATGAACCTGCCTGCAATTCTTTTCTCTATTAGCTGATCAAATTCCTCATTCATTCTTTTGGGTTCAGTAATGGACACTGGATATACCAAAATATTATGACATTAAGTGCAACATGGTGGTTAAGGGCTCCCGTGGTAGAGCCAGACAGACAAGGGTGTGAATCTCAGTACCCCCACCTGTTAGCTGTAAAAACCCACCTCAGATGCTAGAGTGATGGTTGAAAACTATAAGGCCGACACCTGACTCCAAAGATGCCTCACTCCGAAAGAAGCCCTTCCCTCCAGGGCTCCCAAATCCAATCTGGAGGATAGGCATGTGTAGTAATAACTACATGAATGATCAGAACATCAGAGAAACATGACCTAGGTCCTAAGAAAACCAAGTAGGAAAGCAGGTGGCTCATTTGGGGAGAGGAGGGCAGGGGAGGGCTTCCGGAAGGGGAAGCATTCTGAGCAGACAGTAAGGGAAATGCATTGCAGACAAAGATAAAACAGCTTGTGGAAAGTTCTGGAATGCTTGCGCCGCTAGCTTACAATGTGACAAGGACTCATTTATGATGTTGCATTAGGTTGCTATGTTTGAGGGACTTGTGCAGCCCCAGAGGGCTGTGTTATATGTGATGTTCCTTTGCCCCAGGGCTTGCCACCCTGCAATTGTAGCAGGGCAGAGTTCTCAGCCCTCTTCCTCTATTCGGGACACTTTATGATCTTTTCTTCTCTGCTCATCTCCTGCTTCATCACTTCCAAAGACGAGGGACTATTAATCTGGACGAATTGCAGGGTATTTATTAGGCCATAGAGACTAGTGGGCAGGACCATTGTATATAAAATAATTATGTACCTCTTTCCTGATTCTCAGGGATCTCTGTCCCAACCCCAGTCCCAGATGTTCCAAAGCATCAAGTGCTTTCCACTGACCACACTGTGATTGCAAGATCCCTCCTCTTGAAGGCCCCTGTGAGGCCCAGCTTCTACTCCAGGAGAGGCAGTGCATAGAGGAACACAGTAAATGATGGCTAGATTGAATAATGCTCTGGCTAAGAGGAACTCCATCCTCTTAAACATGCTTAGACTTGGCATAATACTAGAAGCTGGCACTGGTTTTGTTATATTTACGATTTAGACAGATAAGGAGTTTTCTTGGAAGGCGTTACTGGCATCCAATGTGGATTGCAGGTAAACTAGATGTCATAGTTTTGACCTTTGTGGAATGACTTGACATGATTGACCTGTATCAATTAGCAAATGCTGTCCAGCAATCCTCTGCCCAGGTTTGAAGACCACATCCTAGTCTGTTCTGAGGCACCAGGGAACTCAGAACACCTGGATTTTAAATGATCCTGATGTTTCCAAGTTCAGGGGATGGAGAAGATAACTGTCATCAGAGGTGGGTCTGAAGGTTATTAGGGTACCTGAAGTAGAATCATCCTTTTGCTAGTGCAGATTTCTACATGTGTAGAGCGGGCCTGGGGGACAGGCTCTCAGCTCCCCTGGCAGTGTCCTCCTCCAAGCATGCCACAGCTCTGTGGAGTGACTTCAGGGCTTAACCTGCAAGCTCATCCCAAATCCTTTAGCCCCCCCCAACAGCTCCAAGGAAACACATAGTAGTGTCTGAATTTTATAACTAAGGAAGTTAGAGCAGTGAAGAAAATAGATGCGGCAAAAGACACAGAACAACTCAAAACTGGACCTGGCAAAGAGAGAGCAAATTCTAGGGCTCCCAGACTCATATCTTGTGATACTGACCTCAGTCTCTCTCTTAGTTTCCTTCCCGATATCCCTGTGGCTCACCACCTCCACTCAGCACTCTGCTTAAATATCAGAAAGATCTGCCCTGACCTGTTTTTAAGAACTTCTCTTCTAAACCAGCATTCTCTCTTTCCTTCCCAGGCTTTGGTTTTCTTTTCTTTCTTTCTTTTTTTTTTTTTTAACATCTTTATTGGAGTATAATTGCTTTACAATGGTGTGTTAGTTTCTGCTTTATAACAAACTGAATCAGTTATACATGTACATATATCCCCATATCTCTTCCCTCCTGCGTCTCCCTCCCTCCCACCCTCCCTATCCCACCCCTCTAGGGGGTCACAAAGCACCGAGCTGATCTCCCTGTGCTATGCAGCTGCTTCCCACTAGCTATCTATTTTACATTTGGTAGTGTATATATGTGCATGCCACTCTCTCACTTGGTCCCAGCTTACCCTTCCCCCTCCCCATATCCTCAAGTCCATTCTCTAATAGGTCTGCGTCTTTATTCCCATCTTGCCCCTAGGTTCTTCATGACCATTTTTTTGTTTGTTTTTTAGATTCCATATGTATGTGTTAGCATACAGTATTTGTTTTTCTCTTTCTGGCTTACTTCACTCTGTATGACAGACTCTAGGTCCATCCACTTCACTACAAATAACTCAATTTAGTTTCTTTTTATGGCTGAGTAATATTCCGTTGTATATATATGCCACATCTTCTTTATCCATGCATCTGTCAGTGGATACTTAGGTTGCTTCCATGTCCTGGCTATTGTAAATAGAGCTGCAATGACCATTGTGGTACATGACTCTTTTTGAATTATGGTTTTCTCAGGGTATATGCCCAGTAGTGGGATTGCTGGGTCATATGGTAGTTCTATTTTTAGTTTTTTAAGGAACCTCCATACTGTTCTCCATAGTGGCTGTATCAATTTACATTCCCACCAACAGTGCAAGAGGGTTCCCTTTTCTCCACACCCTCTCCAGCATTTATTGTTTGTAGATTTTTTGATGATGGCCATTCTGACCAGTGTGAGATGATATCATTGTAGTTTTGATTTGCACTTCTCTAATGATTAATGATGTTGAGCATTCTTTCTTGTGTTTGTTGGCAATCTGTATATCTTCTTTGGAGAAATGTCTATTTAGGTCTTCTGCCCATTTTTAGATTGGGTTTTTTGTTTTTTTGATGTTGAGCTCCATGAGCTGCTTGTATATTTTGGAGGTTAATCCTTTGTCAGTTGCTTCATTTGCAAATATTTTCTCCCATTCTGAGGGTTGTCTTTTCGTCTTGTTTATGGTTTCCTTTGCTGTGCAAAAGGTATTGAGTTTCATTAGGTCCCATTTTTTTATTTTTGTTTTTATTTCCATTTCCCTAGGAGGTGGGTCAAAAAGGATCTTGCTGTGATTTATGTCATAGAGTGTTCTGCCTATGTTTTCCTCTAAGAGTTTGATAGTGTCTGGCCTTACATTTAGGTCTTTAATCCATTTTGAGTTTATTTTTGTATATGGTGTTAGGGAGTGTTCTAATTTCATTGTTTTATATGTAGCTGTCCAGTTTTCCCAGCACCACTTATTGAAGAGGCTGTCTTTTCTCCACTGTATAGTCTTGCCTCCTTTATCAAAGATAAGGTGGCCATATGTGCGTGGGTTTATCTCTGGGCTTTCTATCCTGTTCCATTGATCTATATTTCTGTTTTTGTGCCAGTACCATACTGTCTTGATTACTGTAGCTTTGTAGTATAGTCTGAAGTCAGGGGGCCTGTTTCCTCCAGCTTCATTTTCTTTCTCAAGATTGCATGGCTATTCGGGGTCTTTTGTGTTTCCATACAAATTGTGAAATTTTTTATTTTAGTTCTGTGGAAAATGCCATTGGTACTTTGATAGGGATTGCATTGAATCTGTAGATTGCTTTGGGCAGTATAGTCATTTTCACAATGTTGATTCTTCCAATCCAAGAACATGGTATATCTCTCCATCTGTTTGTGTCATCTTTAATTTCTTTCATCAGTGTTTTATAGTTTTCTGCATATAGGTCTTTTGTCTCCTTAGGTAGGTTTATTCCTAGGTATCTTCTTCTTTTTGTTGCACTGGTAAATGGGAGTGTTTCCTTCATTCCTCTTTCAGATTTTTCATCATTAGTGTATAGGAATGCAAGAGATTTCTGTACATTGATTTTGTATCCTGCTACTTTACCAAATTCATTGATTACCTCTAGTAGTTTTCTGGTAGCATCTTTAGGATTCTCTATGTATAGTATCATGTCATCTGCAAACAGTGACAGCTTTACCTCTTCTTTTCCAATTTGGATTCCTTTTGGTTCTTTTTCTTCTCTGATTGCTGTGGCTAAAACTTCCAAAACTATGAACAATAGCGGTGAGAGTGGGAAACCTTGTCTTGTTCCAGATCTTAGTAGAAATGGTTTCAGTTTTTCACCATTGAGGATGATGTTGGCTGTGGGTTTGTCATATATGGCCTTTATCATGTTGAGGTGAGTTCCCTCTATGCCTATTTTCTGGAGGGTTTTTATCATAAATTGGTGTTGAATTTTGTCAAAAACTTTCTCTGCATCTATTGAGATGATCATATGGTTTTTCTCCTTCAATTTGATAATATGGTGTATCACATTGATTGATTTGCATATATTGAAGAATCCTTGCATTCCTGGGAGAAACCCCACTTGAACATGGTGTATGATCCTTGTAATGTGTGGTTGGATTCTGTTTGCTAGTATTTTATTGAGGATTTTTGCATCTATGTTCATCAGTGATATTGGCCTGTAGTTTTCTTTCTTTGTGACATCTTTGTCTAGTTTTGGTATCAGGGTGATGGTGGCCTCGTAGAATGAGTTTGGGAGTGTTCACCCCTCTGCTATATTTTGGAAGAGTTTGAGAAGGATAAATGTTAGCTCTTCTCTAAATGTTTGATAGAATTCGCCTGTGAAGCCACCTGGTCCTGGGCTTTTGTTTGTTGGAAGATTTTTAATCACAGTTTCAATTTCAGTGCTTGTGATTGGTCTGTTTATATTTTCCATTTCTTTCTGGTTCAGTCTCGGCAGGTTGTGCATTTCTAAGAATTTGTCCATTTCTTCCAGGTTGTCTATTTTATTGGCATATATTTGCTTATAGTAATCTCTCATGATCCTTTGTATTTCTGCAATGTCAGTTGTTACTTCTCCATTTTCTTTTCTAATTCTATTGATTTGAGTCTTCTTCCTTTTTTTCTTGATGAGTCTGGCTAATGGTTTATCAATTTTCTTCATCTTCTCAAAGAACCAGCTTTTAGTTTTATTGATCTTTGCTATCGTTTCCTTCATTTCTTTTTTATTTATTTCTGATCTGATCTTTATGATTTCTTTCCTTCTGCTAACTTTGGGGATTTTTTGTTCTTCTTTCTCTAATTGCTTTAGGTGTAAGGTTAGGTTGTTTATTTGAGATGTTTCTTGTTTCTTAAGGTAGGATTGTATTGCTATAAACTTCCCTCTTAGAACTGCTTTTGCTGTATCCCATAGGTTTTGGGTTATCGTGTTTTCATTGTCATTTGTTTCTAGGTATTTTTAGATTTCCTCTTTGATTTCTTCAGTGATCTCTTGGTTATTGAGTAGTGTATTGTTTAGCCTCCAAGTGTTTGTATTTTTTACAGATTTTTTCCTGTAATTGATATCTAGTCTCATAGCCTTGTGGTCAGAAAAGATACTTGATACGATTTCAATTTTCTTAAATTTACCAGGGCTTGATTTGTCACCCAAGATATGATCTATCCTGGAGAATGTTCCATGAGCCCTTGAGAAGAAAGTGTATTCTGTTGTTTTTGGATGGAATGTCCTATAAATATCAGTTAAGCCCATCTTGTCTAATGTGTCATTTAAAGCTTGTGTTTCCTTATTTATTTTCATTTTGGATGATCTGTCCATTGGTGAAAGTGGGGTGATAAAGTCCCCTACTATGATTGTGTTACTGTCAATTTCCCCTTTTATGGCTGTTAGTATTTGTCTTATGTATTGAGGTGCTCCTATGTTGGGTGCATAAATATTTACAATTGTTACATCTTCTTCTTGGATTGATCCCTTGATCATTATATAGTGTTCTTCTTTGTCTCTTGTAATTGTCTTTATTTTAAAGTCTATTTTGTCTGATATGAGAATTGCTACTCCAGCTTTCTTTTGATTTCCGTTTGCCTGGAATATCTTTTTCCATCCCCTCATTTTCAGTCTGTATGTGTCCCTAGGTCTGAAGTGGGTCTCTTGTAGACAGCATCTATATGGGTCTTGTTTTTGTATCCATTCAGCCAGTCTATGTCTTTTGGTTGGAGCATTTAATCCATTTACATTTAAGTTAATTATCAATATGTATGTTCCTATTACCATTTTCTTAATTGTTTTGGGTTTGTTATTGTAGGTCTTTTCCTTCTCTTGTGTTTCCTGCCTAGAGAAGTTCCTTTAGCATTTGTTGTAGAGCTGGTTTGGTGGTGCTGAATTCTCTTAGCTTTTGCTTGTCTGTAAAGGTTTTAATTTCTCCATCAAATCTGAATGAGATCCTTGCTGGGTAGAGTAATCTTGGTTGTAGGTTTTTCCCCTTCATCACTTTAAATATGTCCCACCAGTGCCTCTGGCTTGCGGAGTTTCTGCTGAAAGATCAGATGTTAACCTTATGGGGATTCCCTTGTGTGTCATTTGTTGTTTTTCCCTTGCTGCTTTTAATATTTTTTCTTTGGATATAATTTTTGATAGTTTGATTACTATCTTTCTTGGCATGTTTCTCCATGGATTTATCCTGTATGGGACTCTCTGTGCTTCCTGGACTTGATTCACTATTTCCTTTCCCATGTTAGGGAAGTTTTCATCTATAATCTCTTCAAATATTTTCTCAGTCCCTTTCTTTTTCTCTTCTTCTTCTGGGGCCCCTATAATTCGAATGTTGGTGCGTTTACTGTTGTCACAGAGGTCTCTGAGACTGTCCTCAATTCTTTTCATTCTTTTTTCTTTATTCTGCTCTGCAGTAGTTATTTCCACTGTTTTATCTTCCAGGTCACTTATCCATTCTTCTGCCTCAGTTATTCTGCTATTGATTCCTTCTAGAAATTTTTAAATTTCATTTATTGTGCTGTTCATCAGTGTTTGTTTGTTCTTCAGTTCTTCTAGGTCCTTGTTAAACGTTTCTTGTATTTTCTCCATTCTATTTCCAAGATTTTGGATCATCTTTACTCTCATTATTCTGAATTCTTTTTCAGGTAAACTGCCCATTTCCTCTTCATTTATTAGGTCTGGTGGGTTTTTACCTTGCTCTTTCATCTGCTGTGTGTTTCTCTGTCTTCTCATTTTGCTTAACTCGCTGTGTTTGGGGTCTCCTTTTTGCAGGCTGCAGGTTCGTAGTTCCCATTGTTTTTTGTGTCTGCCCCCAGTGGCTAAGATTAGTTCAGTGGGTTGTGTAGGCTTCCTGGTGGAGGGGACTAGTGGCTGTGCTCTGGTGGATGAAGCTGGATCTTGTCTTTCTGGTGGGCAGGTCCGTGTCTGGTGGTGTATTTTGGGGTGTCTGTGGCCTTATTATGATTTTATGCAGTCTCTCTGCTAATGGGTGGGGTTGTGTTCCTGTCTTGCTAGTTGTTTGGCATAGTGTGTCCAGCACTGTAGCTTGCTGGTCATTGAGTGGAGCTGGGTCTTGGCGTTGAGATGGAGATCTCTGGGAGATTTTCGCCGTTTGATATTATGTGGAGCTGGGAGGTCTCTTGTGGACTAATGTCCTGAACTTGGCTCTCCCACCTCAGAGGCACAGCCCTGATGCCTGGCTGGAGCATCAAGAGCCTGTCATCCTCTAGGCTCAGAATAAAATGGAGAAAAAGAAAGAAAGAAGATAGAATAACATTAAGTTAAATTAAAAAGTTATTAAAATAAAAAATAATTATTTAAAAAAATTTTTTTAAAGTAATTTAAAAAAAAAGAAAGAAGGAAGAGAGCAACCAAACCAAAAAACAAATCCACCAATGATAACAAGAGCTAAAAACTATACTAAAAAAAAAAACCAAAAAAAAACCAAACAAATAAAAAACAAATGGACAGACAGAACCCTAGGACAAATGGTAAAAGCAAAGCTATACAGAAAAAAATCACACACAGAAACATACACAATCACAAAAAGCGAAAAAGGGACAAAAAAATATATATCGTTGCTCCCAAAGTCCACCTCCTCAATTTTGGGATGATTCGTTGTCTATCCAGGTATTCCACACCTGCAGGGAACATCACGTTGATTGTGGAGATTTAATCCGCTGCTCCTGAGGCTGCTGGGAGAGATTTCCCTTTCTCTTCTTTGTTCGCACAGCTCCTGGGGTTCAGCTTTGGATTTGGCCCCGCCTCTGTGTGTAGGTTGGCTGAGGGCATCTGTCCTTCGCTCAGACAGGATGGGGTTAAAGGAGCAGCTGCTTCGGGGGCTCTGGCTCACTCAGGCTGGGGGGAGGGAGGGGTACGGATGCAGGGCAAGCCTGCAGCGGCAGAGGCCAGCATGACATTGCCCCAGCCTAAGGCGCGCCGTGCGTTCTTCCGGGGAAGTTGTCCCTGGATCATGGGACGCTGGCCATGGCGGGCTGCACAGGCTCCCGGGAGGGGAGGTGTGGAGAGTGACATGTGCCTGCACACAGGCTTCCTGGTGGCGGCAGCAGCAGCCTTAGCGTCTCATGCCTGTCTCTGGTGTCCGTGCTGATAGCCGTGGCTCGCGCCTGTCTCTGGAGCTCCTTTAAGCAGCGCTCTTAATTCCCTCTCCTCGCGCACTAGGAAACAAAGAGGCAAGAAAAAGTCTCTTGCCTCTTCGGCAGCTCCAGGCCTTTTCCCGGACTCCCTCCAGGCTAGCTGTGATGCACTAACCCCTTCAGGCTGTGTTCACGCCGCCAACCCCAGTCCTCTCCCTGCGATCCGACCGAAGCCCGAGCCTCAGCTCCCAGCCCCGCCCGCCCCGGCGGGTGAGCAGACAAGCCTCTCGGGCTGGTGAGTGCTGGTCGGCACCGATCCTCTGTGCGGGAATCTCTCCGCTTTGCCCTCCGCACCCCTGTGGCTGCACTCTCCTCTGTGGCTCCGAAGCTTCCCCAGTCCGCCCCCCGCAGTCTCCACCCGCGAAGGGGCTTCCTAGTGTGTGGAAGCCTTTCCTCCTTCACGGCTTCCTCCCACTGGTGCAGGTTCTGTCTCTATTCTTTGTCTCTGTTTTTTTCTTTTTTCTTTTGCCCTACCCAGGTACGTGGGGAGTTTCTTGCCTTTTGGGATGTCTGAGGTCTTCTGCTAGCGTTCAGTAAGTGTTCTGTAGGAGTTGTTCCATGTGTAGATGTATTTTTGGTGTATTTGTGGGGAGGAAGGTGATCTCCATGTCTTACTCCTCCGCCATCTTGAAGCTCCTTCCTGGTTTTCTTTATAGCACTTAGCATCTGACACGTTACATATTTATGTATTGACTGCATGGGAACTCCAGCTAGAACACAATCTTCATGAGACAGGAACTTTTTTCACTGCTGTATCCCAACACCTGAAACACAGACTGGCAGAAATAAGCCCTTGCAACATAAAAGAATGACTACTCGCTAATAATTAGTAAGGCCTTCATCAGTGCTAGGTGTTTTATATGCATTCATGGATCAAATTCTTATACCAACCTAATAAGACAGATGCTATAATTATCTGCATTTCACAAATGAGAAAGCTGCTGCTGAGAAACATTAAAGAACTTGTCCAAAGCCATAGTTTTATTAACTGGTAAAACTTAAATACAATCAAGGTTGATGTAACCACAGGCTTTAATTCTTTACCACACCCTACTTCCTGCACATTGAAGTTTTACCTTCCCAACAGTCCTCCTCAGAATCTCTATCAAAGATAACTCTACTAAAGCCCGTACTTTTGGATACCTACAATGAGGTATCACCTCACACAAGTCAGAATGGCCATCATCAAAAATTCTACAAACAATAAATGCTAGAGAGAGTGTGGAGAAAGGGGAACCCTCTTGCAGTGTTGGTGGGAGTGTAAATTGAAACAGCCACTATGGAAAACAGTATGGAGGTTCCTTAAAAAACTAAAAATAGAACTACCCTACGACCCAGGAATCCCACTACTGGGTATATACCCTGAGAAAACCATAATTCAAAAAGAGTCATGTACCACAATGTTCATTGCAGCACTATTTACAATAGCCAGGACATAGAATCAACCTGTGTCCATTGACAGATGAATGGATAAAGAAGATGTGGCACATATATACAATGGAATATTACTCAGCCAGAAAAAGAAACAAAATTGAGCTATTTGTAGTGAAGTGGATGGACCTAGAGACTGTCATACAGAGTGAAGTAACTTAGCATATGGTATTTGTTTTTCTCTTTCTAACACATATATATAGAATCTAAAAAAAAAAGAAATGTGAAGAACCTAGGGGCAGGACAAGAATAAAGACACAGACGTAGAGAATAGACTTGAGGACAGAGGGAGGGGGAAGGGTAAACTGGGACGAAGTGAGAGAGTAGCATTGACACATATACACTCCCAAATGTAAAATAGATAGCTAGTGGGAAGCAGCTGCATAGCACTGGGAGATCAGCTTGGTGCTTTGTGACCACCTAGAGGGGTGGGATAGGGAGGATGGGTGGGAGACGCAAGAGGGAGGAGATATCTGTATACGTATACAGATATATGTATATATCTGGAGATATATGTATACGTATAGCTGACTCACTTTGTTATACAGCAGAAACTAACACACCATTGTAAGGCAATTATATTCCAATAAAGATGTTTTAAAAAAAACAAAACAAATGGATTTTTTAAAAATGCTCAAAAAAGTGAAGAGTAAGAAGAGATCAATGACAAGACCTACAAGTTATATGAACAGAGTAAAGCTGCTCAAAGATTTTCACTTAAATGACTTCTGAGAAATACTTTGAGGTGGACAGGTCAGTTGACACATTGAAAAAGCTCAAGCAATTTTAAAGAAATGTTAGATCTTTAAGTCAGTGCTTGTAGGTATATTTGCCTGGAGATGTGATTGCAGGGTTGAGGGGAAAGGAAGGCTCTCTGCACTCACCCGCCTCCTCCCCCCACTTCCTCACACCAAAATTGCCTCTTGGGCAATCTTGCTGGCACCTGGAATTACACCATTAACTGTGACTCTTCTTTTTTTTTTTTTTAATTTTTATTTATTTATTTATTTATTTATTTGTGGCTGTGTTGGGTCTTCATTTCTGTGCTAGGGCTTTCTCCAGTTGCGGCAAGCGGGGGCCACTCTTCATCACGGTGCGCGGGCCTCTCTCGTTGCGGAGCACAGGCTCCAGACGCGCAGGCTCAGTAATTGTGGCTCACGGGCCTAGTTGCTTCACAGCATGTGGGATCTTCCCAGACCAGGGCTCAAACCCGTGTCGCCTGCATTGGCAGGCGGATTCTCAACCACTGCGCCACCAGGGAAGCCCCTGTGACTCTATCTTCTGTTAAAATATATCTCCTGAAGGATACAGTCCTTTGGTCTTTGCAATCTTTTATATGAATGTATCCAGTTTTTCATGAAAACAGTTTTTTAATAGGGGAAAAAGGTAGAAAGCGCATGAAGACTTGCGTTCCTGAGTGAGAACAGGGAGGAGAAAGAAGGGGGAAGAGAGGAAATGAATTAGCAGTTGTCTCCCTAGTTGGCACAATCTAAGGCAAGCATTTAAATGAGTCTAGTAACAAAAACAAAAATACTTATTTCTAAAAACTAAATTCTGCTAAATTCATAAATTCTGCTAAAAGGGAAATTGAGGCATATTAAATATTTTAAGAGTTTATTTGAGCAAACATCGATTTGAATCAGGCAGCATCCAATATAGCAGATAGAAAGGAGCTCCAAGGAGATGTGAAAAATGAAAGACTTTTACAGTCAGACTGCAGCAGGAAAAAGGAATCTAAACCAGGCAAAAGATGGAGTCAGTTATTGCAAAGTTACTTTCCTTTAGGCTATGGCAGGTGTTCCATTTCTGGGAGAGCTGAAACTGTAAGTCTCAGTTTGGTGTCACTGGGCTTGGCATAAGTAACTCCATTTGAGGCCTGTTGTCTTGGTTTTTAACAGCTCTAAGCGGGCAGGGACTGGACCTGTTCATTCAGCCTGTATCCTCAGCGCCTCAGAAATGAGCACAGTGCCTGGCATGTAGTAGAAGCTCAATAAATATTTGTTGGGTGGATGAATGTACAATTCTTAAAGGGTTTCTCAAGCCCTTATTTCCTGTCCTTGTGCCTTCCCATCCTTCAAGCAAAGTTCTGCCTTCTCTCTCCCACCAACCCTCTCCTTAGGAAGTGAATTTTTCCTTCAGTTTCTCCAGCAAATATTTCTACATTGGGTTTATGAAGAATTCGTCATATAAAGACAGTGAAATCTCTTCAAAAATTTAGTTGAAAAGTTTATCTTTCCTTCTAAAGTGTTTCATGTTTATATCTATCTCTGCCTCTGGATTATAAGCCTCGGAAAGGTAGAGGCCTCACAATTTAGCTTTCTCAGAACTCGTAACACAAATAAAAATATTGATTGGGTTTTTATAAGAAAACTTCACCTTTTCAAATTCAAGCAAACTAAAGGGATATGGACAAACCAACACACCAGGCACATTATCTTACTGCTTCAGCGTCTCAAAAACAGGATTGCAAGGTGCTGGATTAAATGAGAATATTTATCATTAATGACACACTGATGTTAACTGAGTAACAGTTGACCTTTTTAATGAGTCCTTATTTATCTGGACAAGAACTGTACCATGATACACATACACACTATGACTCTACCTGAAAAAATTGAGGAAAAAGTCCATTAACTGCAAATGCCATAGCCTAACATTATAATAGCCTCACCTTGTTGATTTGGAAGAGCTGGATTTGATGGATTTGAGACTGATGAAACAGTACCTTCCCTTGAAATTTTTATTAATATTCTAACAAACTGCAGAATTGGATCTTTTTTGAAGTTGCATTGTATTTTCAGATCTATTTCCTTCCCAAGAATGAGTTCTCTTAACTCCTGATAAACTGTTCTCCTTCTATGGAAAATTCCTCATAATTTCTTTATATTTCTTTGCAATGTGTGAGCACCGAGAACGTCACTGCACATACGCGTCTACACAATCCAACAAACTCCCTACCAACCACCACCTTTTCTACTTGGTTATTATAGGGTTGAAAGTTCATCACGGTCCCCTGCCCCACCCTTCACAAACAAATAAACCAGTGAGGGAAAAAAGAAAATCTGCCACATCAACTGTTAGCAGGATACCATGAGCAGCTGAATGCAGTTCGAAGACAGTACTGCTGATCAGACTTAAGAGTTCATCCGTGTTGGGAGTGTTTTGCCTCTTAAATCAGGCTTTGTATGTGATCATGTGTGTGCCACCATCATGACACCCCACAGCATATTAAAGCTCACACTGGCCTAGCTGGTCCCATGGTGTTCTAAATAAGAGAAAAGAATGCACACCTTAAAAGACAATGCAAACTTAGGAAGTAAGATTTACTCTCATATGTCGTGGTTTTGAGGCAATGTAGAAACAGAATTGTATTTACCCTTCACATTCGAAACATTTTAAGTATAATTTTAGTTTTTGATGTTTCTGATTTTGCTCCCTCTCTCCAGGAAATGGGGTAATCAGGGTTACAGAGCAGGGGAACTTTATTCTTGTCAGTCCCTGGCTGCCACCGCCTTCTAGTAAAACCACAATGGAGATTTTTTAATGCCACGTTCAGAGACAGGTGGAAGGTCTCTCCCTTGAAAGCCAACTCTTACTCATTAGTTGCCAGACACTACCTAAATGCTCCATATGTGTTTAATCTTTGCAACAGTTTTCTGAGGCTGGTGCCTTTATCATCACCTCATTTTACAGATGAGGAGACTGAGGGATAAAGAAGTCTTACCCAAGCTATTGGGCCGAGAAGTGGCCAAGTCAGAATTCACACGCGGTCAGCCTGAAGGCAGAGCCCACTCAAGATCTAAATCCCTGAACACGTCCTCTTTATAAATAGCTAACAGAGGGAAGTGTGCTCTACAGCAACTAGATCCTCCCCCCACCCCACCCCCACGCATACTGTTACTCTTCGTATTTCCTTTTGTTGGAAGTAAACTTAAGGATAATATCAACTTGGATTAAAAGTCACATCCTTTTTCCTGTCATCTTAGATTGTTGTGTAACCCGATAACAAAGAACAGCTAGAAAAGCAAAACAAAACCAAAAAAATCAAAGTAAGTGTCACTGTTGCATTACCCTCTTAGACGCTTTGGTTCTGCTTAAGAGCTTATCATTTTCCGCACAAGCCCATTTGGGAAGGAGGCAATATGTCTTTTGGCTCTTGAATGCTGCTCGCCTCCGAACCTCATTATGGCAAGTCATTTTCTGAAGCTGGGCTGTAGCTCTAGACAAATGATTGTATTAAGTTTTAAATAAACATACAACATTTACGTTATGCTGTTTCTTGAAATGATTTATTGTCATTTTCTTCTTTTAGTCCTGCTCTCTGGACATAAAAGACACAAGCTTTTGCTGTTTATACAAACCAAATCCTCTGTTTGCTCTGATTAAGCATTCATGGGTCTTTAATACAGCACAGGCTTTAGATCTGGGATTATTCCCTATGGGAGTGGTGGAATTAAATACATTTAGCCAGCAGAGATAAGAAAGGGCACCAGAGTTTAATTGCCATTAAAATAGATATGGTGGGTCACAAAAATAGAAGGCAGGAGAACAGTCTGTGTTCCCCTTTTCTGCTATGGTAGATGAAGCTCTACGAGCGTGTGACTTGTAGCTTCTCAAAGTCTCAAGTTAATGGCCTGGAAGAAGAAGAAAAAGGTGAAAATTGTACTGGGGGGACAAGTCTGGTCCTGGGTTCCTAAGATGCCTTGTGCCTAAGAAGACATTACTGTTTAGAGAGGGAACTGCAGCACTGCCCGCTGTGGAAAGGATTCTACTCTTTCTGGACTGGGCACAGTTGGCGATTAGTGGAATCAATTATGTTACCCCAAATTCTCCTGCCTCTCAGAAGGCATTTTAGAAATGTCGAGAGAGAAACCACCTTCTTCTGTGGTCCCCACCAGCGACTGGACAGAGATGAGATTTTCATCGGTGATTCCAATTGGCAGCTCTTTATATTTCACTCCTTCAGAATTGGCTGATCTGCCAGCATTTTCTTTTTCGTTCTACTCGTGGATATTGTAAATGAATCTTGTCACACTCCCCCAGCAGCCGACACTTGGAGTCAGCCGCAGCCATGGGGTTGGGCAACTTGTCCAGTTAACTCATATGGAACAGATAGGATGGAAATGTTTTTTTAAATATCACTCTGTGAGTCATACATATTTGCACTTCAATTTAGAAGTCTTTAACTTTTCTGGTTTATAAGTTTAAAATCAGGCCCCAAATGCTCCCTTCAGCAGTGCATGTACTAAAATTGGAGAAACCAGTTTGTGGGGCGGGGTGGGGGGGGTGGGGATTAATAAATAAGGTCGTGCCATTTTGAAAAGAATCAAGAGAAACGCCTCAGAAAATAATACAAGTTTACGGCTTCCCTGGTGGCACGGTGGTTAAGAGTCCACCTGCCAGTGCAGGGGACATAGGTTCGAGCCCTGGTTTGGGAAGATCCCACATGCCGCGGAGCAACTAAGCCTGTGCGCCACAACTACTGAGCCTGTGCTCTAGAGCCCGCAAGCCACAACTACTGAGCCCGGGCGCCTAGATTCCATGCTCTGCAACAAGAGAATCCACCACAATGAGAAGCCTGCGCACTGCAAAGAAGAGTAGGGCCCGCTCGCCACAACTAGAGAAAGCCCACATGCAGCAACGAAGACCCAATGCTGCCAAAAATAAATAAATAAATTTATTTTTAAAAAAAGAAAGTAATACAAGTTTTTCAGAATGGAGGACCTTGAATTAAAAATATATTGGCTGATTCAATTTATGTGGAATTCTAGAAATGGCAAACTAATCTATAGTGACAGAAAGCAGATCAGAGATTGCCTCAGGCCAGGGGTGCAGGAAAGAGGGACCATCATCGGGAAGGAGCAGGGGAGCTTTGGAGGTGTTGGAAATGTCCTACATCTTCATCGTAGTTAGTTGCACAATTTAAACTCCTAAAACCATACACTTAATGAGTGCAGTGCATTGTATGTAAATTATACCTCAGTAAAGTTGATTTAAAAACTATATACTGGCATAAGTTACTGAGATGCCATGGGAAACCTTCCTAAATCATCTTTTATTTTAATATAAAAGAAAATAGTTGAGCTAACTCCAAGCAAAAATAATGTATATCCATCAGCTTTAAGTGCTGTAGCTGACAGGCTCAGCTGTTACTGCCTACTGCTATCTGAGAAGAAGTTTCAGGCTGGCTCTGCCCGCAGAGGGCAGGCGGCCTGCTTTCCCCGGCAAAGCGGTTCAGAGTTTTCCTTGCAAGCGGTTGAGTTTTCCTTGCCACACACCGTGTTGTGTTTCATTCTTGGGAAGGGAATCGCAAGACAGGCACATGAATTGCAAGATGTACTTTTATCTGCCACGTGAACATGGAAATAAGTATCTATCAACTTCGTACCCAGCGCGTCCTTCTTTTTCATTTTCCAAGTTGCAGTTCTGGAATATTATCTATGATTTCATGCATCGAGGCCAGTTAGACGTGGGAGGAAGAAGGTGCGGAACTAGTCTGCGACACGGAGGAGAGGCCGTGGTAGGTGGGGGAGGGAGGGGGACAGGCCTGCGGAGCTGATGCAGCCCGAGGCTCCGCTGCGCCCTACTGGGCATCCCAGGACCAGCCTGCAATGGCCCGACTGGCCCGGGGCCTCCCCCCCTCCCCCCCTCCCTTCTGCCTTCCCCCAGCGTGAGATACTTTCCCCACCGCAGGGGCTCACAGCCCTTGATAGAGGCGGAGAGTTTGGGTTTTGTGATTTAACAGCTGATAGTGAGCATTCTCTCTCTCTCCCTCCCTCTCTCTCCCTCCCTCCCTCCCTCTCTCTCCCTCCCTCCCTCTCCCTCCCTCCCTCTCTCTCTCTCCCTCCCTCCCTCTCTCTCCCTCCCTCTCTCTCCCTCCCTCCCTCTCTCTCTCTCCCTCCCTCTCTCCCCCTCCCTCTGTCTCCCTCCCTCCCTCCCTCTCTCTCCCTCCCTCTCTCTCCCTCTCTCTCCCTCCCTCCCTCCCTCTCTCTCCTCTCTCTCCCTCCCTCTCTCTCTCTCTCTCTCTCTCTTTCTCTCTCTCTCTCTCTCTCCCTCTCTGTTTCTCTTTCTCTCTCTCTCTTTCTCTCTCCCTCTCTGTGGTCCCTCGGGCTCTTGAAGTATTTACACTAAACTCCAGGCCAGCAAAGAGAATTTACAGCCTTATCACGGAATTAAAGGCGCTGTCGGCTGGCGGTGGTGGTGGGGTGGGGAGAGGGGGTGGAATGTGTGTCTCTCTTCCTCCTTTTCTAAGGGAGACTTTTGGCTTCATGTAGGGGGCTGATTATTCTCTCTCTCCTCCTCTGCCTGAAGTTCCTCTCTGAAGTTTTTCTGTCATGTTTATTGGGATAATGAGGATTTATTTTTTTTACTTCTATTCCAATATTAATGTTAGGAAATGATTTCTACAGGAAAGTATCTTAAAAACCACAAACTGGGCTTAATCAATGTAAAGATTGCTACAGGTCAATATTTCTCTTTTTAAAAACATTGGCTATCAAGCTGATAAAAAGAATACTTACAATATAGGTAAGGTATAAAGAATAATGATACAGTGAATATGTAGTATAAGGACATAGCTGTTTCCTTTTAAGATCTTTGATCTCTCTAATCCAGTGTCCCCGTCTCCTCCCCTGTGAATTTTTCATAGTAGCCCCTTACGATTTTAATATGTAATTTTACTATGTGTTTCCTTCTGTAAAAAAAATTTTTTAAGATTTCTGCATGTTTTTGAACGTTATATACATAGAATCGTATTATACATATTCTTTGTGCCTTGCCTTCAGATAACCTTGTGTTCCTAACAGTTAGCCATTTTGCTGCATGCAGTATGGTATAATTCACTTATATTCACTGCTGTTTTTATCCATTCTATTGTTGGTGGACATTTGGATTATTTCCAGTTTCTTCTATTACAAATAGTGCTACTGTAAACATTTTATAGATTTTTCCTGGTCTTCATGCTAGGATTTCTCTAGGCCTAGGGTGTATAACTGGGAGTGGAATTACTGGCTGTGTGCATCTTTATGTACTGATAATGCCAAATGGGTCTCTGTACTGAATGTATGGATTTACTCTCTCACTAGCATACATATATATAGAAATTATGCATCCCTTCACCAATATTTAATAGTATCAGATTTTTTCAATTTATTTTTTGCCAATTTAGTGGTAACAGGATGGATACTTGCTGTGATTTGTACTTGGATTACTCCACTTAGTAATGAGGTTGCACATCTTTTTATTGGCTGTCTGGATTTTCTCTTCTGTGAGGAACCTGTTTTCTTTTCCATTGCCTGTTTCTGCTTGTTAGTTATATATTTCGCAAATATCTTCTCTTGATTTGTGGCTTGTCCTTTCATTATCTTAATGGTAAATTTCAATGAACTGAGGTTGTTAGTTTTAATGAAGTTTAATTTATCACTTTGACTATATAGTTCATGGGGTTTTTGTGTCTTATTTAAGAAAGCCAAACCTAATCCTAGGTTATAAAGATAGTCTCCTATATTGTCTTCTAAGAGTTTTATGATTTTACCCTGCACATTTAAGTTTTTAATGCACCTGGAATTTTCATGTCTGGCATAAGGTATAGACACAATTTCAATTTTACTGTATGGATATCCAATTATTCCAGCATCATTTACTGAAAAGTCCCTGAAATGCAATGGCTGTTGTCATAAACTAAGTGTGTAAGTGTATTTTTTTTCTGGGCTCTCTCTTCTGTTCCTTTGATCAATTTGTCTACCCTTAAATTGATACCATACTGAATCAATTATACTTTCATTGTAAATGGTGATATCTATAAAATTGAATTCCCCCTTGACCCCTTGAAAATGTTAAAATCACTTGTCAATTTCATAGGAAAATAAACTTTGGGAGATTTTTATTGGAATCATATTGAATTTAATATCAATTTGAGGAACACTGACACCTAAACGATGTTGAACTTTTCAATCCATGAACATTGTATATGATTTGATTTCTCTAATTTGTTTAAAAAAATTTTTTTAAAGCTCTAAAAAAGCTTTATAATTTTATTCATAGAAGTTTTGCGCAACTTTTCTTAAATTCCTGTATTCTCTATACTTTTGATGATATATTAATGGCATGTTTTTAAAAATTGTATTTAACTATTCAGTGCTGGAGTATAAAAATGCAATTGATTTTTGTATATTGATTTTGTATTCAGCAGCTTATAATTCTTTATCTGTATATTATTTTCTTCTACACAGTGGTTGTATAAGTGGAATATTGCTTTGGTTCTTTCCAATGCTTATACTTTTTATTTATTTTACTTGCCTAAACTTCACTGGAGAAAGGTTGAATTTTTAATAGCAGGCAACCTTGTCTTCTGACTTTAAAGGGAATTCTCTGAACATTTCACCATTAAATGTGATGTTTACTGTAGATACCCCTTTATCAGTATTCAGTAAATATAGTTCTATTCCTTCTTTGATAAGAGGTTTTTATTATGAATGTAAATTCAGTTTTGTCAAATACTTTTTCATTATTGAGATAAGCACATGATTTTTCTCTATTACTGTGATGAATACCTGTAGTTGATTTTCTAATGTTAAATTAACCTTGCATTCTAGGAAAAACTCAACTTGATCATGATATATAGCATATATTACATTGTCGGGTTTGACCTGCTAATATTTTTCTTAGGATTTTTTCATCTAATGTTCAAGTTTTATTTCTTACAAGAAAATAATTTCACTGGTCTTTATCCAGTCTTAATGATATTGAACCTTACAAGAATTATTAAAACTGTATTCCACTTTGTGACCTTGAAACATATGCATCCAAATAAAAATCTTTGATGAGCATCCTGGAAGCATCATATAATGTTGTTGTTTCACCCCCCAAATATATTCTGCATCTTTTGACTTTTAAACCTTGAATTCATTATTTGGCAACTTTTCAAACAGCAAGAGAAAAATATTAAATTTTTTAGACTACATGAAGGTGATATATGTAGATACAGTATTTTCACAGTTTCCTAAGTACTTTTAAACCATAAGGAAGTTTCCAGATTTTGTATCCACATACATGGTAGTCAATTTATTTCTGTGCTTCTAAATAACAGTACTTATTAGATTGCCATGCTTGCCTGGCTTTTCCTCACAATTAAACCATAAGGTTTTTGGGGGTTTTTTTAGTCATTAAAATTTTTTCTTTATTGAAGTATAGTTGATTTACAATGTTGTGTTAGTTTCTGGTGTAGAGCAAAGTAATTCAGCTACATTCAAGGTCCTATATATGTAGGACCTTGTTGTTTATCTATTTGATATATAGTAGTTTGTATCTGCTAATCACAAACTCAATTTATCCCTCCCCGCCCTTTCCCTTTGGCAACCATAAGTTTGTTTTCTATGTCTGTGAGTCTATTTCTGTTTTGTAAATAAGTTCACTTGTATCATTTTTTATTTTATTTATTTATTTATTTATTGAGGTGGATGCTATTTCTATCTCTATTTTTTTTTAACATCTTTATTGGAGTATAATTGCTTTACAGTGGTGTGTTAGTTTCTGCTGTATAACAAAGTGAATCAACAATACTTAAACATATATCCCCATATCTCTTCCCTCTTGCGTCTCCCTCCCTCCCACCCTCCCCATCCCACTCCTCTAGGTGGACACAAAGCACAGAGCTGATCTCTCTGTGCTATGTGGCTGCTTCCCACTAGCTATCTATTTTACATTTGGTAGTGTATATATGTCCATGCCACTCTCTCACTTCGTCCCAGTTTATCCTTCCCCTTCCCCATGTCCTCAAGTCCATTCTCTACGTCTGTGTCTTTATTCCTGTCCTGCCCCTAGGTTCTTCAGAACCATTCCATATATATGTGTTAGCATATGGTATTTGTTTTTCTCTTTCTGACTTACTTCACTCTGTATGACAGACTCTAACTCCATCCATCTCACTACAAATAACTCAATTTCATTTCATTTTATGGCTGAGTAATATTCCATTGTATATATGTGCCACATCTTCTTTATCCATTCATCCGATGATGGACACTTAGGTTGCTTCCATGTCCTGGCTACTGTAAATAGAGCTGCAATGAACATTGTGGTACATGACTCTTGTTGAATTATGGTTTTCTCAGGGTATATGCCCAGCAGTGGTATTGCTGGGTCATATGGTAGTTCTATTTTTAGTTTTTTAAGGAACCTCCATACTGTTCTCCATAGTGGCTGTATCAATTTACATTCTCACCAGCAGGGCAAGAGGGTTCCCTTTTCTCCACACCCTCTCCAGCATTTATTGTTTGTAGATTTTTTGATGATGGCCATTCTGACTGCTGTAAGTTGATACCTCATTGTACTTTTGATTTGCATTTCTCTAATGATTAGTGATGTTGAGCATCCTTTCATGTGTTTGTTGTCAATCTGTATACCTTCTTTGGAAAAATGTCTACTTAGGTCTTCTGCCCATTTGTGGATTGGGCTGTTTGATTTTTGATATTGAGCTGCATGAGCAGCTTGTATATTTTGGAGATTAATCCTTTGTCAGTTGCTTCATTTGCAAATATTTTCTCCCATTCTGAGGATTGTCTTTTTGTCTTGTTTATGGTTTCCTTTGCTGTGCAAAAGCTTTTAAGTTTCATTAGGTCCCATTTGTTTATTTTTGTTTTTATTTCCATTTCTCTAGGAGGTGGGTCAAAAAGGATCTTGCTGTGATTTATGTCATAGAGTGTTCTGCCTATGTTTTCCTCTAAGAGTTTGATAGTGTCTGGCCTTACATTTAGGTCTTTAATCCATTTTGAGTTTATTTTTGTGAATGGTGTTAGGGAGTGTTCTAATTTCATTCTTTTACATGTAGCTGTCCAGTTTTCCCAGCACCACTTATTGAAGAGGCTGTCTTTTCTCCATTGTATATTCTTGCCTCCTTTATCAAAGATAAGATGACCATATGTGTGTGGGTTTATCTCTGGGCTTTCTATCCTGTTCCATTGATCTATATTCCTATTTTTGTGCCAGTACCATACTGTCTTGATTACTGTAGCTTTGTAGTATAGTCTGAAGTCAGGGGGCCTGATTCCTCCAGCTCCGTTTTTCTTTCTCAAGATTGCTTTGGCTATTCGGAGTCTTTTGTGTTTCCATACACATTGTGAAATTTTTTGTTCTAGTTCTATGTAAAATGCCATTGGTAGTTTGATAGGGATTGCATTGAATCTGTAGATGACTTTGGGTAGTATAGTCATTTTCACAATGTTGATTCTTCCAGTCAAAGAACATGGTATATCTCTCCATCTGTTTGTATCATCTTTAATTTCTTTTATCAGTGTCTTATAGTTTTCAGCATACAGGTCTTTTGTCTCCTTAGGTAGGTTTATTCCTAGGTATTTTATTCTTTTTGTTGCAATGGTAAGTGGGAGTGTTTCCTTAATTTCTCTTTCAGATTTTTCAACATTAGCGTATAGGAATGCAAGAGATTTCTGTGCATTAATTTTGTATCCTGTTACTTTACCAAATTCATTGATTAGCTCTAGTAGTTTTCTGGTAGCATCTTTAGGATTCTCTATGTATGGTATCATGTCATGTGCAAACAGTGACAGTTTTACCTCTTCTTTTCCAATTTGTATTCCTTTTATTTCTTTTTCTTCTCTGATTGCTATGGCTAAAACTTCCAAAACTATGTTGAATAATAATGGTGAGAGTGGGCAACCTTGTCTTGTTCCTAATCTTAGTGGAAATGGGTTCAGTTTTTCACCATTGAGAATGATGTTGGCTGTAGGTTTGTCATATATGGCCTTTATTATATTGAGGTAAGTTCCCTCTATGCCTACTTACTGGAGAGTTTTTATCATAAATGGGTGTTGAATTTTTCGAAAGCTTTTTCTGCATCTATTGAGATGATCATATGGTTTTTTATCCTTCAATTTGTTTATATGGTTTACCACATTGATTGATTTGCATATATTGACGAATCCTTGTATTCCTGGAATAAACCCCACTTGATCATGATGTATGATCCTTTTAATGTGCTGTTGGATTGTGTTTGCTAGTATTTTGTTGAGGATTTTTGCATCTATGTTAACATTTTACATGTTAACCAAATGATAGACTTGGTGGATGAGGGGAGAATTAAATATGAATAATTTTGGATTTTTCTATTTTCCTGATCTGTGACTGAAAGTCCTTTACCATCTGTCACCAGCATATAGAACTTGTCTATTCCTCTTTTGGTGCTTAGCATGAGGGCCTTGGTTTGACACTGTGCTCTAACCTCCATGTTGTAATTTCCCAACCAGCATCTCCAATAGAGAGCTATTCATTCATTATTTTATTATCCAAAATGCCTAGCAGAATTCTTTATACTCTGGTAAGTGTTCATTAATTATTATTTTAGACAGTAGAAATAAATAACTAGGCAGTACCCAACTGAATGAAAGTTCATGGTGTATACAAAGAGTTTCCAGTGATTTAGCTGTAATTTAGGGGATGTTATTTTTTAGTCTTTAGTTAGGTTTAGTCTTATGCCCTCTGCTTTTTAACGTTTACATGATTGATGTAACTTGGATAATAGAATGGAAATCATAATCCCAGCATTTTAAGATGAGGACATGTTTATAATTGAGATCTATTAATTTAAGTATTCATTATTATATCCCACAAATCTTTATGAAGCACTTAGTCTAAGCCAAACCCTGTGTTTGTACTTGAAAGGCAAAGCATGATCGTTATGGAGCTTCCATGATCATGGTGGCCCCAGATAGAGTAAGACCACTCTCCATAGTGGCAGGTGACATTCACCGAAGGCTGGTATGTGCCTGGCACAGTTTTAAGTGGTTTATATGTACTGACTCATCTAATTTTCACCACAGCCCTTTGTGGTAGGCATTGCAAAATCTTCATTTTATAGATTCAGAATCTCAGGCACAGAGGGATTCATTACATTGCCCGACATTATGCAGCTAGTGAGTGTTAGCCAGGATCAGAATCCAGGCCGTCTGCCTCCTGAGATACACTGACTTTCAATAATCAAATAATCTTGTAGACCAAATGATAACTTGTAGAAAATTATAACTGTTCCAAGAGCTGTGGAGGAGAGATGCATGGTATTCTTAAGCTTATTTTAAGAGGAAATTACCCAGGGGAGGCTTCCTGGTGTAGAGACAGTTAAGATGGCACCTGAAGGCAGAGTGGGCATTAACTAGGTAAAAAGGGGCTAGTGGAGTATTGTGTACAAAGGAAATGCCTGTTGCTGGCAAGGAGCAAGGGGGGATTCAAGAAAGTTGCTACCAAAAAATAAATAGGTAGAGCAGAAGGTGGGTCTTGATGATATAGATCCCAGTTTGCAAAGCATTTTCACTTTTGCTCCTGTGTTTAATGCTCACAACCAACTTGGGTAGTTTAGAGACTTAATTTAACCAAGGCCATGGACCAGAAGTAGTAAATCTGGGACCTGAACCCAGATCTCCTGATTTCAGTTCCCACAGCTATTCCACCAAACCACAGTGGCTCAACAGTGCAAAGGAGGACCAAAGCAACATGTGGAGGGCACTGTGAGTATGGTATTTCTGGTCAGGGTCCACATGACTCAAAGGTGTGTATAGATCAGCAGTAATACTGGTAACACTGGTGCCTAAGGAAATGCATTTTATCTGGCTGTAAGAACGGAAGTACAATTCAAAATCAAGCCCCAAGACACAATTACTCTCAGATCTGGTAGAATTCAAACATAACCTGTAACACCAATGTTGGGACAGGGCCCCATAGCTTCAGGAGGGCATGAAGAACTAGAAAATAAAGACTCAGGAGGGAAAGTCAAAGAAATTGGGTTCTTTGAAGAAAACTATCAAAGGTTGCTTATCAAAAACATTCTATGACAGAAAATGACCAGCTTACTTTTTGTCATCTTCCGGGAGGTTGAAAGCAGGGAGGACTGATACCAGCCCGGCAAACTATTCTGCATTTCCTGGCAAGAAAAAGAGACACCCTAGGACCAATACCTCAAACATCAAATCTGTAAATCATTTGTGCTTGGCTCTGGAATTCTAATGTGATTCTCTTTCCTATTCCAGGTTAACCTATTTGTTTCACCTAGACCATTCTTAGGGTTATTTTGAAATCTTCCAAGCATGTGTCATAATTGTGCTAAGGAAAAGCTAGTCAAGGATTAAAATGAGACAAAAAGACACCATCCAATAAAATAAAGCTGCAGATAATGCATATGGGAGATAATCCACAGAAAGATAATTGAAAATAGTCAAACACTTGTTACAATAGCTATCTAGCATCCATCCCTGGCAGCTGCCCACTTAATGCAGTTAAGCAAAATGCCTATGGTAAAAAAAAAAAAAAAAGCCTGCTGTGGATATGGGGGGAGACAAGGCATAATCGCTAGACCTAGAGCTCCCCTGCTATATTATAAACTCCTCGAGGGCAGGCACTCTGTTACAATCACCTTTATGCAAACCATAGCACCCAGTTATAGGGTGCTAGCACATAAAAGAGGATCAATAAATGTTTGCAACTTATAATTGTTATGCCTTTCCTTCTCGTCTCTCTCCATAATTGTCATTATTCAATCACTGTAAAAAAAAAAAAAAAGTGTCTCTCTCCTGCTCCTTTTTTCTCATCTTCAACACATCCTTCATGCCTGACAGTAGATCCAGAGGCACCATTTAACCTTGCCAAGTGGCAATCAGAAGTAAGTCAGATAGAAATATTTCATGACTCTCAGAGATGTTAAACCCTGGCATAAGTTGATGAGAAAGATTGTAAAATCATTTCTCCAGGGAGTCTTTGAAAATGTAGAATATCTAGTGTGATTCTGGGGTAAAGATATACCTAGAGATCTAATTTAACATTCTACAAACATATACATGCGTACACACACTAGTTTTCCTTATAAAAGTTATCCATGTTCAGTACAGAAAATTTGTACAGTCTAAGGAAGTATAAAGAAGATAATAATCACACCATCTAAACAAGAGCTACAGTTAGTATTTTGGTGTATTTTTTTTTTTTTTTTAATTTTTTTTTTTAAAGGGAACGCTATTTATTTATTTATTTATTTGGCTGTGTTGGGTCTTCATTTCTGCGCGAGGGCTTTCTCTAGTTGCGGCAAGCAGGGGCCAGTCTTCATCGCGGTGCGCGGACCTCTCACTATCGCGGCCTCTCTTGTTGCGGAGCACAAGCTCCGGACGCGCAGGCTCAGTAGTTGTGGCTCACGGGCCTAGTTGCTCCGCGGCATGTGGGATCTTCCCAGACCAGGGCTCGAACCCATGTCCCCTGCATTGGCAGGCAGATTCTCAACCACTGCGCCACCAGGGAAGCCCCTTTTGGTGTATTTTTATTTTTTTAATATATCTGTCCACATACAGTCATTCATTCATTTATTCAATGAATTCTTATTAGGACTCTACCAACATTCTATGTAGAAAAAGACAATAAACAATCATCATAATAGAAGGAAAATTATGTGGTATGGTAGAAGGTGTTAAATGTATGAAAAAGAGTAGTGCAGGTTGAGTAATGGGGTCAGAGATGCTGGGACAGAGTGGAGGAGGTTGTGATTTTTTTTAAAATAGGGTAGGCAAATAGTTTTATTTTGTCAATGGAATTCTTATTTTTTCTTTAGATATAATTGACAAGTAACATATTAGTTTGAAGTATGCAATGTAATGATTCTATATTTCTATGTATTACAAAATGACCTCCACAAGAAATTAACATCTGTCATCATACATAATTACAAAAATTTTTTCTTGTGATGAGAACTTTTAAGATTTACTTTCTTAGCAACTTTCAGATATGCAATCAGTATTATTAGCATAGTCACCATGCTAAACATTACATCCCCATGACTTATTTGTTTTATAACTGTAAATTTGTAACAATTTGTACCTTATGACCCCCTTCACCCATGTCAACCAGTCCTTACCTGCCCCCCCCCCACCTCTGGCAACCACCAATATGTTCTCTGTATCTGTGAGTTCAGTGTTGTTTGGTTTTGCTTTTTTAGGATCCATATGTGAGATCATATGGTATTTGTCTTTCTCTATCTAACTTATTTCTCTTAGCATGATGCCCTCAAATCTATCTATGTTGTCCCAAATAGAAAGATTTCATTCTTTTTATGGCTGAATAATATTCATATATATATATATCTATAGATCTCACAATTTCTTTATCCATTCATCTGTTAGTGGACACTTAGGTTGTTTCCATATATTGGCTATTGTAAATAATGTTGCACTGAACATGGCAGTGCATATATCTTTTCAAGTGAGTGTTGTTGTTTTCTTCAGATAAATACTTGAAAATAGAATTACTGGATCATATGATAGTTCTATTTTTTAATTTTTTGAGAAAGCTCCATACTTTTTTCCATAGTGGTTGCACCAATTTACATTTCCACCAACAGTGCACAGGAGTTCCAGTTTTTCTACATCCTCGCCAACACTTATTTTTTGTCTTCTTGATAACAGCCATTCTAATAGGTGTGAAATGGTACCTCACTGTGGTTTTGGTTTGCATTTCCCCAATGATTAGCAATACTGAGCATCTTTTCATGTACCTATTG
Organism: Balaenoptera musculus; assembly: GCF_009873245.2. Classification (NCBI taxonomy): domain Eukaryota; kingdom Metazoa; phylum Chordata; class Mammalia; order Artiodactyla; family Balaenopteridae; genus Balaenoptera; species Balaenoptera musculus. The sequence continues at coordinate 100,777,027 of NC_045787.1, forward strand.
GCCCTCTCTGTCTTCTCTGGGAAAAAAAATGTCTATTAGGATTCATTGCCCATTTTTCAGTTGGATTGAGGGCTTTTTTTGCTTTAGATTTTGCTTTTGAGTTGTATGAGTTCTTTATATATCTTAGATATTAGCCCCTTATCAGATACATGATTTGCAAATTTCTTATCCCATGCTGTAGGTTGTATTTACACATTTTTTATGGTTTCCTTTGCTATGCAGAAGCTTTTTATATTGTTACCCCACTTGTTTGTTTTTACTTTGATTGCCTTTGTTTTTGGTATCAGATCCAAAAAAATCAGTGCCAAGACCAATTTTAGGCACTTACCACATATGTTTTCCTCTAGATGTTTTATGGTTTCAGGTCTTACATTCAAGTCTTTTATTCATTTTGAGTTAACTTTTGTGTATGGTATAGAATATGGTCCAGTTCTTTTTTTTTTTTTTTTTTGCATGTGACTGTCCAATTTTCCCAACACCATTTGTTGAAGAAACTGTCTTTTCCCCATTGTATATTCTTGACACCTTTGTTGTAAATTAATTGACCATATATTCATGAGTTTATTTCTGGGTTTTTCTATTCTGTTCCATTGATCTATGTGTTTTTAGGCCAATGCCATACTATTTTGATTACCAGAGCTTTGTAATATAGTTTGAAATCAGAGAGCATGATGCCTCCAAGTTTGTTGTTCTTTTTCAAAATTACTTTGGCTATTTGAGGTCTTCTGTGTTTGCATACAAATTTTAGGGATCTTTGTTCTATTTCTGTGAAAAATGCCATGGGTATTTTGATTGGGATTGCACTGAATCTGTAGATAGCCTTGGGTAGTATGGACTTTTTTACAATATTTATTCTTCCAATACATGAACATGGAATATTTTTCCATTTATTTGTGTCTTCCTTGATTTCTTTCATCACTGTCTTATAGTTTTCAGTGTAAAAGTCTTTCACCTCCTTGGTTAAATTTATCAGTAGATATTTTATTCATTTTAATGTATTGTAAATGGAATTGTTTTCTTAATTTGTCTTTCTGATAGTTCATTATTAGTGTATAGAAATGCAACATATTTCTGTATATTGATTTTCTTCTGCAACTTTACTGAATTTGTTGATTAGTCCTAACAGTTTTTTGGTTTTTCTATCATGTCATCTGCAAAGAATGGCATTTTTATTTTTCCTTTCTGATTTGGTTGCCTTTTATTTCTTTTTCTTCACTAATTGCTTTGGCTAGGACTTCCAATACTATGTTGAATGAAAATGGTGAAGGTAGGTATCCTTGTCTCATTTCTGATCTTAGGGAAAAAGATTTCAGCTTTTGCAATTAAGTATGATGTTAGCTGGTCATGGATGGCCTTTATTAGGCTGAGGTAATTTCCCTCTATATCCACTTTGTTGAGAGTTTTTAATCATAAATGGCTATTGAATTTTGTCAAATGCTTTTGATGCATCTATTAAGAAGTTCATATGATTTTCATCCTTCATTTTGTTAATGTGTATCACACTGATTGATTTGCAGTTGTCGAACCATCCTTGCACCCACTTGACAGTGCTGTATGATCCTTTTAGTGTATTGTTGAATTCAGTTTGCTAATACTTCATTGAAGATTTTTGCATCTGTTTGTCAGGGATGCTGACCTACAATTTTCTTGTGGCATCCTTGTTTGGTTATGGTGTCAGGATAATGCTGGCCTCATGAAAGGAGTTTGGAAGTGTTATCTTTTTTTGGAAGAGTTTGAGGATTGATATTAATTCTTTTTTGAATGTTTGGTAGCATTCACCAGTCAAACCATCTGGTCCTGGACTTTCGTTTATTGGGCGTTTTTGATTACTGATTCAATCTCCTTACTAGTTCAGATTTTCTTTTTCTTCATGATTCACTCTTGGTAGGTTGTATGTTTCTAGAAATTTATCCATTTCTCCTAGAGTGTCAAAGAACCAGTTCTTAGTTTCATTTATCTTTTCTAATGTCTTTTTAGTCTCTACTTCAGTTATTTCCACTCTGATCTTTGTTATTTCCTTCCTTCTACCAGATTTGGGCTTTGTTTGTTCTTCTTTATATAGTTCCTTGAGATATAAAGGTAGGTTGTTGAATTGAGACTTTTCTTGTTTCCTGATATAGTCATTTATCACTATGACATTCTCTTTTAGAACTGCTTATGCTGCATCACATAAATTTTGGTATGTTACATTTTCATTTTCATTTGTCTCAAGGTATGTTTTTATTTCTCTTGATTTTTTCTTTTTGACCCATTTGTTGGTCAGCAGTATGTTGTTTAATATCCACATATTTATTAATTTTCCTGTTTTCTTCTTGTAATTGATTTCTAGTTTTATACTATTGTGGTTGGAAAAGATGCTCAATATGATTTCAGTTTTCTTAAATTTATTAAGACTTATTTTGTGGCCTAACATATGATATATCCTAGAGAATGTTCCATGTGCACTTGAGAAGAATGTATTCTGTTACTGTGGGATGAAATGCTCTATATATATCCGTTAAGTCTATCTGATCTCACATGTCATTTAAGGCCAATGTTTTCTTACTGATTTTCAATCTGTATAATATCTATTCATGTAAGCGGGGTGTTAAAGTCCCTTGCTATTATTGTATTGTTGTCTATGTCTCCCTTTAAGTCTGTTAATATTTATATATTTAGGTACTCCTATGTTTGGTGCATAAATATTACAAATGTTATATCCTCTTGTTGGATTGACCACTTTATGTGCTGACCTTTTTTGTCATTTATTAATGTCTTTGTTTTAAAGTCAATTTTGTCTGACATAAGTATTGCTACTCCAGCTTTCTTTTGGTTTCCGTTTACATGGAATTTCTTTTTCCAGCCTTTCACTTTCAAGCTGTGTGTGTCCTTATATCTGAAGTGTGCATCTGTAGGCAGCATATAGATGGGTTGGGATTGTGGTTTCAAATGTAATGGCTAGAGGAGGCCTTATTGAAAAGGTGATATTTGAACAAAGGTATTAATTGGGATCATTTTGAACAGTCTACTATGCAATTTGCTTTGATCATTATTCTTTAAAACATGCTTATTTAATGGATGTACATAATTTTATCTTATAAATCTTATAAATAATTTTTTAACCCCATGGTTGGACATTTACATCAACTCCACTTAATTTTTTCTGTGTTATACATTCTTAAATGAAACTGTGGCTTCTCTGTTCAGTTTTTGCAATTAGCAGCATAAAGGTAAGATTTAGCTTAGAAAAGAGGAGACAGCATCAAGGTAATAATGTTAACTTCTTGTGAGATATGTTGCAATAGTTTTCATTTACTTCTAATCTGATCATGACATGTTTTTAAAATACCATTTGTTGTGATTTCAGTTAAAATGTACATATTTATTGTTTAAATTTTGTAAAACATACAAAAGCAAAAGAAAATTCAAAATACCCATAATCACACCTTCCAAAGTTAATCATATTTGCTCAAAATATACACTTACTTAGAGTTTGTATTATAATAAACATACTGTGTTATAATTTTCATTTAATTAAATGTGAACATTGTCTAAGTATTTTATTTATAATTATATTTTAAGTGTAGTATTTTAAAGTATTCTTTTATAATCTAATTTCTAATAAGTGTACACTATTCATTTTTTACCCATTCCATAAACTATCCCTATTTTATAAACTGAATTATACAATTTATCACTATTGTAAAATCTTTTCATATATATCCTTGCCCACAACTCTGATTATTTCCTTCTATAATTAAAAGCATAAATCTGTCATTTATATTGCACATATTTTTACTAGTTTGTTGCTTTCCTTTTAGTTTTATTTATGTTGTTTTTTTGACTGAAAGAAATTAAATCTATCAATCCTTTCCTTAAGGGATTCTTCATTTGCCTTTTAGGTTTTGAAAATCCTTTAGCACCCTGAGTTTTTTTTGTTTTTTAAAAAAAAAACTCTTTTCCCTGGTGGGATTTATTTTGGCCCATGGTATGACATTTAGTGAACCAACTTTATTTCTTTTGGAATAGTTACAGCTTGGTTAACCTTCAATAGGCCTTTCTTTTCTTTATTTTGTTATTCTGTCAGTCAGGACTGTTATCTAAATACTTCTTCAAACCATATGTAAGAGCAAAGGTGGTGCTTCTACTGACATTCCAAGGATTCACATACTTGTGAATTGGGATTGAAAAGGGCAAGAATTGTTTCAAGGAGAACAAATACATACACAGACTTTTAAAATTTTAATAAGACATGTTAAGAAATAATGCATAATTCCAGAAAAAGTCTTTAATAATTATAACTCCGAACTTCAAAACACCTTTGTATAGATCCTCAGGAGTAGATTCACAAATTGGAAAATTGGTGTTCCCATTAGAACTTATATAATGTATTAGTTAGTACTCTCTCATTGCTCTGAGAATATGAGGAATATAATAATAACAAGAGCTGTCATTTAATGGGAACTTACTACATGCAAGGCATTGTGCCAAGTACTTCACATGTGGTATTTATTTAATCTTCAAAATACTTTAGAAGGGAGGTACTATCAAGATCTCTCCTTTACAGATGAGGAAACAAAGGCTGAGTGGGATAGAAGAAAACTTCCACGGTCATGCAGCTAGTTGACTGTGTAAAGGGGACTCCTCAACTATTTCTCAGCAAAATTTAGTCAATGCAATAGTAAAAATAAGAATATGAAGGCAAGTCCTAATTAGATACATCATATGCTGTCTCCAACTTCCCTTCTCCATGATGTGCTTGGAAAGCTTGCACTAGTTTAAGTCACACCTAACTAATAACAACTACATCTGATAATTATTTATATTTTTTAAAGCACATTCAACCAAGAGAGTTGATGCTTACAGCATATGGTCCAGGTCATACCATTTGGACAGCTTAGAAAGCAGAGGTGCTAAGAGGTTAGGTAGTAGAGCTGGGATTTAAAACCATGACTCCTATCTCTGCCATCAGTTCTTCCCCTGACCCTCCACACTGCAAGTTTGGGAGGTTTCTCTTGGGGAATTTTTTTTGATCCATATTTCAAAGTATTATGACTTATTGTTGTTGCCGCTGTTATTACCTAAACATCTCTGACCTTTTAAGCAATGAATATGTTGTATTTTAAATTCTCATTACTGTAATGATCTAGGCCATCTGATACTTTATTACACATATTGAATAAGAAATATTATAGATGTTCTTTTATCTAGTCCATCCTTTAGTGAATCAGTGATATAGTTTGGACTTTTCTGTTGGATATGTCTCTTGAGAAGACATAAAATAAAATTACTTAATATGCTGTTAATAAATATATCATTACATATATGATGCTTTAACACTTCATGATAACTAACTTCATTTTTTTTGTCAGTGCACACATTTACACAAAAATCATTTTTCTTTAGGTAGAAAAATAGAAAAATTTCAATAACTGCATTAAAAGCAGTAACTTCTGAGCATTTCCCAGAAAAGAAGAGTAATTTTAAAGGAAACAATATAAGGGCATTATTAAGTTTTTCATCTTTCATGGCCTGTTCAAATGCTATCTCTTCTGTGACCTTCCTCCTCTGAAGTATTTCTATCCTTTGAGCACCATTATAGTATTTCTAACATTCCATTATAGTGCTAATCCCAAAGCATACCTTGTATAAGTGATTTGTGCACGTGACAGTTTAGATTAAAACCCCCATGTTTTAGTCTTCTCTCTCTCCCCATATCTGGCCAGTTGCCTGGTACAAAATGTTAAACTGAATAAGAGGTAATCAAAGTTTAAATAGTGAAAAAATACATAAGCCTTAATTTAAGGCTTTTGTCAGATATATAGTTAATATATGAGGCATGCCAAATCAGAATGCAAGTCTACCTTGGTTCTAAAATAGAAAGGACAATTTAAGTATTTTTAAATATAACCTGGAACAGAAAACTAAATCTGTTATGGTAGAAACAGGATGTGTGTTATAAGTTAAGATTATATGACATTTATGTAAATGAATTAATACATATTCTCCAGTAATATTTTAAGATTTTAAAATCTTGAACTTTATTCACAAAAATCCATTGCACAGAGAGGAGAAGTAAAAGTGTAAAGTTTAGGAATTCTGTTGAAATTAAATTATCAGGTTAAAAAATAGGGTGTTATTGTTTTAAGATATTTTATGTAAGCCTCATGGTAACTACAAGGGAAAATATATAGTGATTATGCAGAAGAACATTGTAAAGGGGTCAAAACACTCTAATATCAAAACACAATAAAAGACAGCAGGGTAAGAAACAAGGAACAGCGGATCTACAAAACAACCAGAAGGCAAATAACAAAGTGGCAATTGTAAGTCCTCACCTATCCATAATTACTTTAAACAGAAATGGAGTATGGATCAAATTCTCTAATCAAAAGACTTAGGATGGCTGAAAGGATAAAAACAAGATCCAATGATATGCTGCCTACAAGAGACTCAATTTAACCTTAAAGACACACATAGACTGAGAGTGAAGGGATGGGAAAAGTCGTTTCAAGCAAACGGTAACCAAAAACAAGCAAACAAACAGGGGTGTCTATACTTATATCAGACAAAATAGACTTTAAACTAAAAATGGTAAAAATAGACAAAGAAGGTCATTACATAATGATTAAAGGGTCAATCCATCTAGAGGATAAAACAGTTGTAAATATTTGTGTGCCCAACATTGGAGGACCTAAAGAAAGTAAAAGCTAACAGAGATAAAAGGAGAAATAAACAGTAATACAATAATGGTTGGGGACCTTAATACCCCATTCTGAACAATGGATAGATCATTCAGACAGAGAAGCAATAAGGAAATAGATTTGAGCAATACTATAGACTAAATAGCCCTAATAGACATATACAGAACATCCTATCCAACAACAGCACAATGCACATTCTTCTCAAGTGGAATATTTTCTAAGATAGACCAAATGTTAGGCCACAAAACAAGGCTTAGCAAATTCAGGAAGATTGAAATCATACAAAGTATCTTCTCAGACCACAATGGCATGAAACTGGAAAGTAATAACAAAAGGAAAATTGACAAACACATGAAAATAAAACAATACTCAGTAAACAATGGTCAGGGGCACTGAATAGGAAGATGTAAGAAAGGCCAAAGGGTACATGATAAGATGCTCAACAGAATAGTTATTAGGAAAATGCAAATTAAAGCCACAATAAGATATTACCCCATACCTGTTAGAATGACCATCAAAAAGACAAGAGCTAACAAATGCTGGCATGGATGTGGAGAAATAAGAACTCTTGTGCACACTGGTGGGATTGTAAATTGGCACAGCCACTATGGAAAGCAGTATGGAGGATCCTTAAAATATTGAAAGTAGAATTACCATATGATTCAGCAATTCTATCTCTGGGAATATATCCAAAGGAAATGAAAACACTAGTTTGAAAAGATATCTGCAATCCATATTCATAGCATTTACAATAGCCAAGATATGGAAACAACCTAGTGTCCACTGATGGATGAATGGATAAAGAAGTTGTGAGATACACACACACACACACACACACACACACACACAATTGAATATTATTCATCCATAAAAAGGAGGAAATGCTACCATTTATAACAACATGGTTAGACCTGGAAGGCATTATGCTAAGTGAAATAAATCAGATAGAGAAAAACAAATAGTGTATGATATCACTTACATGTGGAATCTTAAAAAATAAAATATCAAGCTCATAGAAAAAGAGATCAGACTGGGACTTCCCTGGTGGTCCAGCGGTTAAAATTCCACACTCCCAGTGCAGGGGGCCTGGGTTCGATCCCTGGTCAGGGAACTAGATCCTGCATACTGCCACTAAAGATCCCTCATGCCACAAGTAAGACCCAGCACAGCCAAATAAATAAATAAATGTTTTTTTAAAAAAGATCAGACTGCTTGTGGTTACCAGAGGTGGAGGGTGGAGGAGGGGGAATTGAATGAAGGTTGTCCAAAGGTGCAAATTTCCAGTTATAGGAGAAATAAGTGCTAGGGATGTAATGTAAAACATGATGGCTATAGTTAACACTGCTGTATGATATGTAGGAAAATTTTTAAGAGAGTAAGTCCTAATTTCTTTTTTCTTCGTTTTATTTTATCTATATGAAATGATAGATGTTAGCTGAACCTATTGCGGTAATTATTTCACAATATATGTAAATCAAACCATCATGCTGTACACCTTAAATTTATACAGTGATGTATATCAATTACTTCTCAATAAAATTGGGGAAAAAATCCAGTGCAATAGCAACACAATGCTATATGTTAATATTTAGTAACTTTAAAATGGACTGGTGTACAGACATAATGCTGATTAAAGGATGAAGATAATATTTATGCTTTTCCCATAAGGTAGTTTTAAAGAAATGTTCCAACTCAGAATATGTGTGATCTCAAAATTATGTCTTCAGTTCTTAGAATAAAGTCCTTTCTGGAAAATTATATGATTAAATAGCATTTTAGAAGCTGTAAATACCTTAAAGATCATATACTCTAAACCACTCATTTAATTATGATATTTATTAATAAATATCACTGAAAAGAAATATTCAGTTATTACTAAATGTTATACAATGAAGTTAAGGTTCTTTCCTATCCCAGGGGCAAGGACTAATAACAGTTTCCTGGGTAATCTTCTTGAATTTTTCTGTATACAAACACATTTAATTTATTTAACAGCACCAATGCAAGCCAGCTCTAAAAGTGTGATGGCTTGCAGTAAATCTTGGAGATAACTTTCTCTTAATATAAAGATCTATCTCATTTTTTAATATGAAATATTTAAACAATGGTTACAAATAAATATCTAAAGACACTGCCTAAATTTAACAAATATTCACATTTTATTATTTTTTAATCTTTGCCTTTTAAGAAACAGTTGAAGACCCTTTTGTATCTCTCTTAATCTTTTTTACCCCCCACTACTTCCTTTTCCTTTTTGACCATTTTCCTAAATGTTTCCATTGCTGTTCACAGTCCTGTCCTGTTGGGTTTTTTTAAAACTTTTATTACATATGTGTGTTCCATAAACAACTTACAGCCTCATTTTATATGTAACTGAATGTTCCGTAATGGAATTGTAACTGGTTTAGTGAGCAGTCTCTAATCAGTAAGATGTAAGGATAAATCCATGTCATTTTTCTTCATTCTTTTCACTCTCTTAAATCTCTCCTATGCTTAACTACATCCTGGACAGATGTCAGAACTTTCCAGTTATTTCAGGTTATTAAAATTCTGTTTAAAATTCTAACTTCATCCTATTTAAATCTTAACTCTTATGTTTTATAGTACTTTATTAAGATATAATTTATATACAGTAAGGTCCAAGAATATTGATTACATAAAGAAAATTGAGAATTTCACCATACGATGGATTATACAGTATTGTGTATAAATTATATAAATACATATCTACACTTGTATCCACCTATGTGACCACCACTCAGATCAAGAAATAGAACATTCCTCACTCCCAGAAGTGAGGCAATATCCCTTCCTCCCCTCTTCCGAAAACAAAATGTAACACTATTCTGACTTCTAACAGCATTGATTAGTTTTGCCTATTCTTGTGTTTCATGTAAATGGAATCATACCATATAACGTCTGGCTTTTTTCACATAATGTTTTTGAAATCCATCCATGTTGTTACATACATCAGCAGTTCATTCTTTTTTGTTTTGGTATTTTTGAGTAGTATTGTGTTATGTGAATATTCATAATTTGTCCACTCTCTTGTTGATGGGTTTGTGTTATTTCAAATTTTGAGCTATTATGAATAAAGCTGCCATGAACAACTTGTACAAGTCTTTTGGACATCTGCATTCAATTTTCTTGAGTAGATGCCTACAAGTAAAACTGCTGAGTCATAGGATTGTATATGTTTAACTTTGTTAAAAACTGCCGAACACTTTGAAAGTAGTTGTCACATTTTACACTCTCAGCCAGTGATATATGAGGACTCTAATTACCACATGTATGTCAACACTTCGTGAAGTCAATCTTTTTTATTTTAGCCTTTCTGGTAGGTGGGTAGATGTATCTTATTGTGGTCATTTTTCTATATTTTTAAATGGGAAAATCAAAAACATGGTTAACAGTTACTGTTGCTTGTACCTGCACAGAATATCTCTAGAAGGATTAGAAGAATCTGAACATTCTGGTTTTCCTTTGGTGAGGGTTGCTGAGCCCCTGTTTTTCTGGGTCACTGGTGTGGGAGGTAGATGTCCCCTTGTAACCTTTAGTTACTTTTGAATATTGAACCATGTACATGTTTTACCTATTGAAAAAATGAAATTATTTTAAAAATCACTCAATTAGTGGATAATGAAGCTGTACTCTACTCCCTGCTCAGACCAGGCTTGTGAGTTGGGGGATTCTGAGTGGGGAGAAGGCACTTTCCGCCCTTTCACTCCAGTTTCACTAACAACTAACTCCAGTTGTTAGTAACCCAGTAACACTTTAGAGCGTGGCCAGATTCGTTTCTGGGAACCTCCACCTCCTTCCTCTTCCTGCCTCTAGCTCTTCTCATTGGCTGGATGAGGCAAGAGAGAGAGAGAGGGAAAGGGACAGATTTATCTTTCTGTCTTTATTTGTGTCCTTCTCTTTTGAGATTGTTGAAGTTTCTATATTATGGCTGGCCTTGGTTGCATTCTTTGTGGCAGGTCCAAAGGCACCTCTCTCCTGGGTCACATGTGAGGTTTTTATGGGATGGAGGGTGAGGAACTTGGGGAGCCTCCCCTCTGTACCATTCTCTGATGTGGAACATCCAGTTCCAGCTTGACTTCTTTCTGCCCTCCTAAACTCTAATTCCTGGGGTGGGGACTAGGGGAACAGCCTGTAACCTCTCATTCATGGGCCTATCTGTGGGTTCCAGCAAGGTTAGCTCAGGCCCATCTCCCTTTCACAGCACCCCCTGACCCATAGGATCTGATGTCAGGAGGTGAGAGGACCTCCATCCTTGTCTTTTTTGGAGAAAGAATTTCACAAAAAGACATTGTAGAGCAAGCACAAAGTTTATTGGAAGCACAGTATGTGCAAAGAGAACAAAGGAGCAGCTTACTTAGAGCAGAAGGAAGGCAGAAATACACACCCAGGGAAGAATGTGGGCATCCTCCCTAATGAGGAGCGTGCCACAGAGGTGATTTAAATCACGTATATGGAGCATTTCTTCTGGGTCTTTGTTTTCCTCTGGCCAATTATCTTGCCTCTTTTCCCACATTTGACCTGTCTTAGGGCCCTTCCCAATATGCACGCACGTCTTTTTGCCAAAACGGATAGCATGGGGGCCTATGGGATATTGATAGCATCTATTATGGGGTGGTGCTCCCTCCCTTTTTGACCCCCGAGGAGGCTTCCTGTGCATGTGTAGTTAGGGAGGTCTCCTTGACCTCAGGAGTGATAGATGTGGTCATCTTATCTCTTTACTCCAGCAGAGCTCAGCTTCTGCCATTAACTTTGTCCTTGAAGTGTCAGGGAAAACAAGCTCCAATATACTCCACTTGACAAACTCCAGCTGCTCAGCCCAGAGGCCCATCTACCTCCTACCTCAGATCCTCACACATCTGGTGGAGATGCAAGTTGCTCCTCTTTGTTCGCCTCCTACCCTCTCTCATCAGGTCTCTCCTTCCCGCTTAGGAAGCTGTATTCAGTAAATCTAAATGTGACTTAGCAGATGGTCAATAGAGGAATGAGATGACAGTCTCTTCTCTTGTGGGCACTATCAAACTTGATGAGTATTTGCCTTAGAACCCTTCACACGGGGACCACCAGTTAGAGAGGGAAGGGGAGCCGAGAGGAGAGAGAGGGAGAGGGAGGGGAGAGAAAAAGCCCCAGTGCCCTCCTCTAGGTTGATCTCTCAGAGCTCCAACAATTTCCTCTTCCTCATTTCCTCAATCTTCTTACATATAATGCCTGAGTTAGGTATTATAGGGCCATTTCTGCTCATTCTTACTAATGTCTGTGTGTATATAACCGTGTGTGGAGTGTTCCTGAGTGTGTGTTGGGGGTGGCAACTCAGTGTGGGATGCCTTTCTAGTCCAAGTCCTGTGATCTTGTTAATATGCAAGCTCAGAATCAGGAAGTCCAAGTGGGGTCTGAAATCCTTCGTTAAAACCTTTTTTATTGTAGTAAAATACCCATAATGTAAAATTTACCATCTTAATCATTTTTAAGGGTATGGTCAAGTGGCATGAAATACATTCATATTGTTGAGTGACCGTCATCACCATCCATCTCCAGAACTCTTTTTTCACCTTGCGAAACTGAAACTTCATACTCATTAAACAGTAACTCCCTGTTCCCACTCCCCCTGGGCCCTGGCAACTAGCAATCTACTTTCTTTCTCTGTGAATTTGACTACTCTAGCTACCTCATATAAGTGGAGTTATACAATATTTGTCCTTTTGTGACTGGCTTATTTAACTTAGCATAATGTCCTCAAGGTTCATTCATGTTGTGACATACGTCAGAATTTCTTTTTTCAGCTGAAATTAGTATTTGAATTGGTAGACTAAGTAAAGTAGATTGTCCTCCTCAAAGTGGGTGAGTATTATCCAAATCCACTGAGGGTCTGAATACAACAAAAGGCAGAGGAAGGGGGATTTTGTTCCTTTTTTCCTGCCTCACTGTTTGCGCTTGAGACATCCCATGTCATCTTTTCCTGCCCTTGAACTGAGAATTTACATCATTGGCTCCTCTGGTTCTCAGGCCTTTGGACTTACTGAATTACACCACTGGCTTTCATGTGTCTCTGGCTTGCAGACAGTAGATCCTGAGACTTCATAACTTCTATAACTACTTGAGCCAATTCCTCATAATAAATATCCTATTGTTCTGTTTCTCCGAACAACCCTATTTGTTCTTTATCTCTGAAGAACCCTAGTACAATACGATCATTCCTTTTTTTTCATTCTTTTGAGCAAATGCCGTACTGTTTTCCGTAATGACTGTACCATTTTACATTCCTTCAAGAGAGCACAAGTTTCTCAATTTCTTTACAGCTCTACCAACAACTGTTATTTTCTGGGGCTGTTTGTTTGTAGTGGTCATTCTAGTGGGTGTGAGGTGATATCTCATTGTGGTTTTGATGTGAATGTTTAGTGATGGTAACCATCTTTTCATGTGCTTATTGGTAGTTTATATATCTTCTTTGGAGAAATGTCTATTCAAGTTCTTAGCCATTTTTTAATTGGGTTGCTTGATTTTGTCATTGCTGTTGTAGTATTTTATACATCTGATATTTTCACTCTGTTGATTGTGTCCTTTGCACAAAAATTTTTAGTTTTGATTTATTCCAGTTTATCTTTTTTTTCTTTTGTTGCCATTGCTTTTGGTGTCATATCCAAGAAATCATTGCCAAATCCAACGTTGCAAAGATTTTCTCTATGTTTCTTGTAAGAGTTTTATAGTTTTAGTTCTTAAATTTAGGCCTTTGATCCCATTTTGAGTTAACTGATGTATATGATGTAAGGTATGGGTCCAACTTCATTCTTTTACATGTAAATATCCAGTTTTCCCAGCCCCATTTGTTGAAAAGTTTGCCCTTTCTCCATTGACAGTTTTGGTATTCTTGGTGAAAATCAAGACCATAATTGGACCATAATTGGAAAATTGGACCATATATGTGAGGATTTACTTCTGAGCTCTTTATTCCATTCCATTGGTCTATCAGTCTGTCATTATGCCAATACCACACTATTTTGATTACTGTATATGTGTAGTAAATTTTGAAATCAAAGTTAAGACTTCAAACTTTGTCTTTCTCAAGATTCTTTTGGCTATTTAGGGTCCCTTAAGATTCCATATGAATTTTATGGTGGATTTTTCTATTTCTAGGGGAAAAAAAAGGTCACTGAGATTTTGATAGAGACTTTATTATAGAGTGCTTTTAGTGATATTTATAGCTTAGTAATGTTAAGTCTTGTAATCGATGAACATAAGATGTCTTTCCACTTATTGGTGTCATCTTTAATTTCTTTCAGCAACATTTTGTAGTTTTCAGTGTACAAGTCTTTTGATTCCTTGGTTAAGTTTATTCCTAAGTATTCTTTTTACTGTTGCTGTAAATGGAATTGTTTACTTAATTTCCTTTTTGTTTATTGGTGTATAGAAACACAAAATATTTTGCCTGTATATTTTGTATGCTACAGCTTTGTTGAATTCATTTATTAGTTCTAACAGGGTTTTTTTTGTGGTATTTTTAGAGTTTTCTACACATAAGATCATATTGTCTGCGAGCAAAGATAAATTTACTTCTCTTTTCCAATTTGGATGCCTTTTATTTCTTTTTCTTGCCTCATTACCCTGGCCAGGACTTCCAGTACTATGTTGAATGAAGTGATAAAAGTAAACATCATTGTCTTGTTCCTGATCTTAGAGGAAAAGCTTTCATTCTTTTATCATTGAGTATGCTGTTAACTCTGGGTTTTTCATGTAGGGGCTTCCTTATGTTGAGGTATTTTCCTTCTGTTTGTAGTTTGTTGAGTGTTTTTTTATCAGGAAAGGGTGTTGAATTCTATCAAATAATTTTTCTACATCATTTGAGATGATCGTGTGATTTTCTTCCCCCGTCATTCTTTTAAAGTGGTGTATTATATTGTTGTTGTTGCTGTTGTTGTTCTGGGTATGCTGAACCATCATTGCATTTAGGGATAAATCCCACTTGGTCACAGTTTATAATCCTTTTGGTGTATTGTTGAATTCTATTCACTGGTATTTTATTGAGGATTTTTGCATCGTTGTTCATCAAGGTTATTGGTTTGTAGTTTTCTTGTAGTGTCATTGTCTGGTTTTGTTAATCTTGTTAATGCTGCCTCACAGAATGAGTTTAGAAGTTTTCCATCCACTTCAATTTATTGGAAGAGTTTGTAGACGATTTGTCTTAATTCTTCTATAAGTATTTGGAAGTCATCTGGCCCTGGGCTTTTCTTTATTGGGAGATTTTTCATTACTGATTCAATCTCTTTACTAGTTATATGTCTATTCATATTACTTTTTGTTCATGATGCAGTCTTGGTAGGCTGTGTGTTTCTAGGAATTTGCTTATTTCACCTAGATTGTCCAATTTTATTTGCATATAGTTGTTTATGGTGTTCTCTTATAGTTCTTTTTATTTATGTAAAACAAGTAGTAATATCCTCTCTTTCATTTCTGATTTTAGTTATTTGAGTCTTTTTTTCTTAGTCATTCTATCTAAAGTTTTGCCAATTTTGTTGAACATTTTAAAGAATCAACTCTTGATTTCTTGATTTTTTTTTCTATTTTTTTCCCTTTGTTTATCTGCTCTAACCTTTGCTTCCTTTTTTTTTTTCTGTTAGCTTTGGGTCTTGTTTATTCTTTTTTTAGTTACTTAAGGGATAAAGTTAGGCTGTTGATTTGAGATCTTTCTTCATTTTAATGTGTTTACAACTATAAATTTTTCTCTTAGCACACTTTTACTGCATCCCATAAGTTTTTGTATGCTGTGTTTTGATTTTCCTTTGTCTTATGATCTTTTGTAATTTTCTTTGTGAATTCTTCTTTGACCTACTTGTTGTTTAAGGGTGTTGTTTAATTTCCACATATATATGAATTTTCCAGTTTCCCTTCTGCTAGTGATTTCTTTTTCATTTTATTGTATCTTTGAAAAGATACTTTGAATAATCTCAATATTTGTTAATTTGATTTCTGGCCTAACATGTGGCCTATCCTAGAAGAATGTTTCATGTGTATTTGAGAAGAATATATGTTCTGTTGTTGTTTGATGAAGTGTTCAGTATATGTCTGTTAGGTCAAATTGGTCTGCAGTGTTGTTCAAGTCATCTATTTACTTAAGGATCTTCTGTTTCAGTGTTCTATCTATTATTAAATGTGGAGTATTGAAGTCTCCTACTATTATTGTGTTGCTATTGTTGTGTTAATATTTTCCCCCTTAGATTCTGAAAGTTTGCTTAATGTTTTTAGAAGCTCTAGGGTTCCACGTAAAAATACTTATAATTGTTAGACCTTCTTGATGAATCAATTCTTTTATGGTTATATAAATTCTATCTTTGTCTCTCATAACAGTTTTTGACTTAAACTATATTGTCTGATTTTATCATAGCCATTCTTACTCTATTTTGGCTACTCTTTGCATGGAGTATCTTTTTCTGTCCTTTCACTTTCAATCTGTGTGTCCTTAGATCTAAATTGAGTCTCCTGCAGACAGCACATAGTTGGTCCTTTTTCTTTAATCCATTTTGCCAATCTATGTCTTTTGATTGGGGAGTTAATCTACTTACATTTAAAGTAATTAAAAGACTTATTATTATCATTTTGTTACTTGTTTTGTTTGTCTTATAGGTTTTTTGTTTGTTATTTCCTTCCATACTGCCTTTTGTGTTTTGTTGATTTTTGTGGTGATGCATCTTAATACCCTTCTCATTTCCTTTCTGTGTACATACTATAGATATTTTTTTTGCAGTTATACTGGGGATTATAAAGTTATAATAATATATTTGAAACAACTTAAGTTCAGTTGCATACAAAAACTCTATTCCTTTGTTTGTCAGCTATATCCCATTAAAGATAGAGGGAAAAGGCTCTACTGCTTTAGAGCTACCCCCACCCAGCTTTGTGCTATTGATAACAAGTTACATCTTTATATGTTATTACCCATTAACATAGATATAATTTTTATGTTTTTATCTTTTAAATTCTGTTTAAAAATACTGGTTTTATCTTTGTTCATGTATTTACTTTTACTGGAGAACTTTATATTTTCATGTCTTCAAGTTATTGTCTGTTATCCTTTCATTCCAAGTTGAAGAACTCCCTTTAGCATATCCTGTAGTGCAGATCTAATGGTGATGAACTCCCTAGCTTTGGTTTATTTCAGAATGTCATAATTTCTCCTTGATTTTTGGAGGATAGTTTTACTGCATACAGAATTCTTGGTAGACTCTACTTTTTTTTTTTTTTAGCATTTTAAATTTATCATCCTAATGCTTTCTAGCCTGCAAAGTTTCTGTCAAGAAATCTGCTTATGCTCTTACAGAAGATCTCTTGTACGTGAAGAGTCACTTTTCTCTTGTTACTTTCAAGATTTTTTTCTTTGTTGTTGATTTGCAACAGTTTGACTGTAATAGGTTTTTCCTACTTAGAGGTCTTTTATCTTCTTTTATTTGTATCTCCATGTATTTCCTCAAGTTTGGAAGTTCTGAGCTATTAATTTCTCATATTAAATCTTTGTCCCATTCTGTCTTTCTTTTATTCGTCTACTCCTATAATGTGCATATTGAGCTGTTTGATGGTATCCCACAAGCCCTGTTTATTTTCCTACCTTTTTATTTCCTCCCCAGAATTGATCATTTCAAATGACGTGTCTTAAAATTTGCTGATTCTTTCCTTTGCATGTTTGGGTAAGCTGATTAAACCCTTTGTATTTTTCAATTCAGTTATTGTATTTTTCAGGCCAGAATTTTTTTGCTTCCTTTTGATAATTTCTCTCTCTTTGTTGATATTTTTATTATGTTGATTATTGTTTTCTGATTTCCTTTAGTCCCTTGTTCATGTTCTTCTTTAGCTTTTTAAGCATATTTAATATAATTTTGAGGATTTTTTGCAGTTATTCAACATTTTTTCTCCTTTTTCCTCAGTTTTATAGATATATAATTGACATAAAGTGCTGTTTAATGTACAGCATAATGATTTGACTTATGTATATTGTAAATGATTATCACATAAGTTTAGTTATCAGCTATCATCTCATAGATACAAAAAGAAAAAAGAAAAAAATGTTTTTTTCCTTGTAATGAGAACTCTTAGGATATACTCCCTTAACAATGTTCATATATACCACACAGTGTTAGCTATAGTGATAATGTACATTATGTCCCTGGTACTTAATTATCTTATAACTGGAAGTTTGTACCTTTTGACTACCTTCCTCCAATTTCCCCTCCCCCAAATCCTGCCTCTGGTAACCATAAACCTTATCTCTTTTTCTATGATTTGGTGGGGTTTTTGTTTCTGTTTTTAGATTTCTCATAAAGTGAGATCATAGAGTACATGTTTTTCTCTTTCTGACTTATCACACTTAGCATAATGCCTTCGAGGTCCATTCATGTTGCCAAAAAGACACTAGTTTCTTCTTTTTTATGGCTGAATAATATCCAGTGTGTATATATAGCATAATTTCTTTATGCATGTCATGGAGCTTTTATCCCATGATTTTTTTCTGGGAGTTTTATGGTTTTCCATCTTATATTTAAGTCTTTAATCCATTTCAAGTTAATTTTGGGGAATGGTGTAAGATAAGTGTCCAGTTTCATTCTTTTAATTGTGAATATCCAATTCCCTCAGAACATTTACTGAAGAGATTGTCTTTTCTCCACAGAGTATGCTTGGATCCATTGTCAAATCTCATTTGACTGTATATGATGGATTCATATCTGGGCTCTTGATTCTGTTCCATTGGTCTATGTGTCTTTTTGATGTCCATACCATAATGTTTTGATTAATAAAACATTATAATATAGCTTGAAATCAAGACGTGAGATGGCTACCACTTTGTTCTTCTCAAGATTGCTTTGGCTATTTGGGGTTTTTGTGGTTCCATATAAATTTTAGGAGTGTTTTTTCTACTTCTGTAAAAATTGCCAATGGAATTTTTTAAAAAAATATCTTTATTGGAGTATAATTGCTTTACAATGTTGTGTTAGTTTCTGCTGTATAACAAAGTGAATCAGGTATATGTATACATATATCCCCATATCCCCTCCCACACCCTCCCTGTCCCACCCCTCCAGGTGGTCACAAAGCACCGAGCTGATCTCCCTGTGCGATGCAGTTACTTCCCACTAGGAATCTATTTTACATTTGGTAGTGTATATATGTCAGTGCTACTCTCTCACTTCATCCCAGCTTACCCTTCCCCCCCCCCCACCACCACCCTGCCCGTCCTCAGGTCCATTCTCTATGACTGTGTCTTTATTCCTGTCCTGCCCCTAGGTTCGTCAGAACCTTTTTTTTTTTTTTTACATTTCATATATATGTGTTAACATATGGTATTTGTTTTTCGGTTTCCGACTTACTTCACTCTGTATGACAGACTCTAGGTCCATCCACCTCACTACAAATAACTCACTTTCATTTCTTTTTATGGCTGAGTAATATTCCATTGTATATATGTGCCACATCTTCTTTTTCCATTCATCTGTCGATGGACACTTAGGGTGCTCCCATGTCCTGGCTATTGTAAATAGTGTTGCAATGAACATTGTGGTACATGACTTTTTGAATTATGGTTTTCTCAGGATGTATGCCCAGTAGTGGGATTGCTGGGTCATATGATAGTTCTATTTTAGTTTTTAAGGAACCTCCATACTGTTCTCCATAGTGGCTGTATCAATTTACAT
The DNA here is from genome assembly GCF_009873245.2 of Balaenoptera musculus. Lineage (NCBI taxonomy): Eukaryota > Metazoa > Chordata > Mammalia > Artiodactyla > Balaenopteridae > Balaenoptera > Balaenoptera musculus. Next base: position 100,796,399 of record NC_045787.1, read on the forward strand.
TCCCACCAACAGTGCAAGAGGGTTCCCTTTTCTCCACACCCTCTCCAGCATTTATTCTTTGTAGATTTTTTGATGATGGCCATTCTGACTGGTGTGAGGTGATACCTCATTGTACTTTTGATTTGCATTTCTCTAGTGATTAGTAATGTTGAGCATCCTTTCATATGTTTGTTGGCAATCTGCATATCTTCTTTGGAGAAATGTATATGTAGGTCTTCTGCCCATTTTTAGATTGGGTTGTTTGTTTTTTGATACTGAGCTGCATGAGCTGCTTATATATTTTGGAGATTAATCCTTTGTCAGTTGCTTCATTTGCAAATATTTTCTCCCATTCTGAGGGTTGTCTTTTTGTCTTCTTTATGGTTTCCTTTGCTGTGCAAAAGCTTTTAAGTTTCATTATGTCCCATTTGTTTATTTTTGTTTTTATTTCCATTTCTCTAGGAGGTGGGTCAAAAAGGATCTTGCTGTGATTTATGTCATAGAGTGTTCTGCCTATGTTTTCCTCTAAGAGTTTGATAGTGTCCAGCCTTACATTTAGGTCTTTAATCCATTTTGAGTTTATTTTTGTGTGTGGTGTTAGGGAGTGTTCTAATTTCATTCTTTTACATGTAGCTGTCCAGTTTTCCCAACACCACTTATTAAAGAGGCTGTCTTTTCTCCATTCTGTATTCTTGCTTCCTTTATCAAAGATAAGGTGGCCATATGTGCGTGGGTTTATCTCTGGACTATCTGTCCTGTTCCATTGATCTATATTCCTGTTTTTGTGCCAGTACCATACTGTCTTGATTACTATAGCTTTGTAGTATAGTCTGAAGTCAGGGAGCCTGATTCCTTCAGCTCCGTTTTTTCTTTCTCAAGATTGTTTTGGCTATTCGGGTTATTTTGTGTTTACATACACATGGTGAAATTTTTTGTTCCAGTTCTGTGAAAAATGCCATTGGTAGTTTGATAGGGATTGCATTGAATCTGTACATGGCTTTGGGTAGTATAGTCATTTTCACAATGTTGATTCTTCCAATCCAAGAACATGGCATATCTCTCCATCTGTTTGTACCATTTTAATTTCTTTCATCAGTGTCTTATAGTTTTCTGCGTACAGGTCTTTTGTCTCCTTAGGTAGGTTTATTCCTAGGTATTTTATACTTTTTGTTGCAGTGGTAAATTGGAGTGTTTCCTTAATTTCTCTTTCAGATTTTTCATCATTAGTGTATAGGAATGCAAGAGATTACTGTGCATTAATTTTGTATCCTGCTACTTTACCAAATTCATTGATTAGCTCTAGTAGTTTTCTGGTAACATCTTTAGGATTCTCCATGTATAGTATCATGTCACCTGCAAACAGTGACACTTTTACTTCTTCTTTTCCAATTTGGATTCCTTTTATTTTTTTTTCTTCTCTGATTGCTGTGGCTAAAACTTCCCAAACTATGTTGAATACTAGCGATGAGAGTGGGCAACCTTCTCTTGTTCCTGATCTTAGTGGAAATGGTTTCAGTTTTTCAACATTGAGAATGTTGGCTTTTGGGTTTGTCATATATGGCCTTTATTATGTTGAGGTAGGTTCCCTGTATGCCTACTTTCTGGAGAGTTTTTATCATAAATGGGTGTTGAATTTTATCATAAGATTTTTCTGCATCTATTGAGATGATCATATGGTTTTTCTCCTTCAATTTGTTAATATGGTGTATCACATTGATTGATTTGTGTATATTGAAAAATCCTTGCATCCCTGGGATAAAGCCCACTTGATCATGGTGTATGATCCTTTTAATGTGCTGTTGGATTCTGTTTGCTAGTATTATGTTGAGGATTTTTGCATCTATGTTCATCAGCGATATTGGCCTGTAGTTTTCTTTTTTTGTGACATCTTTGTCTGGTTTTGGTATCAGGGTAATTGTAGCCTCATAGAATGAATTTGAGAGTGTTCCTCCCTCTGCTGTATTTTGGAAGAGTTTGGGAAGGATAGGTGTTAGCTCTTCTCTAAATGTTTGATAAAATTCGCCTGTGAAGCCATTTGGTCCCGGGCTTTTGTTTGCTGGAAGATTTTTAATCACAGTTACAATTTCAGTGCTTGTGATTGGTCTGTTTATATTTTCTATTTCTTTCTGGTTCAGTCTTGGAAGGTTGTGCTTTTCCAAGAATTTGTCCATTTCTTCCAGGTTTTCCATGTTATTGGCATATCATATAGTTGCTTGTAGTAATCTCTCATGATCCTTTGTATTTCTACAGTGTCAGTTGTTACTCTCCTTTTTCATTTCTAATTCTGTTGATTTGAGTCTTCTGTCTTTTTCTTGATCACTCTGGCTAATGGTTTATCAATTTTGTTTATCTTTTCAAAGAACCAGCTTTTAGTTTTATTGATCTTTGCTATTGTTTTCTTCATTTCTTTTTCATTTATTTCTGATCTGATCTTTATGATTTCTTTCCTTCTGCTAACTTTAGGTTTTTTTGTTGTTGTTGTTCTTCTTTCTCTCGTTCCTTTAGGGGTAAGGCTAGATTGTTTATTTGAGATTTTTCTTGTTTCTTGAGGTAGGATTGTATTGCTATGAACTTCCCTCTTAGAACTGTGTTTGGTGCATTCCATAGGTTTTGGGTCATCGTGTTTTCATTGTCATTTGTTTCTAGGTATTTTTGATTTCCCCTTTGATTTCTTTGGTGATCTCTTGGTTATTTAGTAGCATATTGTTTAGTCTCCATGTGTTTGTATTTTTTACAGTTTTTTTTCCTGTAATTCATATCTAGTCTCATAGTATTGTGGTTGGAAAAGATACTTGATATGATTTCAGTGTTCTTAAATTTACCAAGGCATGACTTGTGACCCAAGACATGATCTGTCCTGGAGAATTTTCCATGAGCACTTGAGAAGAAAGTGCATTCTGTTGTTTTTGGATGGAATGTCCTATAAATATCAATTAAGTCCATCTTGTTTAATGTGTCCTTTAAAGCTTGTGTTTCCTTATTTATTTTCTTTTTGGATGATCTGTCTATTGGTGAAAGTGGGGTGTTAAAGTCCCCTACTAGGATTGTGTTACTGTCGATTTCCCCTTTTATGGCTGTTAGCATTTGCCTTATGTATTGAGGTGCTCCTATGTTGGGTGCATAAATATTTACAATTGTTATATCTTCTTCTTGGATTGACCCCCTGATCATTATGTAGTGTCCTTCTTTGTCTCTTGTAATAGTCTTTATTTTAAAGTCTATTTTGTCTGATATGAGAATTGCTACTCCAGCTTTCTTTTGATTTCCATTTGCATGGAATATCTTTTTCCATCCCCTCACTTTCAGTCTGTATGTGTCCCTAAGTCTGAAGTGGGTCTCTTGTAGACAGCATCTATATGGGTCTTGTTTTTGTATCCATTCAGCCATTCTATGTCTTTTGGTTGGAGCATTTAATCCATTTACAATTAAGGTAATTATCAGTATGTATGTTCCTGTTACCATTTTCTTAATTGTTTTGGTTTTGCTTTTGTAAGTCTTTTCCTTCTCTTGTGTTTCCTGCCTAGAGAAGTTCCTTTAGCATTTGTTGTAAAGCTGGTTTGGTGGTGCTGAATTCTCTTAGCTTTTGCTTGTCTGTAAAGGTTTTAATTTCTATGTCGAATCTGAATGAGATCCTTGTTAGGTAAAGTAATCTTGCTTGTAGGTTTTTCCGTTTCATCACTTTAAATATGTCCTGCCATGCCCTTCTGGCTTGCAGAGTTTCTGCTGAAAGTTCAGCTGCTAACCTTATGGGGATTCCCTTGTATGTTATTTGTTGCTTTTCCCTTGCTGCTTTTAATATTTTTTCTTTGTATTTAATTTTTGATAGTTTGATTAATATGTGTCTTGGCATGTTTCCCCTTGGATTTATCCTGTATGGGATTCTCTGTGCTTCATGGACTTGATTAACTATTTCCTTTCCCATGTAAGGGAAATTTTCAACTATTATCTCTTCAAATATTTTCTCAGACCCTTTCTTTTTCTCTTCTTCTTCTGGGACCCCTATAATTTGAATGTTGATGCGTTTAATGTTGCCCCAGAGGCCTCTGAGACTGTCCTCAATTCTTTTAATTCTTTCTTCTTTATTCTGCTCTGCAGTAGTTATTTCCACTCTTTTATCTTCCAGGTCACTTATCCGTTCTTTGGCCTCAGTTATTCTGCTATTCATTCCATCTGGAGAATTTTTAATTTCATTTTTTGTGTTGTTCATCATTGTTTGTTTGCTCTTTAGTTCTTCTAGGTCCTTGTTAAATGTTTCTTGTATTTTCTCCATTGTATTTCCAAGATTTTGGATCATCTTTTCTATCATTATTCTGAATTCTTTTTCAGGTAGACTGCCTATTTCATCTTCATTTGTTTAGTTTGCTGGGTTTTTACCTTGCTCCTTCATCTGGTGCATATTTCTCTGTCTTCTCATTTTGCTTAACTTACTGTTTTGGGGGTCTCGTTTTCACAGGCTGCAGGTTTGTAGTTCCTGTTGTTTTTGGTGTCTGCCCCCAGTATGTGAGGTTGGTTCACTGGCTTGTGTAGGCTTCCTGTTAGAGGGGACTGGTGCCTGTGTTCTGGTGGGTTGGTCTGGATCTTGTCTTTCTGGTGGGCAGGGCCACGTCCAGTGGTAAGTTTTGGGGTGTCTGTGAACTTAGTATGATTTTATGCATCCTCTCTGCTAATAGGTGGGGTTGTGTTCCTGTCTTGCTAGTTGTTTGGCATTGGGTGTCCAGCACTGGAGCTTGCTGGTCATTGAGTGTAGCTCAGTCTTAGCGTTGAGACAGATATCTCTGGGGAAGCTCTTGCCAATTGATATCACGTGGGGCCGGGAGGTCTTAGGTGGTCCAGTGTTCTGAACTTGGCTCTCCCTCCTCAGAGGCTCAGGCCTGACACCCAGACAGAGCACCAAGACCCTGTCAGCCACACAGCTCAGAAGAAAAGGGAGAAAAGAAAAAAAATGAAAGAGAGAAAAAAAAATAAAATAAAGTTATTAAAATTTTAAAATTTTTTATTTTTTTAAAAAGTAATTTAAAAAAAAGAAGAGAACAACAAAACCAATAAAGAAATCCACCAATGATAACAATCACTAAAACTAAACTAAGATAAACATAAAAATCAGAAACAAATCAGTCGCAGACAGCAAACCCCAAGTCTACAGTTGCTCCCAAAGTCCCCTGCCTCAGTTTTGGTACAATTCATTGTCTGTTCAGGTATTCCACAGATGCTGGGTACATCAAGTTGATTGTGGGGATTTAATCCACTGCTCCTGAGGCTGCACGGAGAAATTTTCCTTTCTCCTCTTTGTTCACACAGCTCCTGGGGGGTTCAGCTTTGGTTTTGGACCCCCTCTGCGTGTAGATCACCCTCAGGCATCTGTTCCTGCCCAGACAGGTTGGGGTTAAAGCAGAGGCTGATTAAGGGGCTCTTGCTCATTCAGGCCAGGGGTAGGGAGGGGTACAGTAGTTATAACTGGAATGTGGGGTGAGCCTGTGATGGCAGAGGCCGGCGTGATGTTGCAACTGCCTGAGGTGCACCGTGTGTTCTCCCAGGGAACTTGTCCCTGATCATGGGACCCTGGCAGTGGCGGGCTGCACAGGCTCCCAGGGGGTGGGGATCGTGACCTGTGATTGCCCATAGGATTTTTGGTGGCTGCAACCAGCAGCGTTAGCATTTCATGCCCGTCTCTGGGGTCTGAGCTGATAGCCACAGCTTGTGCCTGTCTCTGGAGCTCATTTAGGCAGTGCTCTGCCTTCTGTGGGCAGGCAGGGAAGGAGTCCCCTCTTCTTGCGCACCCTGAAACAGTGGTCTCTTGCCTGTTAGGCAGGTCCAGACTTCTTCCTGGATTCCCTCCTGGCTAGCTGTGGCACACTAGCCCCCTTCAGGCTGTGTTCACACAGCCAACCCCAGTCCTCTCCCTGGGATCTGACCTCCAAAGCCCGAGCCTCAGCTCCTAGCCCCCACCTGCCCTGGCAGGTGAGCAGACAAGCCTCTCAGGTTGCTGAGTGCTGGTTGGCACCTATCCTCTGTGTGGGAATCTCTCTGCTTTGCCCTCTGCACCCCTGTTGCTGCGCTCTCCTCTATGGCTCCAAAGCTTCCCCCCACCCACCCCCAGTCTCTCCCAGTGAAGGGGTTTCCTAGTGTGTGGAAACTTTTCCTCCTTCACAGCTCCCTCCCAGAGGTGCAGGTCCCATCCCTATTCTTTTGTCTCTGTTTTTTCTTTTGCCCTACGCAGGTACGTGGGGATTTTCTTGGCTTTTGGGATGTCTGAGGTCTTCTGCTAGCATTCAGTAAGTGTTCTGTAGGAGTTGTTCCATGTGTAGATGTATTTTTGGTGTATTTGTGGGGAGGAAGTTGATCTCCACGTCTTACTCCTCCACCATCTTGAAGGTTCCCCGCCAATGGAGTCTTGATAGAGATTGCATTGGCTTTTGGTAATATTGACATTTTAACAATATTAATTCTTCCAATCTGTGAGTTTGGATTATCTTTCCATTTATTTCCATTTATTTGTGTCTTCTTCCGTTTCTTTCATCAATGTCTTGTAGTTTTCAGTATAGAGATCTTTCACCTCTTTGGTTAAATTTATTCCTAAGAATATTATTGTTTTTGATGTTAGTGGAAGTGGGATCAATTTCCTTTTTAAAAATTTATTTTATTGAAGTATAGTTGATTTACAATGTTGTGTTAGTTTCTGGTGTACAGCAAAGTGATTCAGTTATACATACGTAAAATAGTTTGCATCTATTATTCCCAAATTCCCTATCCATCCCTCCCCCATCCCCCCTCCCACTTGGTAACCATAAGTGTGTTCTCTATGTCTGTGAGTCTGTTTCTTTTTCATAGATGGGATCAATTTCTTTATTTCTACTCAGATAATTAGTTTCTAGTGTATAGAAACACTACTGATTCTTTATATTAATTTTGTGTCCTGAAACTTTACTGAATTCGTTGTTTAGATCTTACAGGATTGTGTGTGTGTGTGTGTGTGTGTGTGTGTGTGTGTGTGTGTGTGTGTGTGAAGTCTTGAGGATTTTCTATATATAAAATGATGTCATCGGTAAATAGCACAAATTTTACTTCTTACTTTCCAATTCTGATACCTCTTTTTTCTTTTCATTGCCTAATTGCTCAGGTTAGAACTTCCAGTATGGTGTTCCATAGGAGTGATGAGAGTTGAGACTTTGTCTTGTCTTGATCTTAGAGGAAAAGCTTTCAACCTTTCATCACTGAATATGATATTATCTGTGAACTTGTCATATATGGCCTGTACATTGTACAGGCCATGTTGAGGTACATTCCTTCTATACCTAATTTGTTAAGATTTTCTATCATGAATGGGTGTTGAATTTTTAAGTGCTTTTTCTGTGTTTTGATATGATCATGATTTTTTTCTTTCTATTATGTGATATATCACATTTATTGATATGCATATATTTAACCATTCTACATCCTAAGGAAAAATCCCACTTGATCATGATGAATGATCCTTTCAATGTGCTGCTGAATTCAATTTACTAGTATTTTATTGAGAACTTTTGCATCTGTATTCATTAAGAATTTTGGCCTGTAGTTTTCTTTAATGTCCTTTTCTGATTTTGTTATTAGAGTAATGCTGTCCTTTGGGAGTGTTCCTCCTCTTCAATTTTCAGAAGATTTGGAAGTATTTGCAATCTTCTTTAAATATTTGGTAAAATTCCCTGTAAAGCCAATTGCCCCTGGGTTTTTCTTTGTTGGGAGATTTTTGATTACTGATTCAATCTCCTTACTAGTAATTGGTCTGTTCAGATTTTCTGTTTCTTCCTAATTCAGTCTTGGTAGGTTGTATGTTTCTAAGAGTTTTTCCATTTCTTCTAGGTTGTCCAGTTTGTTGGCATATATTGTTCACAGTAGCCTGTTAGGATTCTTTGTATTTCTGTTATGTCAGTTGGTAAAATCTTCCTTTTTATTTATAATTTTGTTGATTTGAGTTCTCATTTTTTTTCCCTTGGTTAGTTTAGCTAGATTTGTCAGTTTTATTTATCGTTTCAAAGAACCAACTCTTGGTTTGGTTAATCTTTTCTATTGTTTTCCTATTTTCTATTTTATTTATTCTGTTCTAATCTTTATTATTTCCATCCTTCAACTGACTTTGGGCTCAGTTAGTTCTTCTTACTGTAGTCCTTGAGGTGTAGAGTTAAGTTATTTATTTAAGAATTGTTTTTCTTTATTTTTTTATTGAAGTATAGTTGATTTACAATGTGTTTCAGGTGTACAATAAAGTGACTCAGTTTATATATATACATAAATATAAAATCAGTTATATATATAATCTGAAAAAGAATATATAATATTTAATATTATTTAATATATATATATTAATAATATAATATATATTATATATGTTCTTTTTCAGATTCTTTTCCATTATAGGTTATTATAAGATATTGAGTATAGTTCCCTGTGCCATACAGTAGGTCCTTGTTGTTTACCTATTTTATATATAGTAGTATGTATATGTTAATCCCAACCTCCTAATTTAGCCCCCCCTACTATCCCCTTTGGTAACTATACGTTTGTTTTCTATGTCTGTGAGTCTATTTCTGTTTTGTAAATAAGTTCATTTGTATCATTTTTTTAGATTCCACAAATAAGTGATATCATACGATATTCCTATTTCTTTTTTTTATCTTTTTATTATTTTTTAAATTTCTTTTTCTTTCTTTCTTTGTTTTTGGCTGCATCAGGTCTTAGTTGCAGCATGCAGGATCTTTTCCTTGTGGCACGTGGGCTCTTTGTTGCAGCGTGTGGGCTGCTCTCTAGTTGTGGCATGCAGGTTTTCTCTCTCTAGTTGTGACACTGGGCCTAGTTGCCCTGCGGCATGTGGGATCTTAGTTCCCTGACCAGGGGTCGAACCAGTGTCCTCTGAATTGCAAGGTGGATTCTCTACCACGGCACCACCAGGGAAGTCCCCATGATATTCCTATTTCTTAATGTACACATTTATTATTATGAGCTTTCCTCTTAGAATTGCTTTTGCTGTATCCCATAAGTTTGGATATGTTGTATTTCCATTTTCATTTTTCTCAAGAAACTTTTAAATTTCTTTAATTTTTTTCTTTGATCCTTTGGTTGTTCAGGTGGATATTGTTTAAATTCTAAGAATTCATGAACTTTCCAGTTTTCCTCCTCTTATTGATTTCTAGTTTCATATCATTGTGGTCAGAGAAGATATGTATATGGTATATGTATATGTATATGTATATGTATATATATATGGTATGCTCTTGAGCTTTCTAAGACTTCTTTTGTGGTCTAATATTTGGTCTGTCCTAGAGAGTGTTCCATGTGTGCTTAGAAGAATGTGTATTTCACTGGTTCTCAGATTGAATGTTCTATATACGTTAGGTTCATTTGGTCTGTAGGGTTGTTCAAATTCACTGTTTCTTTATTGATTTTCTTTTTGGATGATATATCCCTTGTTGAGAGTGGGGTATTAAAGTTTCCAGCCATTCTATTGCTGTTTATTTCTCCTTTTAGCTCTGTTAGTTTTTGCTTTATGTATTTAGGTGCTCAATATAGTTTATCACCTAAATATAATTATTTAAAAATTTTTGTCTGGTAAAACTGAAACCTGTGTTTTTGTAGGGTTGGTTTCTAGAGATTTATTTTGTTACTTTGAATAGGCCATGTTTCCTTTTTTCTTTGTATGACTTGAGATCTTTTGTTGAAAATTGGGCACAGGAAGAATGAGCCACCTCTCCAAGTCTTTGCAGACTGGCTCTGAGCAAAGGGAGAATTTCACTAATTCAACTGGCCTGAAGGTTTAATTCTTTTCAGACCTTTTCAGGGCATGTGTCTTCCCTGAGCCTGTGTGTGTGTTTCCCTCTAACTCCCCAGTATACATGCCTGCTTTTAAATCTGTTAATTTCCCTGCGTTTTACCCCTGCTTTTTCTCAGGTCTTCAAGGCTTTATTGTATTCTTCAGCCTATAGTGTCTTGCCCCCAGGCACCCACAGGTCCGCAGTCCCCTGTAGTTTTTATGTGTCATTTTGCCTGCCACTGCTCTCAGCAGCCTCCAACCTGATAATCAAATTATGCCACTGTTCCTGTCTGAGATTCAAGTCAGGAGAAACAGAAACTAGTCCCTCAGGGTTTTTCAGACAAGCCAAAATGTTGCAAGCAACTTCTACTCTTTCCCTTCTGTCCTGAGGAGAGGACCAGGGATTTGGCAGCTTTCTCCTGACTGTCTTACTCCGCACTATTCCACATCAGGGATGGGGAGGGGTAAATGTAAGCAAAAAATGCCACAAAATTTCCTATCATTTTGTGTGTGACTTTTTAAAAATTGTTATTCACTTGGTTGCTGCATAACGTTGATTTCTAGAGCTCACCAAAATTATTCTAGTCAGTCCATTGTTTACTTGATGTTTCCATGGGGGAGTGAGGGCCTGGAGCTTCCTGGTCCACCATCTTGCTTGTGTCACTATAACATTAATTTTAATAAGTGTACTTTTCATCACTTTTATATTCTAGAGGTCTTGTAATTTGTATTGATTTGTATTTTTCTCTTTGATGCAAGTGTAAAGAGAGTGTTTAAGTAATTTTTAAGTAGAAGAGCCTCTTTATAATCTAGTTTTTGTATTAATTTTTAGTTTTTTTCTTTTTAACTGGGGTATAGTTGTTTTACAATATTGTGTTAGTTTCTAACAAACAGCGAAGTGAAGTAGAGTTCCCTGTGCTCTACAGCAGGTTCTCATTAGTTATCTATTTTATACCTATTAGTGTATATATGTCAATCCCAATCTCCCAATTCATCCCTCCCCCCCCTTCCCCCCTTGGTGTCCATACGTTTGTTCTCTATGTCTGTGTCTCTATTTCTGCCTTGCAAACACGTTCATCTGTACCATTTTTCTAGATTCCATATATATGCGTGAATATATGATATTTTTCTCTTTCTGCCTTACTTCACTCTGTATGACAGTCTCTAGGTCCATGCACATCTCTACAAATGACCCAGTTTCATTCCTTTTTATGGCTGAGTAATATTCCATTGTATATATGTACTACATCTTCTTTATCCATTTGTCTGTCGATGGGCATTTAGGTTGCTTCCATGACCTGGCTATTGTAAATAGCTGCAGTGAACATTGGGGTGCATTTGTCTTTTTGAATTACGGTTTTCTCTGGGTATATGCCCAGTAGTGGGATTGCTGGGTTTAATTTTTAGTTTTATCAAGACTGTGTTTCTACATTTTTAGGTCATAAAATATTCTATGGCCTAGCATACTCAATTATTGCGTATTTCATGTGAACTTGTAAAGGTTTATATACTGTTTTCTGGGTACAAAATGCATATATATAAATTATATCTATCTAGTTAATAATATTGAGGTCTTCTGCATCCTCTTTTTCACCCCTTAATGTAGTGAAGGAAGGAGTCTTTAAGTACAGAGAAGCAAAGATAACAACACTCAGAATCCTAAAGATGTTAATTTCAAGGCCATTCCCATTTCATTACTGCTGTATTTTTTGGCAATTATATCCTCTTTAGTGCCCAGGCAATTTCAAGCTGGATTTTCTGTCACTTACAGAAAGAGACTTAAGTATTGATGATATCACTAATATTTTCTCTGGCATTAGTATTTGCCAGTCTATGTTTTTCTCTCATACTGATTCTTCAATTATTTGTTATTTCCTTTTGAATTTAATTTAATTTTGTAAATCATCTGAAATTCCTTGTTAAGGGCAGCAAATATAAACCTGTACATAATATCAAGTAACTTCAAATAGAGTACTTTTCCACCTCTGCTGCAGCTGTCATAATGTTAGTCTGTGACGTAAAGATTACTTGGTTTCTGTATTCTCTGTTTCAAAAAGCAAAGATGACTTTGATACATTAAATATTTATCTTTAGAATGGTTAGAATAAGCAATTTTCAATGCAGTAAATGCTAAGCCTCAGTTATCTGGAAAATCCACTTACATGGAAATGTACAGTTGATCCTTGAACATGCAGGAATTAGAGGCACTGACCTTCCTCACAATTGAACTTTACAGTTGGCACTCTGTATCCGATATTCTGCATCTGTGGAATCAACCAGCTGTTCATTGTGTAGTACTGTAGTATTTATTGAAAAAACCCCACATATAAGTGGATCTGCACAATTCTAATCCATGTTATTCAAGGTCAACTGTCTATACCCTAATATGGGAAACAGATGCATTATCAATATAGTAAATAGCATATTAAAAACTGAATACAATTGAAAAACAACCAAGAATGCCTTGGCAGCTGTTGTTTTAATATTGGTATTTTAAAAAATTTAATAGCTTTACTAAGGCATTAGTGACATAAAGTAAATAGCAAATATTCAAAGTATACAATTCAAAAAGTTTTGAAATATGTATAAACCTGTGAAATCATCACGTAAGTCAAGATAATGAACATACCCATCACCCCTAGAAGTTTCCTTGTATCACTTTATATTTCCTCCACACTGTTCCTTTCCTTACCTTACACCCTAATACAAATCAACTGTTGATGTGCTTTTGGTTATTATGCATTAATTTTAGCTTTTAAGAAATCTCTGTAAGTATAATTGTTCATTAAGTGCTCTCTTTTAGTTGGACTTTACTCAGCCTATGAATACACTCTTTGTAATTATTTTGAGATTCATCCTTGTTGCATCAATAACTCATTCCTTTTTATTGGGGACTAATATTCCATTGTATGGATATGCCATAATTTATCCATTCTCGTCCTGATGAACATTTGGGCTGTTTCCAATGTGGCTACAAATAAAGCTTCTATGAACATTTATTTACAAGTCTTTGTATGGACATATGCTTTATTTTTATTTATTTATTTATTTTTGGTAAACACCTAGGAAAAGAATGGACTATTTAATGTATTTAGTCTGTTTAGTGTATTTAATTTTAGCCATTCTAATTGTTGTATAGTAGTATTTCGTGGATTTAATTTGCATTTTTTAATGACTATTGATGTTGAATATTTTTTCATGTACTTATTGGATACTCATAGATCTTTCTTTAGTGAGGCATTTGTTCAAAGCTTTACCTTCCTAAAATTTGGGTGGTTTGTTTTCTTATTATTTTCTTACAAGAGCTGTTCATATATTCTGAATACAAATCCTGTATCAGATATGTGATTTGCAGATTTTTTTCTCCCTAGTTGTAGCTTGTTTTTTCAGATGTTTTTGAAGCGTGAGTTTTTAATTTGGATGAAGTTCTATTTATCAATTTATTCCTTTATGGATTGTGCTTTTGATATTATATGTAGGGCATTTTTTTTTCTAACCCTAAACTACAAGGTTTCCTGCTAAAAGTCTTATAGTTTATGAAACATTTTGAGTTAACTTTTGTATATAGTGTGAAGCATGAAAAGTTCAGTTTTTTTACTTAAGGACATCCAAATTTTCCAGAACAATTTGTCAAAGACAATTCTTTCTTCACTGAATTGACTTTGCATTTTGGTAAAAAATCAGTTCTGTGTATATATGTGGTCTTTATTACTATATCTTTATAAAACTTGAAATTGAATAGTATTCATTGTCCAAATTTGTTTTTCATTTTGGTAAGTTCCTTCGGCTATTCTAGGTCCTTTGTATTTCAGTGTAAATTTATATCTCAACCTCATAAAGGCCATTTATGACAAACTTTAATATTTTGGATATTAACCCCTTGTCAGTTGCATCATTTGCAAATATTTTCTCCCAGGCTATAGGTTGTCTTTTCGTTTTATTGATGGTTTCCTTTGCTGTGCAAAAGCTTTTAAATTTAATTCGATCCCATTTGCTTATTTTTGCTTTTGTTTCCTTTGCCTTATGACTCAGATAAAAAAATATTGCTACAATTTATGTCAGAGTATTTTCCCTATGTTCTCTTTTAGGAGTTTTATGGTTTCAGGTCTCACATTTAGGTCATTAATTCATTTTGAGTTTATTTTTGCATATGGTGTAAAAAATATTCTAATTTCATTCTTTTACATGTAGCTATCCAGTTTTCCCAGCATCATTCATTGAAGAGACTGTATATTCTTGCCTCCTTTGTCATAAATTAATTGACCATATAAGTGTGGGTTTATTTCTGGGCTCTCTGTTCTGTTTCATTGATCTATATGTCTCTTTTTGTGCCAGTACCATACTGTTTGCTTGTTTTATAAATTTATTTATTTATTTATTTATTTTTGGCTGCGTTGGGTCTTCATTGCTGAGAGTGGGCTTTCTCTATTTGCAGCGAGCAGGGGCTACTCTTTGTTGCGATGAACGGGCTTTTCATTGCAGTGGCTTCTCTTGTTGTGGAGCATGGGCTTCAGTAGTTGTGGCTCACAGGCTCTAGAGCAGAGGCTCAGTAGTTGTGGCGCATGGGCTTAGTTGCTCTGCGGCATGTGGGATCCTCCTGGACCAGGGCTCAAACCCGTGTTCCCTGCATTGGCAGGTGGATTCTTAACCACTGCGCCACCAGGGAAGTCCAGTACCATATTGTTTTTGTTTTTGTTTTAATTTATTTATTTATTTTTGGCTGTGTTGGGTCTTCGTTTCTGTGCAACGGCTTTCTCTAGTTGTGGCAAGCGGGGGCCACTCTTCATCGCAGTGTGCAGGCCTCTCACTATCATGGACTCTCTTGTTGCGCAGCACAGGCTGCAGACACGCAGGCTCAGTAGTTGTGGCTCACGGGCCTAGTTGCTCCACGGCATGTGGGATCTTCCCAGACCAGGGCTCGAACCCGTGTCCCCTGCATTTGCAGGCAGATTCTCAACCACTGTGCCACCAGGGAAGCCCCATACTGTTTTGATGACTGTAGCTTTGTAGCATAATCTGAAGTCAGGGAGCATGATACATCCAACTTTGTTTTTTTGGGGTTTTTTTTCCCCCTCAAGATTGCTTTGGCAATTCAGGGTTTTCTGTGGTTCCATGTAAATTTTAGGATTATTTGTTCTAGCTCTGAGGAAAATGTCATGGGTATTTTGATAGGGATTTCATTAAACCTGTAAATTGCTTTGGGTAGTATTACGATTTTAACAATACTAAATCTGCCAATTCATGAACACAGTTTATATTTTCATTTCTTTGTATCATCTTCAATTTCCTTCATCATTGTTTTATACATTTCAGAGTATAGCTCTTTCACCTCCTTGGTTTAAGTTTATTCCTAAGTATTTGATTCTTGATGGGATTTTAAATGGGATTTTTTTTTAACATTCTCTTTCTGATAGTTCATTAGTGTATAGAAAAGCAACAGATTTCTGTATATTCATCTTGTATCCTAAAACTTTACTGGATTCATTTATTAGTTACTGAATTCTAATAGTTTTCAGATAGATACTTTAGGGTTTTCTATATATAGTATCATGTCATCAGCAAATAGTGACAGTTTAAATTTTTCTTTTCCAATTTGGATGCCTTTTCTGTTTCTTGTCTGATTGCTGTGTCTAGGACTTCCAATACTCTGCTAAATATAAGTGGTGAGAGTAGGCATCTTTGTCTTGTTCCTTATATTAGAGGAAAAGCTTTCAGCCTTTCACCATTATGACGTTAGCTGTGGTTTTGTTATAAGTGGCCTTTACTACGTTGAGATGTCAAATCATATTCCTGATTTGATGAGAGAGTTTTCATTGTGAATGATGTTGAATGTTGTCAAATGCTTTTTCTGCATCTATTGAGATGACCATGTGGTTTTTATCCTTCTTTTGTTAATGTGGTGTACCATCTTGATTGATTTGTGGATATTGAACCATCTTTGCATCCCTGGAATAAATTTCATTTGATCACGGTGTATGACACTTTTTATATATTGTTGAATTCAGTTTGCTAATATTTTGCTGAGGACTTTTGCATCTATTTATCATATATTGGCCTGTAATTTTCTTTTTTTGGTTGCATCTTTGTCTGGTTTTGGTATCAGGGTAATGGTGGCCTCATAGAATGAGTTTGCGAGTGTTCTCTCCTCTTCAATTTTTTGGAATACTTTGAGAAGGATAGATATCAGCTTTTCTTACTGTGTTTGGTAGAATTCCACTGTGAACCCATCTGGTCCTGGACTTTCCTTTGCTGGGAGTTTTTAACTTACAAATTCAAGTTCACTGCTGCTGATTGGTCTGTTCAGATTGTCTGTTTCTTCCTGATTCAGTCTTAGAAGATTGTATGTCCCTAGAAACCTATCCATTTCTTCTACATTACCCAATTTGTTGGCATATAACTATTTGTAGTAGTCTCTTATGATTTTTTGTATCTCTGTAATTGCACTTGTAGTTTCTCCTCTTCCATTTCTTATTTTGTTTATTTGGGTCCCCTCTTTTTCTCTTGATGAGCCTGGCTAAAGGTTTATCAATTTTCTTTATCTTTTAAAAAAAAACAGTTCTTTGTTTGTCTGATATTTTATTTTTCTTTTTTCTTTTTTTTTGTGGGAGGGGGTTCTATTTTATTTATTTCCTCTCTGATCTTTATTATTTCCTTCCCTCTTCTGACTTTGGACTTTGTATGTTCTTCCTTTTTGTAATTCCTTTAGAGGGTAGGTTATGTTGTTTATTTGATATTTTTCTCGTTTCTTGAGGTAGGCCTGTATCACTATACTTTCCTCTTAGAACAGCTTTTGCTGCATCCCATAGATTTTGGAAAGTTGTGTTATTGTTTTCATTTTTCTTGAGGTATTTTCCGATCTCCTCATCGGTTTCTTCATTGACCCATTTTTAGTAGCATATTGTTTGGTTTGCACGTGTTTGCGTTTTTCCAATTTTTCTTCCTTGTGTTTCCCCCCCCTTTTCTTCTTTACCATTTTCCACCCACCCTTGTGGGCAGAAAAAGTGCTTGATATAATTTATATCCTTTTAAATGTAATGAGACATGTTTTGTGGTCTAGCATGTGATCTATCCTGGAGAATATTCCATGTGCACTTGAAAAGAATGTGTATTCTGCTATTCTAGGATGTGATGTTCAATAGACATCTGTTAAGTCCAACTGGTCTATTGTGTCATTTAGGACCTCTGTTGCCTTACTGATTATCTGCCTGGATGACCTGTCCTTTAACATCCCACTGACATCAAAATCCCCTACTATTATTGTATTATTGTCAGTTTCTTCCTTTGTGTCTCTTAATATTTGCTTTGTATATTTAGGTGCTGCTATATAAGTTGCATATATTTTAACAAGTTTTATATCCTCCTCTTGTATTGATCTCTTTATCATTATATAACGTCCTTCTTTGTCTCTTTTATAGACTGTTTTAAGGTCTATTTTGTATGATATGAATTTGCCACACCAGCTTTCTTGTCATTTTTATTTTCATGAAATATCTTTCTCTTTGCTCTCACTTTCATTCTGTGTGTGTCTTTAGCTCTGAAGTGAGTTTCTTGTAAGCACCATATGGATGCATCTTTTTTTTTTTTTCAAATCCAATCATCCCCTTATGTCTTTTGATTGTAGCATTTAGTCTATTGACATTTAAAGTGATTATTGATAGGTATGTACTTATTGCAATTTTGTTACTTGTTTTCTGGTTATCTTTGTAGTTCTTCTCTGTTATTTTCTTCTTTCAGTTTCTTCCCTTCTGGTTTGATTATTTTCTTTAGTTGTATGCTTATGTTTCTTTCTGTCTAGTTTTTGTGTACCTTTTTATGTTTTTGATTTGTGGTTACCATGGGGTTCATATATGTTGACCTATAACTATATCTACTTGTTTTAAATGGGTAATCATTTAAGTTCAAACACATTTTAAAAGATCTGCATTTTTTACTCCCCTCTCCCACATTTTCTGTTTTTGATGTATTATTTTATACTTCATGTTTATCCCTTAACTGTTTATTGTAGTTGATTTTACAGTTTTTTATCTTTTAGTCTTTATACTAGCTTATTTAAGTGGTTGATCCGCAACATTTACTATTTATTTGCCTTTACTAGTGGGATTTTTCTTTTCCTATAAATTTTTCCTTCTTATTGTAACCCTTTTTTTTTTTTCCCACTTAGAGAAGATCCTTCAACATTCCTTTTAGGGTCAGTTTAGTATTGATGAACTGTTTTTGCTTATCCAAGTTCTTCATCTCTCCTTCAAGTCTGAAGGAGAATCTTGCTGTGTAGAGTATCCTAGGTTGTAGGTTTTTCCCTTTCAGCACTTTAAATATATCATGTCACTCCATTCTGGCCTACAAAGTTTCTGCAGAAAAATCAGCTAATAAACTTACGGGGGTTCCCTTGTATGTGACTCTATTTTTCTCTTGCTCCCTTTGAATTTCTCTCTTTATCTTTTACTTTGCCATTTTAATTATGATATGTTTTGGTGTCGGTCTTTTGGGGTTTATCTTGTTTGGGACACTGTCTGCTTCCTGTACCTGAATATCTGCTTCTTTCTTCAGGTTTGGGAGGTCTTCAGACATAATTTCATCAAATATATTTTTGATCCCTTTCTTCTCTTTTTGGGACCCCTATAATGCAAATGTTAGTATGCTCAAAGTTTTTCCACAGGTCCCTTAAACTGTTCTAATTTTTTAAAAAATTTATATGCTCTTTGCTGTTCTGATTGAATGATTTCCAGTATTCTATTATCTTCCAGATCACTTATGTGTTCTTCTGTATCATCTAGTGTGTTTTTCATTTCAGTTATTGCATTCTTCAGCTCTGATTGGTTCTCTTTAAAATTTTCTAGTTCCTTGTTAAAATTCTATGTTCATCTATTATTTTCCCTAGTTAGCATTCTTATTGCTAATGCTTTGAACTGTGTATCTGGTAAATTATTTATCTGTTTCATTAGTTGTTTATTTCAGAGCTTTTTTTCTTTCTTTCTTTTTTTCAGTAGTGTATTTATCATAATAATGTAATTTTTTCCCTAAATGAAACCATGTTCATTATAAAAATGCAAAAACATACATGTATATAAAGGAGAAGAGTGACATTTGCTCTTTTTGTGTTCCTTTTCCATAATACCCCTTTCCTCATCCAGAGATAAACACCGTTAATGATTTTGTATACCACATCCTTCCCAAACCATTTCTATGCATTTACCAAAATATGTGTTTGTGTGCCTTTATATTTATATATATTAGACATATATACACATGTATATGGTTTACACATTATAGTATCATATTACACATATTGCTCTGTAAGCTGATTTCCCTTTAAATATATCATAGATATATATTAATGGCCAATTGCCTTCTCATGATGTTTTACCAGTTTATATTACCTCCAAGAGGTGTGCTTTTTTTTTTATTTTTTATTTAAAAAAATTTTTTTATTTTATATTGGAGTATAGTTGATTTACAATGTTGTGTTAGTTTCAGGTATACAGCTAAGTGATTTAGTTATACATATACATATATGTATTCTTTTTAAGATTCTTTTCCCAAATAGGTTATTACAGAGTATTGAGTAGAGTTCCCTGTGCTATACAGTAGGTCCTTCTTGCTTATCTATTTTATATATATTAGTATGTATATGTTAATCCCAAACTCCTAATTTATACCCCCACCCGACATTTCTGCTTTGGCAATCATAAGTTTGTTTTTGAATTCTGTGAGTCTGTTTATCTTTTGTAAATAACTTCATTTGTATCTTTTTTTAGATTCCACATATAAATGATATCATATAGTATTTGTCTTTCTCTTTCTGACTTACTTTACTTAGTATGATAATCTCTAGGTTCATCCATGTTGTTGCAAATGGCATTATTTCATTCTTTTCTATGGCTGAGTAATATTCTATTGTATATATGTACCACGTCTTCTTTATCCATTCCTCTGTCAATGGACATTTAGGTTGATTCCATGTCTTGGCTGTTGTAAATAGTGCTGCAATAAACATTAGGGTGCATGTGTCCTTTTCAAAGTATGGTCTTCTCTGGATATATGCCCAGGAGTGGGATTGCTGGATCATATGGTAGCTCTATTTTTAGTTTTTTAAGGAATCTCCATAATGTTCTCTCTAGTGGCTGCACCAATTTACATTCCCACCAACAGTGTAGGAGGGTTCCCTTTTCTCCATACCCTCTCCAGAATTTATTGTTTGTAGACGTTTTGATGCTGTCCATTCTGACCAGTGTGAGGTGATACCTCAGTATAGTTCTGATTTGCATTTCTCTAATAGCTATGTTAAGCATCTTTTCATGTGCTTCTTGACCATCTCTGTGTTTTCTTTGGAGAAATGTCTATTTAGATCTTCTTCCCCTTTTTTGATTGGGTTTTTTTTTCATATAGAGCTGCATGAGCTGTTTGTATATTTTGGAGATTAATCCCTTGTCACATCATTTGTCAGTTGCATCATTTACAAATATTTTCTCTCATTCTCTGGGATTTTTGTTTTGTTTTGGTTTGTTTTATTTATGCTTTCTTTTGCTGTACAAAACCTTTTAAGCTTAGTTAGGTCCCATTTGTTTATTTTTGGTTTTATTTTCATTACTCTAGGAGGTGGATCCAAAAAGATATTGCTGCGATTTATGTCAAAGAGTGTTCTGCCTGTATTTTCCTCTAAGAGTTTTACAGTATCTGGTCTTACATTTAGGTCTTTAATCCATTTTGAGTTTTTTTTGTGTATGGTGTTAGAGAATGTTCTAATTTCTTTCTTTTACATGTAGCTGTCCAGTTTTCCCAGCACCACTTATTGAAGAGACTGTCTTTTCTCCATTGTATATTCTTGCCTCTTTCGCTGTAGATTAATTGAGCATAGGTGTGTGGGTTTATTTCTGGGCTTTCTCTCCTGTTCCATTGATCTATAAGTCTGTCTTTGTGTAATATCATACTGTTTTGCTTACTGTAGCTTTGTAGTATAGTCTGAAGTGAGGGAGCCTGATTCCTTCAGTTCCATTTTTCTTACTGAAGATTGTTTTGGCTATTCGGGGTCTTTTGTGTTTCCATACAAATTTTAAGATTTTTGTTCTAGATCTGCCAAAAAAAAAAAAAATTGCCATTGGTAATTTGATAGGGATTGCATTGAATCTGTAGATTGCCTTGGGTGGTACAGTCATTTTGACAATATTGATTCTTGCATTCCAAGAATATGGTATATCTTTCCATCTGTTTGTGTCATCTTTGATTTCTTTCATCAGCATCTTATAGTTTTCAGAGTACAGGTCTTTTGCCTCCTTAAGTAGGTTTATTCCTAGGTATTTTATTCTTTTTGATGTGATAGTAAATGGGGTTGTTTCTTGAATTTCTCTTTCTGATGTTTCATTGTTAATGTATAGAAATGCAACAGATTTCTGTGTATTAATTTTATATCCTGCAACTTTACCAAATTCATTAATGAGCTCTAGTAGTTTTCTGGTAGCATCTTTAGGATTTTCTATGTATAGTATCATGTCATCTGCAAACAGTGACAGTTTTACTTCTTTTCCAATTTCGACTTGTTTTATTTCTTTTTCTTCTTGGATTGCTATGGCTAGGACTTCCAGAACTATGTTGAATAAAAGTGGTGAGAATGGACATCCTTATCTTGTTCCTGGTCTTAGAGGAGATGCTTTCACTTTTCACCATTGAGTATGATGTTAGCTCTGGGTTTGTCATATATTGCCTTTATCATGTTGAGGTATGTTCCCTCTATGCCCACTTTCTGGAGAGTTTTTATCATAAATGGGTGTTGAATTTTGTCAAAAGCTTTCTCTACATCTATTGAGATGATAATATGGGGGTTTTTTTCTTTTTTTTTTAAATTGAAGTGTAGTTGATTTACAATGTTGTGTTAATTTCTGCTGTACAGCAAAGTGACTTAGTTATACATATATATACATACTTTTTCATATTCTTTTCCATTACAGTTTATCACAGGAGATTGGATATAATTCCCTGTGCAAGACAGTGGGACCTTGTTTTTTATCCATTCTAAATATGCCAGTTTGCATCTGCTAATCCCCATATCCCAATCCATCCTTATCCCACTCTCCTCCCCCGTGGCAGCCACCAGTCCATTCTCTTAGTCTGTCATTCTGTTTCTGTTTAATAGGTAGGTTCATTTTGGTCATATTTTAGATTCCACATATAATTGATATCATATGGTACTTGTCTTTCTCTTTCTGACTTACTTTACATAGTATGATAATCTCTAGGTTCATCCATGTTGCTGCAAATGGCATTATTTCATTCTTTTTTATGGCTGAGTAATATTCCATTGTATATATGTACCACATCTTCTTTATCCATTCATCTGTCGATGGACATTTAGGTTTTTTCCATGTCTTGGCTATTATGAATAGTGCTGTTGTGAACATAGGAGTACATGTATCTTTTCAAAGTGTGGTTTTCTCCAGATATATGCCCAGGAGTGGGATTGCTGGATCATATGACAGCTCTATTTTTAGTTTTCTGAGGAAGCTTCATACTGTTTTCCATAGTGGGTGCACCAATTTACATTCCCACCAACAGTGTAGGAGGGTTCCTTTTTCTCCATACCCTCTGCAGAATTTATTGTTTGTAGATGATGGCCATCTGACTAGTGTGAGATGATACCCCATTGTAGTTCTGATTTGCATTTCTCTAATAATTAGCTCTGTGAAGCATCTTTTCTTGTGTTTCTTGGCCATCTGTGTGTTTTCTTTGGAGAAATGTCTATTTAGATCTTCTGCCTCTTTTTTGATTTTTTTTTTTAATATAGAGCTGCATGAGCTGTTTATATATTTTGGAGATTAATCCCTTGTCGGTCACATCATTTAAAAATATTTTCTTTTATTCTTTGGGTTGTCTTTTCATTTTGTTTGTGGTTTCCTTTGCTGCGCAAAAGCTTGAAAGTCTGATTATATCCCATTTGTATATTTTTGTTTTTATTTCTTTTGCCTTGGGAGACTGACCTAAGAAAACATTGGTACGATTTATGTCAGAGAATGTTTTGCCTATGTTCTCTTCTAGGAGTTTTATGGTGTTATGTCTTATATTTAAGTCTTTAAGCCATTTTGAGTTTATTTCTGTGTATGGTAAGAAGGTGTGTTCTAACTTCATTGAGTTACATGTGGCTGTCCAACTTTCCCAGCACCACTTGCTGAAAATATTATCTTTTTCCCATTGTATATTCTTGCCTCTTTTGCCAAAGATTAATTTACTGCAGATGTGTGGGTTTATTTCTGGGCTCTCTATTCTGTTCTATTGCTCCATATGTCTGTTTTTGTGCCAGTACCATGCTGCTTTGATTACTGTAGCTTTGTAGCATTGTCTGAAGTTTGGGAGGGTTATGCTCCTGGTTTGTTCTTTTTCTTCAGGATTGATTTGGTAATTCTGGGTCTTTTATGGTTCCATATGAATTTTATGATAATTTGTTCTAGTTCTATGAAAAATGTCATGGGTAATTTGTTAGGGATCACATTAAATCTGTAGATTGCTTTGGGTAGTATGGTCGTTTTAACAATATTGATTCTTCCAATCCAAGAGCATGGGATATCTTTCCATTTCTTTGAATCATCTTCAGTTTTCTTTATTAATGTTTTATAGTTCTCAATGTATAAGTCTTTCACCTCCTTGGTGAGGTTTATTCCTATTTATTTTATTTTTGGGGTTGTGATTTTAAAAGTTATTATTTTTCTTAGCATTCCCTTTCTGATGTTTCATTGTTGGTGTAAAGAAATGTAACCAATTTCTGTATGTTAATCTTGTATCCTGCTACCTTGCTGAATTCATTTATCAGTTCTAGTATTTTTTGTGTGAAGTCTTTAGGGTTTTCTATATATAGTATCATATCATCTGCATATAATAACAGTTTTACCTCTTTCCTTCCAATTTGGATATGTTTTATTTCTTTTTCTTGTGTCATTGCTGTGGCTAGGACTTCCAATGTTATGTTGAATAGAAGAGATGAGAGTAAGCATTCTTGTCTTGTTCCAGATTTTAGCAGGAAGGCTTTCAACATTTCACCATTGAGTATTATATTGGCTGTGGGTTTGTCATTAATAGCTTTTACTGTTTTGAGATATGTTCCCTCTATACTGACTTTGATAAGAGTTTTTATCATGACTGGATGTTAAATTTAGTCAAATGCTTTTTCTGCATCTATTGAGATGATCATGTGTTTTTTGTCTTTTCTTTTTCTGATGTGGTGTATCATGTTGATTGATTTGTGTATGTTGAACCATCCTTGTGAACTTGGGAAGAATTCCACTTGGTTGAGGTGTATGATCTTTTTTATGGGTTGTTGGATTCGATTTGCTAATATTTTGTTGAGAATTTTTGTATCTATGTTCATCAAAGATATTGGCCTGTAATTTTCTTTTTTGGTGGTGTCTTTGTCTGGTTTTCGTATCAGGGAGATGGTGGCTTCATAGAATGTCTTTGGGAGTGTTCCCTCCTCTTCAGTTTTTTGGACGAGTTTGAGAAGGATTGGTATGATTTCTTCCTTGTATGTTTGGCAGCATTTTCCTGTGAAGCCATCTGGTACTGGACTTTTGTTTGTAGGGATTTTTTAAATTACAGATTCTATTTCACTTCTAGTGATCAGTCTGTTCAAATTATCTAATTCCTTTGTCATTCAATTTTGGTGCACTGTATGTTTCTAGAAACTTGTCCATTCCTTATAGATTGTTGAATTTGTTTTAATATAATTGTTCATAGTATTCCCTTAAGGTTTTTCATATTTCTGCAGTATCTGTTGTTATGTCTCCTTTTCCAGTTCTCATTTTGTTTATTTGGGTTCTCTCTCTTTTTTCTTCTTGGGGAGCCAGGCCAGATGTTTGTCAATCTTGTTTATCCTTTCAAAGAGCCAGATCTTGGTTTTATTGAATTTTTCTATTTTTAAAAATTTTTATTTTATTTATTTCCTCTCTGATCTTTATTATTTCCTTCCTTCTGCTGACTTTAGGTTTTGTTTCTTCTTCTTTTTCTAATTCTTTTAAGTGGTGGGTTCGATTGTTTATTTGAGATTTTTCTTATTTTTTTGAGGACTGCCTGTATTATTATGAACTTCCCTCTAAGAACTGCTTTTCTGTATCCCATAGATTTTGTGTGGTGTGTTTTCATTGTCATTTGTCTCTGAGTATTTTTTAATTTCCTCTTTGATTTCATCACTGACCCATTGGTTTTTTAGTAGCATGTTTTTTAGTCTCTGTGTAATCATTTTTCCTCATTTCTTTTTCTGTCATTAATTTCTAGTTTCATGCTGTTGTGGTCGGAAAAGATGCTTGAGATAATTTCTACACTCTTAAATTTGCTGAGGATTGTTTTGTGCCCTAGTATGTGGTCAATCCTAGAGAATGTTCCACATGCACCAAAAAGAATGTGTATTCTGGTTTTTTTGGATGTAATTTCCTAAAAATCTCAATTAAATTTAACTGTTCTAGTGTATCATTTAGTATCTCTGTTGCCTTATTGATTCTCTGTCTGGAAGATCTGTCTATTGATGTGAGTAGGGTGTTAAATTCTCCTACTATTATTGTATTCCTATCAATTTCTCCCTTTATGTCTGTTAAAAATATGAAATGCTTTATGAATTTCCATGTCATCCTTGCACAGGGGCCATGCTAATATTCTCTGTATCATTCTAATTTTAGCATATGTGCTGCCAAAGTGAGCATGATCATATGGTTTTATTCTTCAATTTGTAAACATGGAGTATCACACTGATTGATTTGCAGTTACTGAAAAATCCTTGCATCCCTTCGATAAATTCCACTTTACATGGTGCATGATCCTTTTAATGTACTGTTGGATTCAGTTTGCAAGTATTTTGTTGAGGACTTTTACGTCTATGTTCATCAGTCTTTGATTCTCTCTTTTTTTTTTTTTGCAGTATCTTTGTCTGGTATTGGTATCAGAATAATGGCCTCATAGAATGAGTTAAGGAGTGTTTCTTCCTCTGAAGTTTTTTGAAATAGTTTCAGAAGGATCAGTGTTAACTCTTCTCTAAATGTTTGATAGAATTCGCCTGTGAAGCCATCTGGTCCTGTACTTTTGTTCGTTGGGAGTTTCAATTTCGGTGCTTGTGATTGGTCTGTTTATACTTTCTATTTCTTCCTGGTTCAGATTTGGGAGATTGTACCTTTCTAGGAATTTGTCCATTTCTTCTAGGTTGTCCATTTTATTGGCATATAGTTTCTTGTAGTAGTGTCTTATAATCCTTTGTAATTCTGTGGTGTCAGTTGTAACTTCTTTTTCATTTCTAACTTTATTGATTTGAGCCCTCTCCCTTTTTATCTTGATGAGTCTGGCTAAAGGTTTATCAATTTTGTTTATTTTTTCAAAGAACCAGCCTTTAGTTTCATTGATGTTTTCTACTGTTTTCTTCATCTCTATTTCCTTTATTTCTGCTCTGATTTTTATGATTTATTTCTTTCAGCTAACTCTGGGTTTTGTTTGTTCTTTCTCTAGTTGCTTAGGTGTAAGGTTGGGTTGCTTATTTGTGATTTTTCTTATTTCCTGATGTAAGATTGTATTGCTATAAAGTTCCCTCTTAGAACCGCTTTTGTCACATTTCATATGTTTTGGATCATCCTGTTTCCATTTTCATTTGTCTCTAGGTATTTTTTATTTCCTGTTTGATTTCTTCAGTGATCCAGTGGTTGTTTAGTAATATATTGTTTAGCCTCCACATGTTTGTGTTTTTTACAATTTTTTTCTTGTAGTTGACTTCTAATCTCATAGTGTTGTGGTCAGGCAAGGTGCTAGATATGATTTCAATTTTCTTAAATTTACTGAGGCTTGCTTTGTGGCCCAGCATGTGATCTATCCTGGAGAATGTTCTATGTGCACTTGAGAAGGTGTATTCTGCTGCTTTTGGATGGAATGCTCTATAAGTATCAATTAAGTCCATCTGATCTAATGTGTCATTTAAGGCCTGTGTTTCCTTATTGATTTTCTGTCTGGATGATCTGTCCCTTGATGTAAATGGGGTATTAAAACTCCTCACTATATTGTGTTACTGTCAATTTCTCCTTTTATGGCTGTTAGCATTTGCCTTATATATTGAGGTGCTCCTATGTTGGGTGCATATATATTTACAATTGCTATATCTTCTTCTTGGATGGATTGCTTGATCATTATGTAGTGTCCTTCTTTGTCTCTTGTAACAGTCTTTTTTTTAAGGTCTATTTTGTCTGATATGAGTATTGCTACTCCAGCTTTCTTTTGATTTCCATTTGCATGGAATACCTTTTTCCATCCCCTCACTTTCAGTCTGTATGTGTCCCTAGATCTGAAGTGGGTCTCTTTTAGACAGCATATATACGGGTGTTGTTTTTGTATGCATTCAGCCAGTCTATGTTTTTGGTTTAATCTGTTTACATTTCAGGTAATTATTGATATGTATGTTCTTATTGCCATTTTATTCATTGTTTTGGACTTGTTTTCATAGGTCTTTTTTCTT
The DNA here is from genome assembly GCF_009873245.2 of Balaenoptera musculus. Classification (NCBI taxonomy): domain Eukaryota; kingdom Metazoa; phylum Chordata; class Mammalia; order Artiodactyla; family Balaenopteridae; genus Balaenoptera; species Balaenoptera musculus. The sequence goes on from NC_045787.1 coordinate 100,823,623, forward strand.
CCCTTCCTTTTTTGTTCTCTTCTATTGTGATTTGATGACTATCTTTAGTGTTGTGTTTGTATTGCTTTTTCTTTTTTGTGCGTACATCTATTGTAGACTTTTGGTTTGTGGTTACCATGAGTTTTTGATGTAGCAGTCTGTATATATACAAGACTGTTTTAAGTTGCTGGTCACTTAATTTCAAATGCACATCCAATATCCTGCATTCGTACTCTCGTCTTCTCACAATTGCTGTTTTTGATATCATATTTGTGTGTGAATGATCTACTACATTTAGGTTTGCCTTTACTGGTGAGCTTTCCAATTCGTAATTTTCTTGTTTCTAGTTGTGACCTTTCCTTTCCTTCTAGAGAAGTTCCTTTAGCATTTGATGCAAAGCTGGTCTAGTGGTGCTGAATTCCCTTAGCTTTTGCTTGTCTGTAAAGCTTTTGATTTCTTTGTCAAATCTTAATGAGAGCCTTGCTGTGTAGAGTATTCTTGGTTGTAGGCTTTTCCCTTTCATCACTTGAAATATATCATGCCACTCCCTTCTGACCCACAGAGTTTCGGCTGAGAAATCAGCTGATTACTTTATGGGAATTTCCTTGTATGTTGTTTGTTGCTTTTCCCTTGTTGCTTTAATATTTTCTCTTTGTCTTTAATTTTTGTCAATTTGATTAATATGTTCCTCGGTGTGTTCCTCCTTGGGTTTATCCTGCCTGGGACTCTCTGTGCTTCCTGAACTTGGGTGTCTGTTTCCTTTCTCATGTTAGGGAAATTTTCAGCTATTATCTCTTCACATATTTTCTCAGGCCCTTTCTCTCTCTCTTCGCCTCCTGGGACCCCCATAATGTGAATGTTGGTGAATTTAATGTTGTCCCAGATGTCTCTTAAAGTGTCCTAATTTCTTTTCATTCTTTTTTCTTTATTCTGTTCCGTGGCAGTGATTTCCACAATTCTTTCTTCCAGCTCACTTATCTGTTTTTCTGCCTCATTTATTCTCCTACTGATTCCTTCTGGTGTATTTTTCATTTCAGTTATTGTATTGTTCAACTCTGTTTGTTTGTTTGTTATATCTCCTAGCTCTTTGTTAAGCATTTCTTATGTCTTCTTGGTCTGTGCCTCCATTCTTTTTCTGAGATCTTGGATCATCTTTACTATCATTTCTCTGAATTATTTTTTTAGGTGGATTGCCTATCTCCATTTCACTTGTTCTTCTGGGATTTTATCTTGTTCCTTCATCTGGAACATATTCCTCTGCCATCTCATTTTGTCTAACTTTCTGTGTTTGCAGTCCCACAGGCTGCAGGAATTTAGTTCCTCCTGCTTCTGGTGTCTGCCCCCATCTTGTTGTGGCTTCTTTGTCTTTGGAAGGAGAATATCATTTTCAGCAGGTTCGAGTCTGTTTTGTCGATGATTGTTCAGCAGTTAGTTGTGCTTTTGGTGTTTTCATGAGAGCAGGTGAGCTCAGGTCCTTCTACTCTGCCTTCTTGTCCTCAGACCCTACAAAGCTTTTGTTTTCCTTTGTGCTCTGTCTAGTTTCACTTGTTTATAATGTGTTGTGGGCAGAGGCCTTTTACCTGATGATTCAGGTAGAGATCCTGGTGAGAAATGGATGCACTGACACGTCAGCTCAGGATGTGTGCAGAGGTATTTTTCTTGTTCTTGCATTTGAAACAAATTCCTGTCTTCTCATTTTCCATAAGTTTCTCTATTTCTATGAAATTAGATGTAACAGTTACCCATCCTGGTCTTGAAGGGGTGTCCTTATGTGGGTGTGTCCATCTACAGTCTGTGTGTGTCTAGTGGCTTTTGATGGGAGAACACGAGTCATGTCTTCCCCCAGGGTATGTTGACAGCTATCACTGAGGTGAGCCACAGAGATGGCAGAGCTAGAGCTAGAGCCAGAGCCAAGTGTGAGCTGGGGCTTCTCCTATGTTCAGTGCCTAACACCACCCTATTGAGGGTGGGTTCAGGTCTCAAGGTGCTAAAGAAGAGGCCCTGAGGTTTGGATCCAAGCTGGTTCTGTTCTAAGTGTGTGCTCCTCACTGCCCCCAGCATTGGCACCTTAGCTCCAGATGGAAGCAGAGTTGGAGCAAGAAGGGCCAGATCAGGCACCCAGTGCAGGCCAGGGCCTGTACTGGGTTGGCCCCATATAGCATTCAGAGTTCCAGACCACTCCTGATCTGCTGCCTCCAAGAGTGCCAGGAAGGGTCACTCCAAACCCATTCAGATATAGTGCCAGGTATAAGCCAGCTCTGTCCTCCACAACTGCACATTCCCCCTGGCAGCAGCAACCTTCATCCTAGTGGGATGCTGCCCCACAGAGCAAGAGGAGCCAGAGTGGGCACTCAGTGTGGGCCAGGGTGCATGGTGGGGTGTCATGGGAAACTGGCCAGAGTCCCAGGCAGTCTCAAACTGCTTACTCAGCCTTGTTTTGGGAACAAGGAAGGATGTGCTTGCACTTCACAAGTGGAGTCCAAGTTTCTCACAGCCCCCCTACCAGTCTTACTGGTCCTCAAACCAGCCAAGGGCACTCATCTTCCTGGTATTAGACTCAAGGTCTGGCACATCCCATATGTGGGTTGAACCACTCATTTCCCAGGAAGTACCTCCAGGCCTGTGTAATACCCACCCCACTTCTGTGTCCCCTCCCAGGGGTGCAGGTCCTGACATGATCACTTCTCTTTCCTTCCTACCTGACTTTGTGTGGATCTTTCTTTATAGCCTTGGTTTCTTTATTGACTTTATAGTCTTTCTGCCAGTTTGTTTTCAGTGAGAATTGCTCCACATGTAGATTTTTTTTTTTTGATGTGTTCATGGAGGGGAGACAAGCTTAGCATCCTCCTACTCTACCATCTTGATTTCTCTAGTCATTATTTTTTGACATAAGCTTTCTGCCCCCTTTCTCTCTTTTGGTACTCTCATAGTACATATATTGTTTCACTTAACGGTATCCCATAATTCACATAGGATTTCTTCACTGTTTTTCATTCTTTTTTCTTTATTCTCCTCTGACTGGATAATATCAAATGACCTGTTCTCAAGTTCACAGATTCTTTCTTCTGTATCATTAAAGTCTGCTGTTGATGTTCTTCTTGCATTTTTTTCATTCCATTATAATCTTCAGCTCCAGAATATGTTTTTGGGTTGTTTTTTTTTTAATGATTTCTCTCTCTCTCTGTTGAGCTTCTCATTTGGTTTATGTATTGTTTTCCTAATTTAATTGTCTATATGTATTCTCTTATAGCTCACTAGTCTTCCTTAAACCAATTATCTTGAATTCTCTGTCAATTCATAGTTTTTATTTCTTTGGAGTTGATTACTGGAAAATTATTGTGTTTCTTTGGTTGTGTCATGTTTCCTTGATTTTTCACCTTTATTGTAGGCTTGTGTTGATGTTTCTGCATTTGATGGAACAGTCACCTCTTCCAGAATTTATGGACAGGTTTTGGTGGGAAAAGATCATCAGCATGTGGTACAAGGGCAGTGGCTGAGTGGGGTGTGGTAGTTCTGGCTCCAGGTAAGTCCTGGTGGTGCTGCTCCATGCAGCTCCATCAGCTGAGGTCACTGTTCACAAAGATTGCTGGGGTCTTCATTGGCCAGGCCATGACTGTCTGAAGCAGTGGTGGGGTCTGATGGGGTCTTTGGTGGTAAAGTCTTCTAGGGAACTCCTGATCTTTCTTCTCCTGCTGGGGTTGTCATGGCAAAGGATATCCTTTTTGGATCCATGTCCAGCTCATGAGTGCCGTTGTGGTAGAGTTGGCATTGGTGTCTGATGCATAGGCACCATGGAACAGCTATGAAGTTGGGCTCTGGAGTGGATGTCCACAGAGCAACAGTGGCTCCAGGGATTGGGGCACTGGCTGCCCACAGTGGTGGTTGCTCTGGTATCTGAGATGTTGGTGAAAGCTGAGCAGCCAAGGAGCTGGGAGCTGGAGAGTGGGTGCATTTGTAGAGACAGCAACTCCAGAATCTGGGGCACTGCCTAGCCCTCAGTGGTGTTGACTCCAGTGCCCAAGATGTGGGTACACACAGAACAGGCACACAAAGAGCACATGCACAGTCAGGGTCTGAAGTTTTGGGACATGCAGAGCAGCTGTGGCTCTGGGATCTGGGGTAAGTATGGGGCTTGGTGGGAGGAGTGGCATCCTTGGTCCCAGGACACCACAGACTCTTTCTTGGGGGGTTGCAGTATCTCCTCTCTGAGAGGTCCATGATGACAATGGTTGTTTCTTACCTCAGTAGTGAAATCTGCTTGTATTCTCCGTGGAGCGGGCCATTGGTATTCATACGAACAAACACAGTGGAGTAGTCCATACTGTCATGGGGGCTGTTGAGCTCCTCAGTGGCAAAGTCTGTTGGGATTCTCCACAGAGCATGCCATGGGGAATGTGGTGGCCTTTGCCATGTGGCTGATACTGATAGCCTTCACCTTTTTTATTTTTTGATTCCTAGCTGTCTCTGGACACCTCAGCTATGCTGATCTCCCTGGAGATCCTTTTTGTGCAGTTATTCTCCAGTTTGGTTCCACTATGTTGCTATAGGCTCTTAATTGGACTCTTGAGTCCTCCCAGGGCTGTTTTCATTCATGAATAGCTGCATACTTGTTATATTTTCTTGAGGAATGAAGGCTGGTATCTCCTACTCCATTATCTTGTTCTTTTCTGCCTTATTTCACTGGCTATGAACCTTCCATACAGTCTTGAACAGAGATAGTGAGAGCAGATACTGTTTTGTTCTTGATCTTTTGGGAAAGCACTCACTCTTTTACTATTAAGTATGTTAGCTATAGGGTCCTGTAGATGTCCTTTATCAGGTTGAAGAAGTTCCCTTATATTCTTAGTTTGCTGGGAGTGTTTATCAGGAATGGATGTTGGATTTTGACAAATGCTTTTTCTCACTTGACCGCTATTATCACTTGTACCCAGAATTGGCTATTAACACATTCTATGGAAATGCTTTGGACCCTATGGATTTTAAGGCCATCTTAGATTCCAATTGAGTTTGCCTACATACACACCCCCCTTTGCTAGCTAAGTTTTGGGAGCACAGGCTTATAAACATACTGTTTTGTTGTTGTTGTTGTTGTTGTTGTTGTTGTTTTTCTCATTCTCCCCCTATACCTACCTCTGAAGTTTTAGTGTGACTAGCAACTACTCTGATGTGGTTTATGACAAAAATTGTTCCTCTGGTTCAAACAAGTTTGATACCACTTTTAATATCAAATTTAGTATCCAAATACTCTTACAAAATCTGAGAAAAAGTCTTTATATAAAATAACATGCATCAGCAAAGTTTCTACAAATAAAGCTGTGACTGGAAATTTTTTGCTTACTCTACTTTATAGTAACAGAATCTATCAGAAACAGAACAGTGAGTGTAGATAAAGGATGAGGAAAAGGAAAATGCAGAAATGCTATTTTGGTCATTCTTTGCTGTTGACTACATGAAAGGATTGGAGGCGCACTGTCACCTGTAGTTTTTACTGATAACCATGAAGGGTATAATCTCTTTCCTAGATAACATACTAGGAAGAACAATAGTAATACTTTATATATAACTACAGTTGACCCTTGAACAACATGGGTTTGAACTGTATGGGTCCACTTACACAAATATATACTATAGAACTATGTGATCTGTGGTTGAATCTTCAGATGCAGAACTGCAGGTAGGAGGGCCGTCCTAAAGTTACAGGTGGATTTTTGACTGCCAGGGTTGGCACTGCTAACACATGCATTGTTCAATAATCAACTGTATGTAGAACTGTATACTGCATAAAGCACTTACATATAGTGTGTATGTGTGTATATATATATTATATATAATAAATCTATATAAATCTATAATTTGTTTGATCTCTGTGGAACAGGCAGATTATTCTCTTTCACTTGGTAGAACAGCATGCCCCTAGCAATTGCTAAATACGTA